>NC_041717.1:9488654-9792449 GCF_900700375.1 Denticeps clupeoides | reverse complement strand
TGAAGACCAGAGGATGAACACATCTGTTGGAGCAGCATTGCATTTAAATAGAATTTTTAGCATTGCCCTGAGCAACTTGGTGGAGAATAACCAACATTTCATAAATACATAAAAACCAGGGAGGGTTGGCAGCAGTCATAGAAATAGAACGACTGACAGTGAATAACATTGATTACCTTATCCTCCCGTCTTTTTGCTTGGAATGTATTTTTAAATTCCCTTAGCTGTCATAAACACAGACAAAAAAAATGTAGTTTCCAAAATACAAAATATAAGGGCATAGGGATTTAGTTTACAATAAAAATACAATAAAATAGTTTTATTGTACTACTAAAATATGTTTTCTAATGTTGACTCTTTAGGGACCACAGAAGAATGCTGGTTATATTGCTACCATATTGTTTTCTTTATGTTTTGTGTATAGTGCTTCTGTGACCACTAGAGGGCAAAGCATCAAGTTTAAATTGGACAGAATAAAATATTATGGTAAAGGATCTTTCACAGAATTTAAGAAAAATGTATATTTACATTCATGGAAACATAATGCATGTGTGCCATTCTTGGACGGTCGTCGTGAGGTGCACGAACATCCGTTACAATGCCTACATGGTTCGGGGTGCATTCGCAGACATGTCACGTGAGCGAGCAACTGATTTGGGTCCAGAAGATTCAGGTGGTAAAAGTCCATAAAAGTCCACTTTTGAATGAGGGTGTTAATCAGTGTTATAACATTTTAAATTCTTTTGGCCACCTTTGTTATCTTGCCACAGACATGGCAGGCAGGTTAAATCATTATATAAATAACATTCAGAAGGATATTGTGACTGTTGTATGTTTTAGTAGTTTTCCTTTAAAAGAACATGGCGCTATGTTGTGTTCGGAGTTAGTCGTCTGCCTCGGTCTTGCTGGAGATTAAATTTTCACCAAGCAGTGGAACCGAGCAGACTGATCCAAGCTCCTTTGGTCCCTTTTATTACTTACTTTAAAATTTCAAATAAGCAGTAACGCTTGATATGCATTATGTCCCCGTCTCCTGTATGTGCGGATACCAACATTTACCTGCCAAATACAAGTGTGATGGAAACCCCACCAGAAATTCTTGGCCTCCCTTCCATTTCGGGCTTCACCAGAGTTTCCTCCACTACACACCCACCCAAACCATTACAATTTGCACAAATGAACAGATGGGAGCACTGGACTCAATGGATGAAAGTTGGGAATAGAGGTATTTTTCTTCACACAGCAGATTGTGCAGGCATAATACTTTCTCAAATTTATGACTTTTACAAACATAATTATTACATGGCATATCATGTTACAAACATTTATAAGGTTTCCAAAGTGTGAACAACACAAAAACATAATGATTAGGTTAATGGCAATTCACTCCAGTAGTAATTGCATCTGGAAAGTATTCAGAGTGCATCACTTTTTCCTCATTTTGTTACAGCCTTATTCCAAAATGGGATTCCAACATCCCATAATGATAAAGTGAAAAAAGTTTACTTGGGGTTTTGGCAAATTTCTTAATTATTTTAAAATGGAGAATACTGCATATTTATGTACATGTGATTTTTTTTTTTTGTTGATAAATTTGCTAAAACCTCAAGTAAACTTTTTTCACATTGTCATGATGGGGATGTGTGTACAATTCTAAGGGGGAAATTAGCTTTTATTACATTTTAGAATAAGTCTGGAACAACATGCTTTGAATACTTTTTCCAATTGACTTTTTAATTAGTGTTTGCATGTTTGGGAGGGAGTGGGTCTGTGGCTGTTAATTTTTTGTGCTCCTGTGTGTGTGCCAACATTATGGTGTTAATTTAACAACTCCCTGATGGTTTTTGCATCACTGCCACTCTTTTTTTTACCTGATTTGACATAGGTCAGCGTTCCAGCAGCTTTGAATCTCTAATTTCATTACTTATTATCATTTATGTACGTGAGTTGTCACACTTGTGTGCCCTAAGAGGCTCACTCACAGTTGACTTCCTTCTCCAATTGGACCTGAGGAGCAAGCACACTGTCCCCCATGTCCTTGTGCTTCCTAACAGTGTGACCGTTAGAGCTATCGCCTACATACATACCCATCGGTTGTAGGATTCCTGGCTTGCAACTACACACTGTTACTAACGTCCATGAATTGGACAAGACCCAATGCTGTGCCCTGAGTCTGTTTTCTTGTGAACATAGGTGAAATGCCAATAAAGCTCTGAAATTCAACAAAAAGAGACGAGTCATCCAGTGAAACCTGGACATCACCATTAAAAGGGTTTAAAATGGACTTGTTGGCTCCTTCTTATGCTTTAATGGTGACTCTTGTTCTCATTGGGGAAAAAGGGGAGGAGTGGAACTGGAGACACAAGAGATGAACACCTTTTCTGAAAAAGTCAGACCGCATTGGGTCAATCAATATTGTTTTCAGGGGCTAAGTGAGCGAACTCTACCACCATCTTACCTGTCTTAGACGTCTACAGAGGAGGTACTCCCGTATGTGCCAAAACTACTTAGTAAGTAAGCGAGTGATGCAGTACATCATCTATGCTAACAAGTGTATATTGTTTTACATCTTCTTACTTAAAATTTCCCCTTTTTTTTATTAAGCCAACCAATGGCAGATGTGCTTAAGCTATTCCTGACAACGTGCACATTCGCAAGTTGCCAGACATGGGACTTGTGTGGTGCCACAGCTGAAATTCTTCTATTTGAAATTCCTCTCAAGTTATAGACTGATAAAGTCTTTCCTGCATAACCTAGAGTAAGGCACTACTCAAATATCTGAGTATTCAGATGTTCCTTCATGGGGGCAGTGGTGGCCTAGCGGTTAAGGAAGCGTCCCCGTAATCAGAAGGTTGCCAGTTCGAATCCCGATCTGCCAAGGTGCCACTGAGCAAAGCATCGTCGCCACACACTGCTCCCCGGGCGCCTGTCATGGCTGCCCACTGCTTCACCATGTGCTGTGCTGCTGTGTGTCACATGTGACAATCACTTCACTTTATACCTTCATAAACCAGGAACAGTTGAGTGTCCAGGTGTGTATGTGGGTTTATTGGATCCTGCTTTATGTGTGCAAAGAATTTTGCTGCTTTGGGGTAGTGGTGGCCAAGCACTGATCTCTTCATCGATGGTAACTTGAAAGCACGTTGTAAGTCGCTCTGGATAAGGGCGTCTGCCAAATGCCGTAAATGTAAATGTAAATGTTAAGGCCCATAGGGTCATTTATGTACGTGAGGGTAGGGTAATGGGGAAATGTTATCTGCAGTTTCAGTTCCTGACTGAATGCTGACTGCCAATATCAAGGTATTGGAATTCTGTATAAATTAGCCTTCTGCTAGATATATTAAATATTCAAGAACACATTGTTCAGTACACCAAAATGATGTTAGAAGTTCAGCTGGAAGTGACCAATTCGGCCATGTAGAACCCTATTAAAATATCATATATCCTGGCATGTACAGCAACATTACCCTGCAGTGTTTCCAAAGAATGATCTGTTTCATACAGCTGCAGTAAGGCCAAATAAAGCAGTGGAACAATGTAACCATAGACGTGAAAATGCCCTGTAGTGTCCAAGTGCTTTGGTACAGTCAGTGAACAGAAGTGTAATTAACTAAATGACAGGACATGCAAGAGGTGTGAAGCTGACTAAATTGTTCTGGTAACACATCGAGGATTGTTCTGTTACAGGAAATGCCAGGAAAAATGAAGCCATCTTGAATTTCAACCTCTTAACCTCTCCTAGCTCAAGAATTGTGACAAAGAGAAATCCCCACGGCCAATGGCAACATAGATTATGATTTTTTTCAAAATAGCTCTGCCTCAAATAAAATGTTGAATTTGGAACAAATATTTAGCATAAATAAATAGATAAAAATAAGGGAACTTAAAATAGGACAATGGGAAATATATAATCAGAATCAGAATATCTTTATTGTCATTGAAACAAGTACAATGAAAAAAGGTTCAGTCCCTGAGATGGAGAGGTGTCTTAAATACTGTGTGTAAAAAAACTAGCTTGAAAGAAGACAAATTTAATACAAAATATAATACAAAATAAGAAACCTTATTGCACATGAAGTGGAAACTTTATTGCACATTGAGTTGGAGGTAGGGAAAATTTGATTAAATGTCATTAAGTGCCCTGATGGCAGCATGTTAAAACCTGTTGTTTAGTCTGTTTGTCCTGGTTTTAATGCTGCTGTATCTCCTGCCTGATGGCAGAAGTTGGAATCTGTTATGACAGAAAAAATGGGGAGAACCCAGGCGCAGATTAGTAACAACAAGCTTCGGGACACAGGCAATTTCAAAGCAGGGAAGGGAAAGTCCACTTCCACACAGGCAACATTCCAACTCGTCATTTGCAACACAACCAAAAACCAAGACCTTTTACAAAAAACTATAAACCTTTTACGATAACTACAAACCTAAAAAACAGAGAGCCACAAATGGCTCCTCTGCTCAAATGTGTGGTTTGCGGGTTAACAGAACCCTCGACAGGTTTCCCCTCCGGGTCCTTGTGGGATCCACTGTGACAATGTCAAAGCAGAAGAATATGCAAAGGAACATTAACGTATAATGATCGTACATATGATGTACAAGTGGACACTTTTAGCCCATTTTGTTCAGATCCTATTACAAACAGAAAAGAAGAGGGACAGTGCCACTGATGGCAGGGGCGTCCTAATGCAGAGTCATGGTTTAGTAGTTGGATGATTGACTGATTAAATGTATTTATATCTATTTAATAGCATATTCAGACCATATATTTGTAAAAAGGGATCAAAACAGCATATTATAGTTGAAAGAAGGCTTTGAATGCTACATGGCAAATTTAAATTATGTGAGGAACGTTTTAAGAAGCTAGTATAATGGAAGCCACACAGCAGCTGCTTTGTTGAAATCTCACTTTTTTATACATAAAAAATGAGAGGAGTGCCATTGGGGGAACCTAGCTGAGGAGATGAGAAACCCACAGAAACCTCAGGTCGTGTCACATCAGATCACCATGGGTGACTGACGCATCACCTTCGCAAAGTTCAATAAGCAGGTTTCTGATAATCGGAAGAGTGAGTGGCTGCTCATTTTACAGCCTGGACTAAAGAAAAATGAAAATGGTTTCATAGGAAATAAGAAAAATAATAATAAAATAAAAAATATAGTAAAATTAGGTTTGCATGCACTTGTTCACCTATTTATTTAAACAGTTGGTTTAAAAAGACTTTTTAAAAAATGGAATACAGGTTACACAAGTAGAGTAGCCCTGACATTACAACGGATTCTTTATTGGAAATCCATTATGTGTTTAATTCCCGATTTCAGCATGAGAGCACACTTACGGAACAGAGCATGATGGGATAATAGCTGTGAAGGCTTTGTGCATTCTCTCCTTTTTTGGTTCTGTAAGAATCATGTTCGGAATGACAGATGATGAAATGTTCCGTAACATCTTTCTCTGCTTTCTCTTTCTCATCCCGGGGAAGTTTAGAACAATAACTTCACTAAACAGGACACCTTTCATTTTCGGATCGCTGCAGGTGCAGGCTGCGGTGTGGACTGACTAAAGTGAGTGAGCTTGCGATTGATTCGTCTACTGAAAACATTCACCTTCATATCTTCTTCAGGGACACTGATCCAAATCTCATGACTTATTTGGTGTTTTCTCTCCACGTCTCTCTTTTTTTATTCTATTTTCTTGCAGGGCAAAGGTGCCATTGAACCAGACGTGATATCAAGTACCAACAAATATATCTTCCGTAATGAATTATGTATGTTGGTGAGCTAATTAAGGTTTTCACAGTGTGGTGACAGGGAATATTTTGCTTAACTGTCATGCTGATGGGTGCTGTGGTTGAAAAAAAATGCTCTATACTCCGTACTTGGTTGCCTTTTCTAATCAAAGGTAAAAGCCATTTTTATCCCAACAAGACCTGGAAAAAGTTACCCAGGCTTTTATTATGTCTTGTTACACTACTGAAACTCCCTGTGTGTTGGCGTTAACCAGTCCGTTCTCATAGTCAGCTTGTCCAGAAGGCAGCAGCAGGACTACCAAGACCACATAACCCTAGTAAAAGTTAACCTGTCTATTTTAGAATGCATTTCTCTTTTGACCTACAAATCTCTAAATGGTCCAGCATCTGGTTATCTTCCTCATCTTCAGTGCTACTGTTCAGACTCTGCTCAAGACGTAAGGCCCTGACTATGCAGTGGCTTCTTTATGGATATGGATCAGAGACCAGCTCCTGAGTCAAGGATAAAATCGCATCTCCTCTCTATGAATAGGAAAACTTGGTAGGATTTAAGGGTAGCTTGGGGGGTCTTACTCTTAAGCAGGGGTTCTTAACCTTTTGCAAGCTGCTCCCCCCCAAACCTGGTTCATTGCAGTTGGGGCCCCAGTGATAGGCCTATTATCATTACCAGGCTATTGCTATAATTGGGAATTGGCACCAGACCTCTGGTTTTAATTTATGCTTTATTATTGTTATTATTACTAGGCCTAATAGTAGGCATCATCTGTAATTTTTACAGAAGCTTGCAGGTAGGGGATGTTAATGTGAGACCTGAGCCTGCTTTGCCTTGCAAAGATCCTCAATTCTAGGCAGGGACAGGCACACTATACTTTAGTGTTCCAGACTGGCACACTAAAATTACAATTTTATTTAAATCAAATCAAATCAAATCAGCTTGGGATTTGAACTGGCAACCTTCTGATTTACTTAATCGCTAGGCCACCACTGCCCCAACGACACTCGGAAGGGTGGCCAATCAGATTTCAAGGGTAACTTCTCCCACCCCCAACCACCTGACAGGCAGCACCTGGTTACGCCATGGGCACCGAAACATCACAATGTTTAAGTGATTAAGTTCATTTTCAATAATAAAGCATGTAAATCAAAGCATGTTTTAAGACAAGCATGTAAAAGAGAAACAATTCCATCATTTCAATGTTTTTTTATCACTGCTACTTGTTCTCATATGTAATCAATAATCAGTATGTCTAATTCATTTCAGAACAGAAACCACTACTGCCAAATAAAGGTCATGGAAATGAAACAAGGAAGCAAAATCTGAGGACTGAGTCATGAAGTATAATGCTTGGTAATGAACTGGCAAACTGAACCAGACTACTCTATTTGATCAGGAGAAAGCAACCAAGCAAGAATGAAGAGTGTTTGAAGCTAATGTTTCCTGATATTTGCTCATATTTCTTTCACTGTATGTGAATCCTTAAGATTTGTTTGATCTTATATCATTACACACTGAAGCAATGGTGCTAATTCTGCTTGTGTTAACAACCATTACACTTGCACTATAACACTACTTGCAAATTACTTGCAAAACAGGCTCGTTTTGAATAACATGACTACATTAGTGTCAACCGCTTATCTACATTTCAAATATTAAGTCCACTTTCTTTCACCGAGATGCTGCACTGCACAATTAATCTGGTTCTCAGCTGCTCTGGATATGAGATCAGGTCATTCTTCCAGAAATCTAAAAAAGAGGCAAAATGTGGAGTTATTTTATCCTGAAAGAGAAATCCATGCTTGGATGATACAGCAAGAAATCCATATCAAACTATTTACTTGGCATAGCTATTCCATCCATGTGACCGGTAGCAACACTGAGATGAGGTAATGTGACTCCCATAAATTGGCAAGATTGCCACTGCCAGCTGCTCAGTCACTGATTGGCTTTCGTCAGTGCGACTCGGCCCTCAATCACCTCTTACCAAGTAATATCTCTCCTGTTTCGTCTCCTCTCCTATGACCTTTGCCTTATCGTCCTGTCCCTTCCCCCAATCTTGCCCTAACGCGAACGTCAACATACATGGGGTGTCGCACCGGGGTTCCTCGTTTCTTCCAACATGCGCTCACTTTCTGGTCCCGAGCTGGTGCCGTGACAGCTATATGCACTAAGCAAGATGAGACTGAAATTTTGTGAAAGACTAAGCTGCTACCCGGATAGACACGAGGACTGGGATGTGATGGTGGCATCTATAGATATAAGATGAAGAATTTGCAGAAAAAGTTGCCGAGCCACATTCGTGGAAAGTGGAAGAGGCTACAGGGCACAGCAATGACTGTCAACACACAGCCAGTGTTAAGCTTAATCGTATGTGACAGACTCAGTCTCGTGAAAATGGTGTTTGTGGCAGCGTCACACAATGATTGATCATGAGTCACTGTGATTTCGAAAGCTCTTGGTTGTCCTCAGTAACTCCAGTTATTACACATTCCTGTAGAGCTGAAAACAAGAACTGATTATCATTGAGTGATTAAGTAAGTTTAGATACCAGTGAGTCCTATGGTGGACAAAAACGGCCAATTCCACAGAGCACTGAATAAATAACAGAGCTGCTGAAATACTCCCAATGCCCTCTAGAGCCTGGATGTAATATTGTTTAACATTACTACAGGATACTACCTGTCAAACTACTAAATATGTTTGCATTGGATTGTTCAAAGTGGCCTCTATCTTAGTCTCCATAGCCGCCACAGTGTAGGTGTGTCCAATTGTTCTGCCTGGCAGTGTATGTTGTGTTTATACTTGTTTGTTTGTTTGTTTGTTTGTTTTTGTTTTGTTTTTATTGTTTGTTTTTTTTGTTGTTGTCCCATTTCCCAACAAATTATGATGGAACACAGCAGCACTGTATAGAGGACTGAAGTGGTCAGGAGGATGAATGAGTCTGAACTACTATTGTCATTAGGTTGCTTTCAAATGAAAAAGAATGAAAAACACAACACAAAGTCCCTTTTCCCCTCCCCTGTGGCAACTGACTTTTACTTTATATGTTGTGTAGAGTCTATGTGCTTATGCTGCTGAGGTGTTTTTTTTTACGGCTCCCACAATGTACTCCACATTGGAGTACAATCTGGGTGTTGTCATTTCTTTTGTTCCCCCCCTCTATCCTAATGTGAACCTTGCTTTTGTTTCTGACCTTTTCCCCTGTCTTCCTGACCTGTACTGTGTTGTGTATATGTATGGTTGGGTCATTGGCCAAGTTTCAGTAGTACTTGTACTTTTGACATGGTTGTCTGGAAGTTGAGTCATGGCTACTGGACTTCTTTCTTTAAGGTAGATACGTTTCATTCTGCATCCACAAAACGTTGTCAGAACTTTGACAAAGTTCTGTGGGTGCAGAATGAAATGTATCTACCTTAAAGAAAGAAGTCCAGTAGCCATGATTCAACTTCCAGACAATTTCACCTGGATGACTGAGAATCTTCACAGACATATTTTGACATGGTTTGTTGCAACAGCAATGAATAAATCAATCAATCAGAAGTGCACCTTATCAATAAATGATGTCGCCGAGTGGCTCTCTGCCAGTAATGTTGTCTACCAGGAGTTTTTCATTCCTTAGGAGCAAATTTGCAAAGATAAAGACCTGACTACGCCTCGTTGGATCTCCCTTCTGCCTTTCGCCTGCCACCAATGTTTTCCAACCCGTTTTTTCCATCCCAGACCGAGATTTCAGTCCAGCCTTTGATTCTGTATCCGACCACCAAGTCTGCTTTTCACTACTACTACGCTGGGGCCAGTACCATGTCTCCTCTCTCCACCGCCTGCATCCCAGTGGCCACAGAGTGAAGCGGCGGCGTCCATCATGGTCCAGACCACAACCGCGCCGTCGCCCCAAGCCCCAGACGCCAGTCATTGGTGCGCCCCACGCCCAGGTCAGTGATGATCAAATCTCCAGAGGCAGAGTGGTTTTGTACATTTCATTCTGGACGCTATTTGAGTATACTTAGGATGTCAAGGGCATGATTGATCACATCATCATGTGTGCTAAAAAGAACTTACAAATAAAAAAATGTGAGTGCTGTCAAATAGATGTTTCTGGAAAAAGCATAAGACAAGAGCATCAGAAAGGGTGAAACGATTTAATTTAGACCTGCTTAACAAAAGTCATGTACACTCCTCTGTACACTGTTGGTGGGGTCATTTGCTTTCGTGCTTGAGAACAGAGTTAAATGAAGAGGGTTAATTCATAGACAAAGAAACATAGGTAGCCTACAGAGTCACTGAAATGTCTCTCATTAGCTACCCATCAGTGCAATGAAACATGTAGATGTTTTACACACTAAAACATGCCAAAATGGAAAGGACAGCACAGCAAAAGAGAAGCACAAAAAAACGAACTCATTTCAATTACTGTGACTTAAATGAGAGCTCCCCATCTCTCCTCCTGTCTGAGATCCATTCCGTTGCTTAATTAAATTGAAATTTAGCAGAATTTCTTTCCAGTGTGTTTAGCTATTGACTGATCTGAAATCAAATTTTGCCTTTGCTTTTTTTTAGAGCATGGAGTTGAAAATATACAGCCTTTGTGTTAAAAAAAATACATTATGGGTTCTTGTCACGGTAGTCATGATCAGTAAGTTTTACTTTATGTTTTTTCATGGGATAACTGACTTGGCCGCCTTTGCAGCTGGGCCACAATGTGGATCGTTGGGAATCTGAATTGTGTGGAGTTTGCATGCTCTCCCCATGTTGGTGCAGGATTCCTCCAGGTTCTCCTTCCCACCATCCAAAGGCATGTACACTCTAAATTGTCCGTAGGTGTGAGTGTGCGAGTTGTGCATGTGTGTGCATCCCCTGGGTGAGTTCCTGCCCTGAGCCCAGTCTCCTGGGACAAGCTCCAGCAGCTGTGACTCTGAGCAGTTATGGAAAGTGAGTAAGTATGAGATTTGTAATGGTGTACGTTGATGTTTGTCATCTGTGTCTGCCATGTTTTCACAGTGGTTACTGCAGGATTGGAATCCATTTCCAGCGTTGCAGCTCTGGCTACATTGGGGGACAGATCCGTGAACGTGAAGGCAAAGACATGCCCCCGGTGGTGACTCTGAACAACTGCACCTCCTGTTCAGTGGACTAATCGGACAAATCACGATGGCTGTCGTCCAACGGAGGTGCGGTGCAGCGTGAGCGTTTCACTTCTGGCAGGTGGTGCGCTGAGCATGTGATTAATATACACCATCACACCAACGTGCTCCTTGCAGCTAGAGCTCCTCCCTGGGATCTGTCGTGTTTCCAAATCAAGGAGCATTTGTTGTGCCGTGGAGTAACAGCTTGCGTCTGCGCGTGTGCTAATCACCTGTCTCTTCCGAGGTTATATATAGATACAGCATAAAACAAGGAAGTTGAGCTGATGTTGACATGATACTTCCATGTATGCGTACCGCACGTTTCCGATTGGTGTTAAACAGAAGTGCATAGGCTGTGAGGACTAATAAAATCGGCATGTTCTGCAAGTGACGAAAGTGTGAAAAATTGCCAGGTAAAGTTTGAGTTTGGATGCAGCTGCCAAAAGCGCAGGGATGTTGATGAAAATTCATTAAAGGACTTGACCGGGCCCTGCACTCTCTGCCAGTAACTAGGCAACCAGGGCCATTCCACTTTGAATTGTAATGGGAAAAATTACCGATCGGACTACCAAGAGTGTCGGCGAACCTCAGTGCGATGCTATCGCCAGCCTTTGCAGGGACTCCGATAAAGCCCACTCCACTGGAGGAGCCCAAGTCATTTGTCATTATGATTCATGAAGAAGTCCCTTTTTTCTCTCTCTCTCCCTCACTCTCTCTCTTTTTCCACCAGCGAGCAGAACAGCGTGGCGCCTGGCGCCGGGGCGAGAGTCCAGCACACTTCCTCCGGCTCTCATCTCGTCTTCCCCTCACCTCGTATACGAGGAGTTTAATATCGTACAGGAAATTAATCAGTTTCTCCTCATGTTTCTGCTGGCCGGTAATTTGTTTTCTCTCCCTTCACCTGTCTTTAGGTTCGCCCCGGAGAGACGAATGCAGAATTAAACGTCGAACGCAAATTGAAGTCTCAGCAGTCGCGCCGCAATGGGTTTTTGTGCCAATTGAAAGAGATGCACTTGCCTGACCACAATCTGCTTTGGGAAGAGAAATAATGAAATAAATGACAAATAAAAGTTGTGCGCTGCTTGCCTTGACTGTATTTGCAACCAACACCATTAAGATTGCGCAGATTTGGATAAAAACCAGCGTCAGCGGTGCAACAAAGTGCTTCTCTGAGAGGGTGTTGCAGTGCGAGTGCGTAACAGGAAAGGCCCGCAGGTGTGTCTGGCAGCCACGACGGCAGTAATTCTCCGCTGCTCCTATTGATTTCAGTGGATGGATGCTGTTAAGTAGACATAGGACTTCATCACCCCATATATTAATGTGCTAATTGTTACATAATGAATCGTGCTGCGGTGTTAAATTGGTTTGGGTCCATGGCAGTTGTACTTTACTGCAATTACGAGGGTTGTATTTCTTTACCCCTTTTTTAAGGGGGAACTCATGCAAGATTATTAATGTAGGTCCTGGGGCAGTGGTGGCCTAGCGGGTAAAGAAGCGGACCTGTAATCATCAGGTTGCCCGTTCGAATCCCGACCCACCAATGTGCAACTGATGTCCCCTTGATCCCCACACACTGCTCCCCGGTGTCTTTCATGGCTGCCCACTGCTCACCAAGGGTGCTGGTTTAAATGCACAGGATAAATTTCTTTTTGTGCACCGTGTGCTGCACTGCAGTGTATCACAATGACGATAACTTTTTTAAGGGATTCCTACAAAAGATACCTAGAATGCACAGAAATCTTCATGCCATGTCGACCCCAACATGTAACACATTCACCAGCACATGTCCCCAATTATAGCATCCTTACAGCTCTCGGCTGCAGCTAAGGATGACACCCAAGCAGAAGGAGGTGATGGTGATGTAAATGGGTCCTGACTTCTTCAGCCTGTGAGGAATGCTGATGTGCCTTGGCTTTCTTTGCCCAAAATCCTGAATTAGGAAATGTTCAGATCTATAACAGGTACTCTTTTCCACAAGTAACACAATTATACATTATCATTGCATTATGCGTGAAAATCCAAATAATTTGATCATTCCAAATAAATATATAGCATTTTAATGGCATTAGGGACCAGAAGACTAATACCATGCTGATATGACATATTACATATTAATCAGCCAAAATTCTAAACAAATAAATAAATAATGATGCATTAAATATGCATTAAAATATATATTTTAACCATATTCTTAATGCATTGTTTTTTTATGTAATAGAACACATCATTTAGCCTTAAAATACAATATTCCCTTGAATTTTACTTTAAATCAATTCTATAACAGTCTTTTTTGTCTTTCTCTGCCCTACCCAGGCATTTATCAGACTCTCTTATCCAGAGTGACTTACAATCAGTAGTTACAGGGACAGTCCCCCCTGGAGAAACTTAGGGTTAAGTGTCTTGCTCAGGGACACAATGGTAGTAAGTGTGGTTTGAACCTGTGACTCTGTAGTCTTCTGGTTCTGAGTGTGTTACCCACTAGGCCACAACCACCCCATGTTGGTACAGTCCTATCCCTACAGTCAAAATGAAGAGGTTTAGTGCATGGGCTCATTGTTATTTTTATTCTCATATAAAAGGTACAATTGATCACTTTGAAATTTTCAAACATTTATTCTTCAGCATGCTGCTGATCTGTGGTGGGAGGCGTCTGTGCAAATTATTCGGGGTTAAGTTGCAGTGGACGGGAATGAATTTCCATGAAATGTGGTGCACACATCGCTGGAGATCAATTAGGAGTCGTTTCACAGTCACAGAATGTTTAACCTTGTGCTCTGCTTTCCGTTTACATCCTCGTGATAGCTTGATTTTTTCGATGAGATGACAGCAAAATTCCACATTTTCAAATTCAACACTGTCAGGCAAATGTTGAGGACATGCTGCTGATCCTTGAGGGATTCCACCCTATACTTCATTTGTCCATTTTGGAGCATGTGATGAGTGTGCTGGCAAGGCTGCACTGTTCCTCAAGGAAATCTATGCAAAACAATGACAGTGCTTCCTCCTGCCCCTTGAATTCAGCACAGTGCACTGGGACAGGCTGTGCTTGCAATGGTATTGACCTGAACACCACTTCATCTTTAAAAACTGAAGCTTGTACCATACAAGTTGCATTTCAAATTTCGGCCATTTTGCATTTCTGTGATTAAGTTACCTAAACTCCACCTATAAATACAGTATCTTATTTAATGATCATATAATTCCCCTCTCTATAAAATTCATTTTGAAAGTTTATGAGAAGCCACAGTTATGCTTGGGAATGAAGCGATTGACATTCTGGTCATGAAGAGGCTGACTGTAACACTCACTGTCAGCTAAAGGTAACATAATGTCATCTCTAGGTACAACTACAGTTTATGGATTTGACTCCATGCCCTGGAACTGTTTATTCTTCATTATTCTGTATCTCATCCAGTCTGTGTGCTCATTAGAGGGAAGAGCGACGTGGCCAATAATTTCACAATGAATCAAGTTTGTATCTTGCCCTTGCTCAGGGTATGTTGGAACAGTGCTGTCCAGCATAAGCTTGCAAATTCATGAATCATCATGATACATTTTATTATCCAGCCTTATGCGCAGG
This sequence comes from Denticeps clupeoides, assembly GCF_900700375.1. Lineage (NCBI taxonomy): Eukaryota > Metazoa > Chordata > Actinopteri > Clupeiformes > Denticipitidae > Denticeps > Denticeps clupeoides. Next base: position 9,778,001 of record NC_041717.1, on the reverse strand, counting down.
CAGTCAGGCCCAGGCGGCATATTGCATCTAGGAAAGTCATGTAAATTTTTTCTCATTGTCCTTCGAAATCCTTTGTCATTCAAACAAATGACTTTTTTTGGTAGGTGTAAATATGAACAAATGTTCAGCCCTGTGGAATTTGTAGGTCGCCAGTGGCATACGCGCTCCAATCTCTGCACCTCATCCAAGAGTCTGCACCTCATGCTCCAAATATAAATCAACCAATTCAACAGGGAATCAGGGCAGAGGTATGGCGGCTCAGCCAGACAGTAAAAGCAGGCAGTGGTGCCCTGAACCTCTGACAGTTTGCCACGGTGAACTGTGCTGATGAAATGTTTGACTCAGACCCCTGGCTTAACTGTCTGGTCAGAGGTAGAAATGGTCCAGGTTCTGCCTCCACCTCTACTTGCCCCCATTTGAACTATAAAAAAATCGGATTTTTTTTGTGTAATTTCTTTTAGGTTATACACATTACACCATATCGTCATGAGAACGGTGGATTTGACATAGACAAGGGAACTTACTTAAAACAAGAGTACATCTTACACGCATGAACACAAACATACACTAAATTAGGATAAGGACAGACAACATTGACACCTGAAAACTACAGTCTGGCACACGGATCTGGAGTACCCCAAAGTCACCAACGTGACATGTATTTTTCATGACAGATCTGGATATTTGTGCATCAGTTATTTTATCATTTGTTTCCGTATTACATTTGTCATGTTAAACACAAGTTTAGAAAAATGTAATTGGTTGTAACAGATACCACTAATTCAATTTAAACAAAGCCTTATTAAGGTTATGGTTGATTAAGGCTGATAATGAACTTGCTTCTGAACCAGATTGCCCACAAAAGTCACAGTTTCAAACCCCAGTGAGAACGTTTGTGTCACAAAGCAGTGTTCTGTAAGGTTCCAAAGGGACTGTCATCGTAATACGACAGTGTAAGAGTATCCCAAAGGTAGAGTACTGTAGAATATTTGCTAATCCATATGCAGCACACATTTGTGAAAGCATGACAGGGGAATGTGGAAATATAGGTTGAGTGATTTTGACCCAGCTGTCCATTTGTGCCACCTGGTAGGTCAGGTACGAAATCTGAAGCTCAGCCTACGGGTTGAGGCCAGGGGTTGTGAGACCATACCTCAATTCATTTATATTTACATTTACATTTAAAGCATTTATCAGATGCCCTTATCCAGAGCGACTTACAATCAGTAGTTACAGGGACAGTCCCCCTCGAGCAACTTAGGGTTAAGTGTCTTGCTAACACCACCCCCAATTCTCAAGAAACTTGCTCATTGACTATCTGTAACCCCTTTATCCTGTTACTCAGGGTTGCAGGTGCTGAGTCCATGGGTGTGGGGTGGGGACTCACCCAGGGCAGAGCACCAGACCATCACAGGGTGCTGACACACACCATGCACTCACTCACTAAAGCCTACAGTAAATTTGGAGTTGCCAGTCCACCTAGTGTACATGTGTAGAAATTCAAACTCACAACCTTGGAGCTGTGAGGTCATGTTGCTAACATTGTGCCATCATGCAGCTGTCAGTCAACTAACAACATGTTAAAAACTCCCTACTACCTACACATCCCCAACATCTTGCTGCAATGTTGGTTTCACAGCTGTTTTGACAATGCAACCTCGCCTAGATCCAATAAACGGCGGTCCATTTGTCAGAAACTGACCACTGATTGACCGCAGCAGAATAGAGCTGACAGGTTGTGTACATGCATGTTTTAGATTGTATTAGAAATCCTCTGGGGTTATTGCCTCAGTATGATGAGGCATCAACACCACAGAGTGGTGTTAAAGTTATTTGTACTGGATTTTTACCGCCACTGGTCGACACAGTCTAACTTCCCCAATCATGTTCAAATGAGTTTAATTATGAGATTATGAGAAATTGTCTTCTTCCCCTGTGACGCCTTTGTCAGCACTTCAGTGTGTTTGAGTAAGCACCTGTGAGAATTTTGGGTCAAACATTGCAATATTCATCAGCGTCCCTCTGAATCAATGTCAGTTTGGGACACTGCCTTTAAAACAATTATTTTTATGGCCACAGCCTTTTATTGTGGATTTTTCTGGAATGTTGCCATGGCCCTGTGTTTCTTTACGCCATAATTTTCTCCTTTTTCCACAGGAAACATGGAGGGAAATGCAGTTTCTGTGCACATTTCTCTCTGCTTGAAGGTATTTCTAAATCATGAAGCACAGAAGCATCCTCATAACATTAAGCCGCTGCCACCATGTTTTCTGGTAAGAACAGCATTCTCAGGATGATGTGTGGCATCACAGTTAACTCAAAAACTCAGCCTCAGGGCCCAAAAATTCAATTTATAGAATTGCATTTCTTTGCAGCCCCCATATGCCTTCTGACAACTTGTTTTTTTTTAGCAAAAAGTAACTTTTCAGTAAATTCATGATTTATACATGGTGCGTAGTGTCTGTGCACAACCCATGGAGGAATATTTTAGGTTTTCGCCTTCCTGTCTATGTAAAGGCATTTTAATAATGCTGGGTGCATCATATGTAAAATAAATAAATAACTAAATAAATAGCGAAATTGTGATTTTGATTGTGATTTTTCTTCCCAGTTTGGCGTAACAAACTGGAAAAAAAACTAATTACACAAATATATAAACTTTAAGCATTAGTAATAAATGCATATTATGTTCATATAAACAAAATTCAAGTGTTATTGTTTAATACAGTCTGTATAGAAACATACATATAGGACAGTTTTGGGTTTTATGCAGGTGGAGTCAAATACAAGATATGAAGTGAAGTGATTGTCACTTGTGATACACAGCAGCACAGCACACGGTGCACCCAGTGAAATTTGTCCTCTGCATTTAACCCATCACCCTGAGTAACCAGTGGGCAGCCATGACAGGCGCCCGGGGAGCAGTGTGTGGGGACGGTGCTTTGCTCAGTGGCACCTCAGTGGCACCTTGGCGGATCGGGATTGGAAACGGCAACCTTCTGATTACAGGGCCGCTTCCTTAACTGCTAGGCCACCATTGCCCACCCTGCCCACAGATATTGCACCTGGAATTTTTGTTTTAATCACCTATTAGATGAATAACCGCAACTGAGTAATAATACGGTATAAAAGAAGGTAAAACATTTTTGAAAAGTCTGATGAGGGAAAAATGCCTTTAGGTAGTTGTTGTAATGCCATCTGTAAATGTTGTATTATTTTTCTCAGTGGAGCATGCAGGACTGAGAAACAAATCCTTCTTGGGTTTGTCAAAATAAATTACATTTTCCTTTGTTTTCCCAAATGTTCTTTACACTGAGTTTATCGAAATGAGATCGTGTAATGCTTACTTTGACAGTGGGAAGGTGCTAATGCATGGATTCTGCAGGGGATGTGATAGCTAATAAAATCGTAGTGTGTACATTGTGAGCATTATGGCTATAAGCACCGGATTCCGGTGCCTGATACAATCTTCTAGCCAAGACCACCGTGACTTCCTGTGGCCTGAAGCTGCAACCCATAGCTGTTAGAGATGGACCAAGTTCCTGTGGCTGGACGCAAGCTGAGGCTTTTGGCACGGCCATAGCCGAGGTGGTTTAAATGTCTGGCAACGGCCACAGGAGTTAGTCTCGCCTGAGGGCATTGCCGCTTTTGCTGAAACCTCTCTTCTGTTCCCCTCATCATTTGCCCATAATTCTAATGGGCTGTCCCACCCCCCCTAAAGCTTCTATAAATTGTTAGTATCTGCACATATTTTTTCATGTTTGGCACATATGGCTGCATTTAATCTGGAGCCGTTGATACAATAACAAGTGTAACGGCACTAATGTGGTGGCGCAAGGCGCTCTTCATTCACGGTAGATCAAATCTGCCCTTTTTTTCCTCCCCAAGTAATTGGCAACTCTATGAACTTAGTGCCATCTGCTGGTGACTGAACAGCCTGATACTTCAGAGAAAAAGATGTTCATGATCAGTTTATGCAAAGAGATGGAGGACGTTCATCCTATTTGTCCAACCTTTGTCAATAATGTCAGGGAATTTATGATGGCAACATGTTGGAGCAGCCCACAGTAGATCATTGTGGATGTGGGTGTTGAGGTGAACCAATGTCACGTAAGGGGCAGTGGTGGCCTAGCGGTTAAGGAAGTGGCCCCGTAATCAGAAGGTTGCCGGTTCCAATCCCGAGCCACCATGGTGCCACTGAGGTGCCACTGAGCAAAGCACCGTCCCCACACACTGCTCCCCGGGCGCCTGTCATGGCTGCCCACTGCTCACCAAGGGTGGTGGTTAAAAGCAGAGGACACATTTTGTTGTGTCACCGTGTTATGTGCAGCAGTGTTTCACAATCACTTTCACTTTCAAATACAATTATGCATTAGAAATGCTGATTATTAGAGGAGCAGGATGGGTTTTTTTTCTGATGGAAAATATGTCTCAGGGCTAAGGATGAATCAGCCACAGATAGACCTGAAATGTGGATATGAGCCGTTTTTAAGTGAGAATTTATCATCATATCACATGTGAAGGTTCAATAAATATCTTTTGGCTTACACCTCGAGGTTGCTCCTCAGCCCAGTGTGAGCTGTGAAACAAATTAAATGGCAACAGTAACTAAAATAATAAATTTATCTCCATTGCCTGATACTCACCAGAATATTGGTTCATGACTTTATGCAGTTTTGCGCATGCTTTAGGAAGTTTTGCTAATCGAACTAGCAAAATATTCAGTGCATTTTTGATATTTAATAATATCAACTAATAACAGATCAAGTTGTTTTCATTACATAGTATATATTATCCATGATATTAATTATATATCATTACTCTTCTTGTAAGTTTTAGACACTATCCTTAACAGTTACAAAAGAACAGAATTTCAGGCAGATTATTAATGATTTGTCACGACTACGGACTTACGGGGGAAGGAAGCGCAGAGGTCTGACATGCTGGAAAAAGGGGTTTTATTATAAAATAGACGATAAGCAAATACAAATAAACAAAGGCGCGGTGGCCAAGAACGGGAAATAAAGAGGAGAACTCAAACGAGCCCGCAGGCGTGTGGCGATTGCCAGAACTTAAAACACAACACAGAAAACTGAAGTTCGTGCACCGAGTCCACGAAAATGTCGTCCCTCCCGAAGGGGCGGAAATCTGCGGTCTTTATGCACTGTCAGGATTGGCCACCAGTGATGAGCACAGTCAATCATGACATGGTTAGAAACAACAATGCAACAGAGTACCATGATTGAGTGATCAAATCAAACTCAAATCAAGAAGCCTAATAATACCTTTATTAACTATTACAAAACTTAGATGTTATAACGTGTGTTTCTGAGTTTCTCAAACAAAAAATCCTGAACACTGCTCAAAAGGTCAACAGAGAGCATGCTGCAGATCTTAAAAATAATATTACAGTAAATTAATCAAAGCGACCGTGAAGAATGATAAGGGTCGAGACAGGGTCGTTGCTAATTGGGTGAAAGTTCATCATTCAAATGGCCAACAGACAGGGGGCATGTTAAAAATAGGCTTTTCTTTGGGTGTATGCTAAAGGGACCCAGAGCAATGTTCTTTCTGGGCGCCCCAAAATTCCTCGTGATGGCACCGATGTGGCAGTGCTAAGCTAAGCCAGAGGGCCTGGAGGCAATCATTAAGAGCCCAACAAACTGTGGCAGGAAATTCTACAGCAACATGCCTGCATGGTAATCTATGACGTAAATCTCAAAATATGACAGTCTTCCTCACATGATCTTATTGAAATGATTAAGATCATTTCATAATCTTAATTAAATGAAATGAGGCTGTGGCACATACACATGCATGCTAAGGTGTACATCTGTGTGTAAATGTAAGGAGTACTATAGTCCAGAATCACATGATGACTTGGTCTTCCTAATAGAAATATGAAGCAGCTATTGTACATTTAGTTTATTTGTTGGATGCATGTGGTGTCTGTATACTGTAGTTACAGTATATTTCTGGTCCAAGTCACCATTAAAGAGGTAATGAAACAGAAAGAGGCAACAGAGCTTTTACATGTATTCCACATTATGCATTGTCTTCATCTTCATTGTCTCAAACTGACCTTTATTGCTGCTATTGCAGTCAAAAAGGAGGAACTTCTGATGATGTGTTTGCTAGAACCGGGAAAGGCAGGGCCATAGCCTTGTGCAATCGTGTAATATCACAACCTCATGTCTCTGTGTGGAATATCCAAAGCAGAAGCTTCAGGGTCACTTTTGAAATATAGTTGAAAAGCAAACCCATAAGCAAAAAGGTTCTCCTTACTCATACTGTCAGACACAGGCAACAATAGAAAAACATAAATTGGTTTAATCTACAAATTTCCATACTGATACATGTCCATCATGTATCAGTATGATGTATGAACAGTATCATGTATCAGTTACAGTGAAGGTACGTCCAGTCCAGTTCGGAAATAATTTTCTATTTCCTCTAGTGATCGGCCCTTGGTTTCCGGAATGAACACAGCCGTGAAAATTATATTCACAACACAAACCACACAAAAGACGAGGTAGGGAACAAACAGTCCGTATGCCACCTGTAAATCAGAAATTTGTTAATTAATGAAAATAAAAAATCAATTTAGACAGTTTAATGTGAATTAATAATGTTACATCTTAATCATTATTGCAAAATTTGATAATACGCAGTGTGGTAAGATGTGAAATTTTGCTTTCCAACGTTTGTCGGTATAAGAATTGTGTGTAAGAACACAATAACACATTGAGAAAATCTGAAAACAGGTAACTTACCACGACATGCATGAAGACGTGTGTCAGCACAAAAGCCGTAAGCCAGCTAACCACAACACAGAAACCAGATGCTATTCCACGAGCACCCAATGGTAAGATCTCAGACATCAGTAGCCACGTGATTGGACCCCAGCCCATTGCATATCCTTGCCAGAGCAAGGCAACAATGGTCAATTCATTTTCATATCGTAACATTTCAATTAGCCTACGAATCTAAAGACAAATTGGTCATAATTACCAAAAATAATCACCATGGAGCTGATCAACGGTATGAAGGTGATGGGATTAAGGGCAGATTCTGGACTGTCTACATACCCTCCGTCAGGATATAACGTGGTGTTGGTGTTTTGTGCAATTGGTGTGTGGGTGTACATAGTCATGGACAGCATGGAAATGAACATCAGGAATCCTGATGGCAGAGAGAAACGTGACAATCGTGATTCAACAGCATATTGGGCAACTAATTTGTATGTGTCTGTGTATATAATTCTTACACACCTGATGTGTACAGCAGAGCTTTTCGTCCTGCCTTGTCCATCAAAGAGGCTGAAGTCATGACAGACAGCAGTCGCACAACTCCCACCAGAGCAGCATCATTCTTCGGCTCCTAAATCATGAAGGTAGACAGCCAAACAAATCTAACAAATAACTATTGTGTGCGCCTCTATTCGGATGACTGCATGATGGTTTATTATCAGGCTTGCAAGCTTGCAAGTCTGTGGCCTACCAGGGACACTTGTGTCATGGTGAAAATGGGCTCGAGGTACACCAGGATAGGGGTTATGCCGGTCATCTGCTGAAGAAACCTCATAAATATGGAGATCAGAATGGGCTTGTAGTAGAAAGGCTCCATTAGTTCATCCCACCCTGCCGTCCTCTGAAAATAGGAAAATACATACATACAGTATAACTACTCATATCCATCTCTAGCACCTTTTCTGCTTCCTTATTAGTGTTTTTGGTCGGTTTTCTGGTCTTCAAATGAAAACAATTAAGTTGATGTTCTTCAAATAAGGCACAAAATTTATGTTTATTAGGGCTGTCGATAGGGCTCATCAATAGTTCAACCACTTAAGGGCCGTCTCATTTCCATTCTCATTACATGTAAAAATAAAACTTGCATTTTTTGAAAATAATGTAAATGCGACACAAAATATGAGTCATGTGAAAATATGAGTAATCATCCCTAAAAGTGTCATGTTTATGTAGTGATAATCTCTAGCTGGGGTGAGTTTTGCATTCTTGTCATGGGTTCAATTTAAAAAAAAAAAATCAAAATGCAGATGCAATTTATTTAAACACGTTAAATGTCCTTAACGCATACATTTTGACAGCCCTGGTGTTTATATAAGAAGCTCTTCGTATGCGGCTGTACCTGAGCGTTGATGCTCTCCTCGATGCGGCCGATCTCTGACACGTAGTCGGAGTCCGGCCCTCTGAGCCACTTCAGCGCCTCGGTGGCCTGCTGCCGCTTCCCACGGTTGAGGAGGTAGCGAGGAGACTCCGGCAGGAAGCACAGCAGCACGATCATGACTATGACAGGAACCTCGCCAGCGACAGCCAGCCATCTCCATGGCAACACCAAGCCTGTCCATGGACAGGGTCGCGTCACACCAAGAAACGTGTCATTTAAAAGAGGATCAGACATGAACAGAGGAACGACAAACAACCACGAGGTCATTTTGTGTAGGGAGGTCATTTAATTGACCTTTAAGACTGTCTGGCTCAATAAAAGGCCCAGATTCGGACAAACACCCAATTAGTTTTAGTTTACCGAGTGCATAAAGTGCCAGGGTTCCGACAACTGCAGTGATTTGAGGACAGGATCCTAAGGTGCCTCTGACAGCTGGATGTGAGATCTCCGAAACGTAGACCTAAATATCACACATATGGGAACAATACTTGCAGGACACCGCCAACTGATCGCAATGATAAAAACTCAGCAAAACATGTTAGAACTAAAAAGCAATGTTGGATTTACGTGGCTCGGATAGAAATGTCATACGGAACAGAGGTGTCTTTATATCCAACATACAGGAATGGATGCAGCCGACATGCCAGCAGCGATGCCAGTCAGGAATCTGCCAGTGTAAAGCATCCACATGCTCTGCGCCACAACTATAACCAGGTAGCCCACGGAGGACGGGAGGGCCGACATCATGATGCTCATCTTGCGGCCCACCTTGTCATTGAGGAACATGGCCACCAGGCCGCCGGCTGCTGCCCCCAGCGAGAAGATTGACTGTAAATTCATGCAATGAACAAACTGGTCAATATCGGGGTGGTAGTGGCCTAGCAGGTAAAACGCTTTTGTTTTTGCTCCCATTTTTCCTGAGATGAACCCAAAGATCTGAAACATTTTCTACATACACAAAAGACCAATTACTCTCAAATATTATTCGCAAATCTGTCTAAATCTGTGTTAGTAAGCACCTCTCCTTTTCCAAGATAACTCACATATGAAGGTGCGGATTAAACAGAATGAATATTGAACTCTGAAATGTGCAGTTTGATCACAGATGTCGCCACTTTTGAGTGAGCGTTTGAGGCACGCTGACTGCAGGAATGTCTACCAGAGCTGTTGCACGTGAAATGAATGTTCCTTTCTCTACCATAAGTCACCTCAGACAATTTGGCAGTACATCCAACCGGCCTCACAACCGCAGACCACGTGTAACCACACCAGCCCATCCAGCATGTTCATCTCCATGATCGCCTGAGACCAGCCAGAGCTGAAGTCGACTTGCATAACCAACGGATTTCTGCAAAAACTCTCAGGGAAGCTCATCTGCATGCTCATCATCTATATCGGGGTCTGAACCTGACTACAGTCAGCGTTGTGGTGGCGGTGGGGTTATTGTATGGGCAGGTGTGTGTTATGGACAAGGAATTTTATTGATTTTATTGATGCCATTTTGAATGCACAGAGATACCGTGATGAGATCCTGAAGCCCATTGTTGTGCCATTCATCTATGACCATAAGCTCATGTTGCAGCATGATAATCCATGGTCCATTTGCAGAATTCCTGAAAGCTGAAAACATCCCAGTTCTTGCATGGCCAGACATGTCACCCATTGAGCATGTCCGGGATGATCTGGATTGTTCTATTTCCTGCTAATATGAGGCAAATGGTGGTCACGCCAGATGATTGTGTGGCCTTTTATTGCAGGCAGTGTAAGGCACAGCTGTGCAATATTCATTCTGTTTAATCAGGTGGGATGGATTATCTCGGCAAAGGAGAAGGCCTCACTAACAAAGATTTAGAAAGGTTTGTTAACAATAAAGACAGATTTGTGAACAATATATGAGAATAATTGGTATTTTGTGTGTGTAGAAAATGTTTCAGAGCTTTCAGAAAGAGTTCAGTTCAGGAAAAATATGAGCAAAGACAAAAGTGTTGCGTTTATATTTTTGTTCAGTGTAGAAGACCACAAAGTCACAGGTTCAAAGCCCACTTACTACCATTGTGTCCCTGAACAACACTTACATTTACATTTACAGCATTTATCAGAAGCCCTTATCCAGAGCACCTTACAATCAGTAGTTACAGGGACAGTCCCCCCCTGGAGACATTCAGGGTTAATCAGGGACACAATGGTAGTAAGTGGGGTTTGATCCTGATCCTTCTGGTTCATAGGTGAGTGTAGACTACTACCACCCAAGACACTTAACCCTGATTGTAATTGGCTCTGGATAAGGGTGCCTGCTAAATGCTGTACATTCAAATGCCAAACTATTAACGTAAATTCATGAAAAGAAGCACGCACCCCAAACCATGATATCTGATGGGTGTCCATGTATAGCTGTGGGTTGCCATCCTTCTGGATTTGTGGGATGGCCGAAGAGGGAAATACCAAGGAGTATCCAAAGTTCAAATTCCCCAAAACAGCTGAAAACACGGCAAGGTAGAGGCGTGCATTTCTATAGAGACAAAGCAGAACATCTGTAACATTTTACTACCGCGGAACAAAACTGACCAAAGTCTCTAAACTCTCTCATAATTAAAATTCATAATAATGATAATGAATGACTTACCCGGGTATCCTCTTGCCGGGCAGCAGGGGTGTTGCCTCGTCCATGATCGTCGTTCCGCGGTCGCGAACTCCTCGCCGCCCGCGGCTTTAAACTGCGGGGGTCACGTGGTGCGCGGAAATTCCCGGTGCGTCCCCGGCGCCGCGCGCTCTTCCCGGAGCTGGCGATCTGCCACTCAAACTTCTCACGCTGACCTGATTGTTGGTTTCACTTTCGCTTCGGCACGATCGCGGCATTGTGGGGTCGTGACCTCTGAGTGACCTCGTACACTCGCTGTACGACCCTGACTACAATTTAAAAAGGATTTAACTAGATTAACTAGATGGTTTTAAAAGAACACACCGTGCGAGTATATTTTCTTTTATGAAGACCGAGGTGGGGGCCGTTTTGAATAATCCAATGCAAGAAACATATAAAAAAAATCGCAGAAGAAAGCGAAGTATTTTCGATTAAGCTTTTCTTTTATTCTGCTTGTATATACATGCAAACATTGTCCAAATATATTTTAACTTTTCCCAGACAATGACATCTTATTGCATCTTTTTCCTTTTCAAAGTTGTCAAGTAATTTACCTGTATGTGTTACAAGGCTGTAAATAATAAGCCTCGTTGGTAACACACACACAGAAGGCCATAAAGTCACAGGTTCAAGCCCCACTTACTACCATTGTGTCCCTGAGCAAGAAACTTAATCCTGAGTGTGTCCAGGGGGACTGTCCCTGTCACTACTGTAAATGGGCGTCTGGGCGTCTCCTAAATACTGTAAATGTAAGAGAAGCACACCAACCATCGGCACAAGAAAGAACCCTTTAGATAAATTTTGCTTTAGAAAGATCATTTACATTTACATTTAAGGCATTTGGCAGACGCCCTTATCCAGAGCGACTTACAACGTGCTTCCATTTTACCATCGATGACGTAATCAATTCTGGTTCATTAGGACCCCCAACTATGAATACAATAATTTTAGTCACTTTTTTGTAGTTTCTATACATAAGCCAGACAATAAGAAAGTTACACGTTAATCTAAATATTCTCTATAGAGGAAGGTCTTGAGCTGCCGTTTGAAAATACTGAGCTGTTCTGACCTCAAGAGGAAGTTCATTTCACCACCGAGGGGCCAAGACAGAGAAGAGTCTAGATGAGTGTCTTCCTTTTATCTTCAGAGCTTGAGGGACCAGGCAAGCAGTACTGGAGGCTCGGAGTATACGAGGTGCAGTGCGAGGTGTAATAAGGGCTGTGAGGTAGGATGGTGCTACTCCATGTTTGGCTTTGTAGGCCAGGATCAGTATTTTGAACCTGATGCGTGCAGCTACTGGGAGCCAGTGGAGGGAACGTAGCAGAGGGGCGGTGTGGGAGAATTTGGGAAGGTTGAAGATCAGTCGTACTGCTGCATTTTGTATTATTTGTAGAGGTCGGATGGTACCTAGAGGTAGACCAGCTAGAAGGGAGTTACAGTAGTCCAGTCGTGAGATTACTAAAGACTGAACCAGTATCTGGGTGGCCTGTGTTGACAGATAAGGGCGGATTCGTCTGATATTGTAGAGAAGGAATCTACATGAGCGGGAAAGATTGCTGATGTGAATCGAGAAGGAGAGTTGGTTGTCTATTGTTACTCCTGTTGTAGAAGAGCTATGATTTGTCCAGGTAAATAGCAGGATCTTGATGTGGTGAAGAATCTGCTGGAATGAATATTAGTTCAGTATTGGTGGGATTGAGTTTGAGGTGATGGGCTGCCTTCCAAAATGAGAAGTCGGTTAGACATGCAGAGATTTTGGAAAGAAAGATTAGCTATGTCGTCGGCATGGCAGTGGTTTGCTTCCTACTGACTTGGAAAGGATCCACCTCTGCCTCACGTAGACTCTCCACTGGTGTCCCTCAAGGCTCAGTACTAGGTCCTCTCCCTTTCCCCTCTACACAAGATCACTTGGTTAGGTCATTTCCTCACATGGATTATTTTACCACTGCCACCACTGCTACACAGTCTATATCCCTACGTCCTGCCCCCTAACTTACACCTCAGGGGAACCCAAAACTATCACTGATTGACCACCTGATTAAGCAAATGATGACACAACACTTGATGCTGCTTAAACACAATCTACCATTCAATACACACCACTCACAGATGATCATTTATTAGTCCCATAAGTTGGGAATTTACAAATTAAAACTAGTAAGGCAGAGAGTAAAGTTGCATAGGACCATAAAATCAATACCGATTTCACTCTTCGCCTTGTTGTACCCTACACACTAACAGGGAAGCATTATGCAAGTCCTTATTATACATGCAAAATAAATAAGAAATTTTTCTACAAATTGTGATGAGTGAGATTATACTCTCTGCTGGTGACAAGTTTAATCTCATCTCAATAATAATAATAAAAAAAAAGATTTATCTTTGATTAGCCTATGGTCACTGTGGAATTCTTTTGTCCAGATTTTGGGTTGAGGATGGGGGAGTCAGGCCACTGTGTGAAGTCAGTGGTTTCTTCTTAGGACAGTCCACGTGTGGAAATGACATCTCATGCTCCCGGATCCGTTTTTTCACAGCCAGATCCGGATGAATCCTGGTGTTGTTGTCTTGAACTATGACCGTGTCGTTCAGCATATTCGGGCAGTCAACTGACTGACTATTTTATTGCCACATGGTGTTGGTCATCCCAGACCTGACCCAGCTGAAGCAACCACAGACCACAGACACTGCCTCCACCAACTTGTACAGTAGGAAATATACATGATGGCTGTATAACTATATCTCCTTTGATGTGCCCATCACGGAGGAACAGGACCAATCTGTATTTATCAGGTCACATGAACTTTTTTGAGATATGAACCATTACCTTCTAAAAAAGGCAGCAAAGTTAATGCTTTGATAACCCTCCCAGGTTTAAGTAATGCACTGGACAGATCTTAACCTAATTTTAGTCATTGTAATGATCTCCATAGTTGTTTCGTTTGAAAGTGAAGTGATTGACATTGTGAGACACTGCAAATATGTTAGACGTGTTCATTTTTGGTGTATGGCCTTGTGACAGTCTGCCTGTTCTGTGAGTCGGGGTTATAACAACTGACCATTACTAAACTTTGCAAAAAACGTTTAATTAAGAGGATGAATTTATTCGAGGAGCAATGAGATTCCAAAGGGACTCCTACCATTTCCAGTGTTTTAAACATGATTAAACAATGTTTGGTAGATCTAAACTATCTGCACAGAACATTTATTTACTTATTCACGTATTAAGTGAATTAGAGTTCATCTGCAAAGTGAGACTACTGTTGTGATAAAAAATAATTAGTTTTAATTGCAAAAAATTGAAAGCACCGTCCCCACACACTGCTCCCCGGGCGCCTGCCATGGCTGCCCACTGCTCACCAAGGGTGATGATTAAAAACTGAGGACACATTTCGTTGTGTCACCGTGTGCTGTGCTGCAGTGTTTCACAATGACAATCACTCCACTTTCAATTGAACATCGAGCACCTGTCATGGGTGCTAGTACTCACACTCACCCATGAACCAGAAGACCCAGGTTCAAACCCCTCTTACTTACCATTGTGTCCCTGAATTGTGTCACTTATACCTGAGTGTCTCGAGGGGGGGACTGTCCCTGTCACTACTGATCGTAAGGCGCTCTGGATAAACGCTGTAAATGTAAACGTCGGATGAAATTTGCATTAGCGCCACTAGACCACACGGTGTCGCTCTTTTGCTCGTGTGGAATTCACCTGCTATTGAAAAACAATGACATAAACGCAGTCTGGATCGGGATAAACGTCCATGCCTTCATCATCCTTAATGTATTTCCTTAATGTATTTGTAATGCATTAGTAATTAATGTAACAGTAATTAGTAATACATTATATTTATATTATATACATACACACGCACACGCAGCATGACTATGTGTGATAAAACGTCCGGGTTAATACTGTAAACCGGCCGGCAGCTGCTTTGCGGGGCTCTGCGCGGTGGTTCGAGCGGGGACGGACGGACGGACGGACGGGCCCCTCCCCCGGCGGTCGCACCTGACTGAGCCCGCGTCCCTCCCACCCCGCGCCGCCACCGCACACGCCGGCCGACCGCCCTGCAGGAAGGAGGAGGCTCGCCTGCCGTCCGCGACCTTTTAAAGAGCCTTTTTTTTGTTTTTTTTTTTGGCGTTAAATTAGAAAAATAAATCGCTCGGTTTTTAAAGGAAGCGGCTCCGGCGCGGCGCGGCGCGGCCATGCAGAGGTGAAGCCGACGTTCGCGGCCGGAACAAAAGAGGCTCCGAGCATCCGTCCATGAGGCTCTGAGGTGCGAGATCATCCCGCTAGCAGCAGCCCGCACGGGCGAAGCCTGGACGCATGGATCCCGGCCGGGGACTGCTGACGCTGAGGAGGAACTGTCGGGAGAGCATGAGCTGCAGCTGGGGCACGGAGCTGTGGGTACGTCGACGCCGACTCCGCTCCATTTCCGCGCGTCTTTTTTTTTTTTTTTTTCTTTCCCGTCGTGGAATTAAGATTAGCCGAGTGGAAATCTGTGGCCGGCTAGCCCGAGTCGAGGCTAGCGCCGTGTTTTTTTTTTACACGCGTCGCCCGGCTGAGGGACGGGGTGCGTGAAGATGAAGATGGAGACGAGGACGTCGTCACTTATCCTTGTTGTTTTAGCCGTGGCGCCCGGGACGCACGTGTCCGTGCGTGGGGTCACGTCACGCCGTCCGACCGGCCGTCTGTCACGAAGTCGCGTCCTTTTCTACGCGCAAGTACACAAAGGTTCGTTTTCTCAGTGGCCCACGGTGGATTTGGAGCGGTCGTTCGTAATCGTGGGCCTTTCGGTACGCGAATACACGGCGGATCGAGATTCCCGTGGCCTGCAAACGCAGAGTTTAATCCAGATTTACACGGACTGGTTAAAAGATCAAATCCCTCTGTTTTTAATGCCGCTGCCGATCACGTTCGTTCACATTTAGGACATATGGACACATTTTTAATTACAGTATTCCATAATGCACAAAGGTCCAGAATTATGAGTTGCCGTTGATGAGGTCGCTGATCTTTTCATTGCATCTTTTTTATAAGAAATGAGAAATTGACTCGCCTATGAACCAGAAGACCCAGGTTCAAACCCCACTTACTACCATCGTGTCCCTGAGCAAGACACTTAACCCTGAGTGTCCCTGTCACTACTGACTGTAAATTGCTCTGGATAAGGGCGATGAATGAACGAAATGGAGAAATGAAGAAAGCGTGGGCCGTGCCTGCTTCCGTTGCCCTGATGTTCCTGTGGCCTTTTGAGAAGCTCCTACTTGGTTAATACCAGCAGTTCGCCGCAGAATTATACATGTACACCCCCTGCCAGCGGCCGGCGTCCTGCTGGTGTTTGCTCTTGCCTTGCTGTTGGACTCGTATTTCACTTGTCCGCCTCAATCGGAGTTTCAGTTGTCATTAGGACGAGTGCATGAGGCTCAGAGTGTGGTCTGTAGCACTCTTATATAAAGCCAACGAACAAATAAATTATATATTGAAACTCCTAAAGCACTCTGGCAGGCCTAGGCATGTTCGGGATTAATAGTGCGTAGCTACTGAGTAATAAGAAGTGTGTGTGTGTGTGTGTGTGTGTGTGTGAGTGTGTGTGTTGATTGTACTGATACCTGGAGGGTTAAGGGGTTAATGCTGTTGTGATAAGTGACATTACAAATACGTGTCACGGGTAGAGTTGCAAAGGGGCGGAAAATTTCCAGTAAATTTCCGAAAAGTTTCCGGTAAATTTCCATGGTAAGTTAAGCTTGGGAATTTTGGAAATTAATGGGAATTAAGGAGAACTAACTGGGAATATATTATTTCCAAGCATAAATATAAACAGAAATCATAAGAAAACCTCCATGCAAAATGATTTCAACAGATATTTCAACAGATTTATTTGTAAGTACAGTAGAATAGAACACGTTTCAATAACTTGTTTCATGGATGAATAAAAACAGAAATGTTGAGTTCAATTCATCCCCTAACCCCGCTCATTCAAAAATGTCCCCTGTTCAAAAATCTCCACAAAGTCCCATTCAAAAGGTTAAATGAAAAATGCCACTTATCCTCCAAAACGTCCTATTAAACATGCAAATCTTCCTTCAAGCAATCCTCTTTTCTCATTTTTGCTCAGTCAATAGACTCTTCCTGGACCTCATCATCATCCAACAACATGTCCACTTCCTCAGCATCCAACTCTGAGTCTTCCTCCTCAGTGTCACTTTCCAGCCTTGTTGAGGATGGCTCTGTGTCAGGCTCAAAGAGCCGTAGGTTTGCCGGAATGCCGACCAGCTTTTCCACGCTCACATTTGTGAGCCTGTTGCGAACCTTTGTGTGGGTGTTCCCAAACAGTGACCAGTTGCGCTCGGAGGCGGCTGATGATGGTGGGATTTGGAGGAGGATGGAGGCTACAGGTGCAAGGGCCTCAGATTCACATTGTCCCTTCCACCAGGTGGCTGCAGATATGTGCTGGCATGACTGCTATATTCCATCCCCTTTCCAAAGGCCTTGCTTTGTTCGATACTTTGCCAAACTGCCTAGAACTTTGCCTTTATCGAGACCCAGGTGGTCAGACATGGCTGTAATGACCGCATAGGCACCATTGATCTCTTCCCCAGACAGTATGCCCTTGTCATATTTGGGGTCCAGCATGTGTGCTTCTGCATGCACTGGCTTCATGCAGAACTCCCTCTGCTGTTCCAATGACTTGACCACTGCTTTCAGTAGTAGGGAAGTGGGCAGAATTGTCTGGATTTCTTCTTTGAGTTCTGCAAAAAGGCACTGGACATCTGACAAGATGGCACCATCCCCCTCTATCTTTGCTATTGCTGCTGCAATAGGTTTGAGGATTTTCTGACTGCTAGATACTCTTTCCCACCAACTTACCTCACTTGTTAAGTCCACAGGCTCAAATGTGTGGTCCATGTGTACATGTGATGGAGGCATGCACAGTGCCAGTAGGTGGTCTCAATAGCCATGCAGCAAGCATGTGCTCTGTACATGTGATTAAGGAATGGCATGGATATTCAAGTGTATTTGAATTGCATTTGTTTTTTTTTTTGTCAATATTATGCTAAAATATACTTTGCTCAAATATATTTAAGTTCCATAAGAAGAGCCAACCTTCAATTTTGAAAATTCCCAGTTTATTCCCATAAATTCCTGTTAATTCCCATTTATTCCCATTAATTCCTGTTTGTTCCAATGGAAAGTTTCCATCTTTGAAAATTCTGGGAATTTTGCAACCCTAGTCACGGGTAAAACTGACTAACTCACAGTGTTGTGTCCATAACTGAAGCATTTAATAGAAAATGAGATCTGCTTATTACTCAATTATTAAGCTTTTCCTCATAGCGTACAGAACTTTCTATTCTTTAATTGTGTCAGCATAAAAGCCTGCTAAAGGACATTTGGGTTTTTGTACTTCGTTCCATTTTACTTCTCTGCAAGAATAGAGAAAATTCCCAGTCTTATGAATTCGAACAAATTTCCTTGTCCGAGTGCCTTGAAATCTCTGACCATTAACTCGGCTTGAATCGGAAGCAAATTACTGTACCAGTCTGTGTTTTATATAGGCGTGTAAGTTTATTTTTTATATATGTTGCACAGGATCAGTTTGACAACTTGGAGAAGCACACGCAGTGGGGCATTGAGTTCGTGGAGCGGTACACCAAGTTCGTAAAAGAGAGGTCCGAGATCGAGCTCAGCTACGCTAAACAAATCAGGTGAGTAGGTGTCTGTGGCGTCATTTACACGCGCCAGATCTAGGCCATTAATGAATTCAGATTTCTTCAGATCGGCTCCTTCATCTATTAAGTCAAGTGGACATGACTTCGTCTTTGCATGCACAGTCTCAGCCTTCATTTTACAACTCCATCTGAAGCTGTCCTCCTTACGTTCTCTCCAAAAAAAATATATATATGATATGATGTGATATATAGAAATTATATTACATATAGATATGTAATATAATACATATGGTTGTTGCTTACTGTTAGTGCGCTTTGGTGATAATAATTCACGCTGACCAGTTCTTGGAAGTGTTTGGGAGCTCCACGCTCCCAACAGCACCCTCCACAACTTCCTCTTCCTCACGCACGTCAGCGCGGTCAACAATAATCCTCCTGCCGGCTCGGATCGTCGAGGTTCAGCGGCGCACGTCGCACTTCCATTACGTCTTTGGGTGTTTAGTAGGATATCTGACCTTCCATCGTGGAGCGAGATGCGAAAAAGCAAACGCACCTCTTGACTTGTGCCTCTGACATCGATGCATGGACGGCGCCCGGGGGACAGTGTGTGGGGACGGTACCCATGCCCAGTGGCACCTCAGTGGGGATTTGAATGGGTCCCGTTAGACCAGCGCTGTTTACAGCATCAGAGCTAGCGTGCTGCTAATGCTTATTCTTATCCAGGCCAAATGTATATACTTCATTCAGTATTACGTCCTGATTCTACAGCAGTTTATTATGCTTTATGTACAAGCTTCTTGAAGGTTTCTTGAAGGTCCACATGCAATTTTCTCCCCATATTGTTATGTTAGTTGTGTTGTCTGTTTGACGTTTACGGTGGAGGAATGTTGCATAGTCCGATGGAGAATGAAAGTGAAAGAATGTGAAAGTGAAGTGATTGTCATTGTGAAACACTGCAGCACAGCACACGGTGAGACAACGAAACGTGTCCTCTGCTTTTAACCACCACCACCCTGAGTGAGCAGTGGGCAGCCATGACAGGCGCCCGGGGAGCAGCTCAGTTATTACTAATTACTTTTATTAATAGTTATCACTGCGTGTTGGTGGATAGAAGTGTTCCTACAAGACGAGTTCTATACATGTGCCAAAAAAACGCAGTAAACTCAAGCGCTCAATATTAGCATCACATCCAGCCCTTTAGCTTGTTGCCAGTGTCCGCATCATCCGCACAGAGAAAAGAATGTCCTCTTGTTCCACCTCGTCACGGCAGGCGTGCTATTTTGTCATCATTTTGTAAAATAGTCCGAGTCCATGTTGCCTGCTTTCCCATATTCACGTACGGTCGAACTGTAGGGAGCGTTTAAAATTCACTTAGCTGTTTCTAATCCCATAATTGTCTGTGTGTTAGCATTGCTAATGCAAAGCTTTTGTAGAGACCACAAGGGGCCGGTGGCCCGATAGTGCGCCTAATTATTCAGCGCCGCCATTGTCTGTCCTGCGTCGCGGCGTCGCGAGTAATTGGCTGAGACGCCAGGGGCATTTGCTGTGCCTGACGTCGGCGGCGAGATGCGGTAACGGTGCGATCAGACGACCAGCAGCAAGATGGTGATCTGCCTAGCAACACGCCAGGCTCCGGGGAGGGTACTGCGGGGTCTGAGCGCCAAAGAGAATTTGGATTCGGCAGCCGATCAGTTGTAGTAAAGGCACAGCAATGAACACTGATTAATGAACAGCTATGTCCAACATTTGTTGGTTGAATTCATTAAACATTTTAGAGCCTTAATACTCTGTTAGCTGGTTATTATTTATGACCGGACCAACTTAGCATAATTTCTTTAGTTTTGAAAAATAATCTGCTTCGTATTTTTTTTTCCCACCACAGAAATCTGTCCAAGAAATATCAGCCCAAGAAGAGTTCACGAGAAGAAGAAGAATACAAGTACGTTATTTTACACTAGATACAATAATACTGTATTATTATTACTTACGGCCCAAATAATATAATGATGTAATCGTATTGTATTTAACATACCATGTTTTTTTTTATGTAGATTGAGAATGTAAGACAACACCGGATATATTTTGTGAAGAAAAAAAATTGATTCTGGCCGACACAATATTATTATAGTCATTGTTGTTGTTCTTATTATTGAGGTGAAGTTCCCCAATTGAAGTCCTGGTCTTGTGTTATTATTCTGATACAAAATGCTGCTTTATATCAATGTTTTTTGTGCCCTGAAAAGCTAAACCTCTCGCAGTTATCAGTTTTTCTGCGTAATGTGCTGAGAATGTGTGTGTCGCCTCTGCACAGATACTCTTCCTCTCGGGCGTTTCTGATGACCCTGAACGAGCTGAATGACTACGCAGGGCAGCATGAGGTCATCGCGGAAAACCTCAACACACAGATCATTTCAGAGCTGACACGCTACATCCAGGAGCTGAAGGCGGAGAGGAAGTCGGTAAAGCGCCATTTCCTGGTGGCACTCGCTGAAAAATAGCTCTTACGATAGACACGGACGAGACCTGCTGTAAGATTGTGCTTTACAGAGACGGTCACAAGAGATTAATTTTAAATGGAATCAAATCCTTTAGGGGCCGTGCTGAAAAAAAGAACGAAAGAGCTAGGCCGGACATAATTCCAATAGCAGACTTTTTTTTTTTATTTCAGCTTTTATAAAAATGAAAGGATAAGGAGAGAAATATCTCATTTATCTGTGTTTGTGGTTTAACACAAGATTGTCCCATCAATCTGGGGACAAAACTGGGTCAAGAATCCAGGTCAGTGGTGTACAAGAGGGTGGCCCCTCACCCCGCTGCTCCCCTCCGTGCTGCAGGCGCTTTGATAAGGGCACCAGGCCTCTGTCTGAATCTGGTGGCTGGAAGTAATATGGCAGTAGCATAGAGAGGGAATGTAGAACAGCGCCTATGAAAGAATGCCGCCCCCTTTCCTTCTAATGTGTCGGTGGGCTTCCATGCCATGCAAAGTCTCATCAAATTTTTGTTGTCATACACACAGTTTTTGTGCTTCCCATCAGCATCATTTATTAAGAGATTTCCTATGTGTGATTGATTTTTCATCATGATGATTATAACGATCATAAAGAAATTCACAGACAAATTTAGTGTTTGTGAGAACAGAAAACAGTATGATGCGTGGCCAGTTCATATCATGAGGCATTTATTTAGTCATTTATTTTTCTTTTCACATGATTTTTCAGAACTGTTCTGACTAGGCTGTACTAGGCTGTGCCGTGTAACCGATACCAATAAATTCATAAGACTTTTTATACATTTTACATTTATGGCATTTATCAGACGCCTTTATACAGAGCGACTTACAATCAGTAGTTACAGGGACAGTCCCCCTGGAGACACTCAGGGTTAAGTGTCTTGCTTAACCCTGTTACGCGGTAGGCTACTGCTTTTTTCAGAACTGATGGTTGACATTTTAAAGACCCATTAGCCTTAAAATACAGACTTTATATCCCAAAGCAGGATTAAATGGAAGGTCATCTTGATTAATTGGAAAATATTGATAAAAATATTTTAAAAAAATTATATATCAACGACATTTTTCATCTTTTAGAAACTGTTATGAATTGAACAGGAATAGATTTTGAAGGATTCTTGTAGCAAACAGAGGGACAAAAAAACTAATGAAACAGAAGACACTAATCTTGTATTATGCTTGTCCTCCATTTTTGTCCACAAGCACTTCCACGATGGCCGCAGGGCGCAGCAACATATGGAGAATTCCTGGAAACAGCTGGAGTCGGTGAGTGTCCTGGTTCAGAGCTCATTACAGCTGCTGACAGGATTAAAAATTCCACCAAATGAACAGAACACGGGGTAACTGATTCCCTTTCTCTTGAACGCGTCATCGGAAAGATGTAAAACTTGCCATTTACCCAGTGTGTGGAATCCCGTTCTCTCCGCAGAGCAAGCGGAGGTTTGAGCGTGACTGCAAAGAGGCGGACCGGGCGCAGCACTACTACGAAAAGATGGATGCCGATATTAACGTGACTAAAGCGGATGTGGAGAAGGTAAGTGGTGCTGAAGGCCATAAAGGTCTTTCACGGCACCACATACACACGTATGTGGTGTATGGTGCAGCCTTGAACCCGCCCCCCTGGCTCATGGGGACTGTTGAGAGCTTTTGGCCGCCACAACCTCGGTCCTGCTTACCTTTGCCAAAGCTTCCCTGTCTTTAACAACATTCATCACTGGCTCCTATAGTTGTTTTGTTGCAATGCCAACTAGGCTGTACTTTGAACAACAGCGCTATGTTCAATATGCAGTTACAACCAACTTGCGATGTGCAGAATGATGAGCATGGTAGTGACCTACTGAAAACGTCGCATTAGAATAACGCAGCACCACAGCTGCATTATCCCTACATGTCACCTGCACTCAAACAGCTCCACGCTGGCAGTGTAGAAGGAGTAGGAACCCTAACCCCGTGTTTTGTTAATGACAGGACTTCGGGTCGAGAAGATTTTTCACTCTTGCAGGAGTTGGTTAATAATTCACGTTTCATGGTCTTGATCATAGTTGTCAAGTGAAGGACTTCAGTCCTGGAATTTCTTCTAAATTAAAGTCAAAATGATGTCCAAGTCAGTCTTAAGATAAAAAAAAAAAAAAATTAGGATAATAATTCATAATGCATTTTGTAGTCCTCCAAAATACTGACACAATTTTAGTATGTATTACAATAAAACGTAAGTAAAAATTTTCATCATATTGAAATGTAAATTGCATTGGAATTTTTAGCAGTTTGATAGTTTTGGCGGACAGAAAAAGAGAAGCCAGACCTTTTTAGTGCTCTGAAACTAACCCAATCTGTTCTTGTTTTCTAACATGTCTTGAAGCGGTGTTCACTGAAGGTAGGTTTACGAAGCGTCACATTTAATCTTTGCCCGTGGGTACTTGTTAATCCAACCAGCGTTCACCCATAGACATAAACAAAGTTATTTTATTTGTGCGGTGTCATGTTTTTTTCTTTTTTTATTCACAATATTTGCTTACTTAATTGTACAGGCTAAATATTCTCTGTACAGTAACAATAAAAGCCAAAAAAAGTTCAGAGCTTGTGAGTCAGGCAAATGAAAAACAATTTTTTTTTTTTTCAACAAATAGTTGGTTATTGTTTTGTCCATCATACCCACGTGTGAAAAAGTGGTCCTGTCTCGTCTTGTGTCCATGCTCTGTCGTGGTGCTCATTTAAGGACAGCATGCACTCAGGAGGGGAACTCCTGCACAAGAGCTCGTATATCATTCTGTGCATCTCTTTGGTTGATTATAGCCACATTTCTAGCCACACGTCTTCTGCACTGTGTACCGTGAAGTAACTTTGTTTCCTCCCCTCCCTCTCTTTGTTTCTGTGTGCTATCCACAGCTGTTGTGTGTGTTCTGTGTGTTCTGAACTGTGCTGAACTCACGTGATGCCATGATTATGTAATATTCATGCCACCCCCGGGGTAATGGTGAGCAGATCTGAGAGGGATTATTTAATGTTTCATGTGCTGCTGTACATTTAAAAAGCCCTGAAGTGTTTGTGCTTGGCATAAGATTACTAGTTTAGTAGCCCTGGGGTTCATCAGCATTGGGGTTGTTCAGCTTTGATATGTAAAACTGTGATAAAAATCAGCCAAAACATGCTCACAGAGAGTTTATACATCACCAGTTTGTACATAAGCATAAGCATTTTGAGAACATTTATTATCTTCTTTAAACAGACCACAAATGCGCCTTTTTGTTTCACTTTATTAGGGGGCACCATAAAATAAATAAATTAAAGAAAGCCAAAGTTATCTAATTTTAAAGGTCATTGTCATCATAGGCATCACAATACTACAGAAATATTATAATAAATTTGATTTCTTTTTTTGTCGATTTTCATCAACTTTTTTGTCTTGAAAATTAAAGCTGCTAATGGGTTTAATGGTCTGGTGAAAGTTGCGCTATTTGTGAACGTGTGCCGGTCTGTATGTATTAGTTCAGATTTGGTGCATTTTCATGCCATGTCACTGTGTCCAGGCAAGGCAGCAGGCTCAGCTGAGACACCAGGTAGCAACAGAGAGCAAAAACGAGTACCTGGCCTGCCTGAAGAAGTTCAACAAGGACCAGAATGAGCACTACTACACCCTCATCCCCATCATTTTCCAGGTAACCGGGACTGTTATTGATGACCCGCTGCACCCCTTCCTGTGAGCTATAGTCAACAAATCATCTCTGGGTGTCTGTTCCCTGATGCAGAGGATACAGGAGATGGAGGAGAGGAGGATCGAGAGAGTAGGAGACTCCATGAGGTCGTATGCTGAAGTTGACCGCAAAGTGTTGCCCATCATCAGCAAGTGCTTAGATGGCATGAACAAAGCGGCAGAGTCCATTGACCCCAAAATGGTAAGAGATTTACTTTTCATTTCCTTGGTTTATTTGTGTAATAGTTTGGTTCATTGCTTAGATCGATGGGATGGATGCATAATACTGAATATACACTGCATAATCACCACATAAAGGGAACCCTTAAACAACACAATGTAACTCCAAATCAGTCACACTTCTGTGAAATCAAACTGTCCACTTAGAAAGCATGACTGATTCACAATCAACTTCAAATGCTGTTGTGCAAATGTGATAGACAATAGGTGGAAATTATAGCCAATTAGCAAGACATCCCAATTCAAGGCGCGGTTCTGCAGGTGGTGACCACAGACCACGTCTCAGATCCTATGCTTTCTGGCGGATGTTTTGGTCACATTTGAATGCTGGCGGTGTTTTCACTCTAGTAGTAGCATAAGACGAAGTCTAAAACCCACACAAGTGGCTCAGGTAGTGCAGCTCATTCAGGATGCAATGCGGCAAGAAGGTCTGCTGTGTCTGTCAGCGTAGTATCTAGATCATGGAGGCCTTACCAGGAGACAGGCCAGATTGGTAAAGTTGATGGATTCCTTAGTCCGGGTCTGGGAGGAGATCCCTCAGGAGACCATCCTCCACCTCATCAGGAGCATGTCCAGGCATTATAGGGAGGTCATACAGGCAAGTGAAGGCCCCACTTTTGACTGTTTAAGGACATTATATCAAAGTTGGATCAGTGTGTTTTTCCACTTTAATTTGAGTGTCCAAATCCAGACCTCCATCGGTTGATAAATTTGATTTCCAGTGATCATTTTTATGTGATTCTTTTTGTCAGCAGGTTCAACTATGTAAAGAACAAAGTATTTAATTAGAATTTCATCCTTTTAGATCTAGGATGTCTTTTTTGCGTTTATTTTTTTTAGCAGTGTATTATCTTTTACAATTAAAGCACTGGATCGCAGACTCTCAGGGTACACAGAAAAAAATCAAATTATTGACTATCAGAGTGGACAGGGGTTTTCCTGTATGTTTAAAACATCTGTGTTATAGTTTTTATACTCGACAAGTTAAACCCACAAGCTTGCCATAGCTAACTAAATGGCTTTATGGTTGCGTTATGGTAAGTTGTAGTTCTTATGCATTTTAGAATGCTTTATTATGTGTGTGAAGGCCAATTTGTGGAATATTGTCTTACATGAAACTAGTTTGTGGCATAAAAAGGGCTTCAGACCACTGATTTCAAATGTATTTCAAAATATTCACAACGCTAAGATGAGTTTCTGTACCAGTGGCCCACTTTCTCTTTTTACTGTGATGAATCTGCGATTGTTGCTAGGCAAATTCACTCAGGTTACCAGGAATAATTCACAGATGCAAACAGCTGAGCGACTGAAAATAGGTCTGATGATCTGCTAAATCCTGCCTTTATTCCTCACGTGGGGAAAAGATGGCCAAGCCATATATGCCAGATGGACAGGGAGCACATAAGTCTAATTTTGATGGCACCACTAATTGACTCATACACGTTCATTTTTGTTGCAGATTTTGAATGGCTTACTGACACAGCCAGGGATTTAGTCCGGCCGGGCTTACGCATTGCAGAGTTCATGCCATGCAGCCACCCATTATTGCAGATGAAGGTTTTGATGTGATGGATTTTCAAATATTGAAAATATGAGTGTGGACACTAACAAGGTCACAACGAGATTTTAAGCTTTGCTGATTTGATTTTATTTGAAACTTAAAGGACTTAATTAGTTTTAATAGAAATAGGCCTTATTTAATTACATGTTGAGACAGACTTCGAATTTAATAAAAGAGTATATCAATTATTATTGAAATCATTACAATAAAATATAGATTTAAATTGTTTAAAAAATGTCCTGACTTTTAAACGTGACACTTAATTTAGTCATCCTTCTGTTTACTGTAATAAATACATATTAGAAGAATAGAAAAGATTTTTGAAAGATTGCAGTCTCACACCTTACAAAATCACCGCCTCAACAGATTATGTCATGGTGAGTCACAGACTTTTAAACTGATTTTGCCAAGTCTGGATCTTGCAGGGTCGCTATGTACTAGACTCCTTTCCTGTTTCACTATTTCCTGTTCTGCGATGATGGGAGCATGTCACAAATACAGCAAAACTCTCATGGTTTTTATCAAACCCTGGGGAAATTTGTGTGCAACTCTAAAAAAGAAGACTGGCATAAGGAGACTGCAAAACTATTGAGTTACTTATGTGTAAGATAAAAATGAGCTTGCTTACCTTACCTTGCTAACTTACAAAATATTGATATATTTTTATGACTGGAAAAGCTTTCAATTATGCATGAAAAACAGAGCTGTACAGGTGTAATAATTCTGGTGACGATATGTGCCACAGGGTGGCTCAGTGGTTTACGATGTGGCCTCACATCTGAAAGTCTGAAAGCTGGCTCCAGCATGTTCTCCTCTTTAGTGTGGGATTCTTCCGGGTCCTCTGGTTTCTTCCCCCATCCGAAAGGCATGCACGCTGGACGAATTTGAGACTAGACTGGCCGTAGGTGTGAGTGTGTGTGGAGGAGGGTTGGGTGCGCCTTCTGGTGGGCCGGTGCGCCCATGGTTTCCGGGATGGGCTCCCAAAGCCACGACCCTGATTAGGAATAAGTGAGTGATGATGATGTAAGACCGAGAAGGTCAAACGCGCTTGTCTCCCCGGTTGTGTTGAAATCTGTTTCTCTTATTAACCTGAACAGGACACCAAGCAGGTGGTGGAAACGTACAAATCAGGTTTCGAGCCACCTGGCGATGTGGACTTTGAGGACTACAGCCTGTCCATGAGGAGGGCGGTGTCAGAGTCCAGCTTCCTCAACTCTCGGGGGGAGAGCCGGCGCAGAAGCAAGGGAAAACTGTGGCCTTTCATCAAGAGAAACAAGGTAACCCCTACAGAAAAGTAGGCTGTGACACCAATGATGTTTGGTGCCTCAGACCGAGCTGGGTCTCATATTTGTCAATGCTCCAGCATGGAGGTTGTGTTTTATGACATTGCAGCTTCTTTTTGCAGTGTCTGCACATAACTGCCAAATTGAAATGTTCTCAAAGGTGACTTTTGGCCCTTTCTTGGCTGCCATATTGCTGAATCATGAAATTTGTAATTAAAGCATTTCATGCTAATCACTCTAATGCACTGTACTTTTGAGATAGTAGGTTGATTTAAGGTTCTGTTCTTGGTAAAAAGTGAAGTTTGAATGCCACGTTTGAATAGTGCATTTGCATACACAGCAGCCATTCAAAGTGCTTCACAGAATTTCCTCTTCCAGTTTCTAGCTGCACTGTTTGCAATAAGTGACAGCTATCTGAGGGTCATTTTGGCAAGAGCATAACAAACTCCTGCTAGGTTCGACCCTAATTGCACTTTAGAACAGAATTCACATAAAATGTATACTGTTTAGGAGATCATCATCATATTACTGTATATACTGTGCTTTGCTTGGGTTGCTCAGCTACTTTCTCTGTTTTTTCCTATGTTAACCTGAGGGAAATTGTGCTACATCCAGATATTTGCTTTCTCCAGGCACAAGCACGATTAATCTATAGGGCTGCGATCACTTGGGGAAAGAGCTAAATATATCGCCGGCATGATAAGTTGCCTTATTAACGATCATGCCTTTAGGCCCACATTCTCATGTAGCTGACTCTGAATATTACTGATATTTAGGTACCGCACCTAAAATGATCTCTGGTTCCTTTCACTTTCACTTGGACTTCACAGAAAAAAGTAATTTGGGCAACATTGCTGGCCGTGGGCAACCAGACGAAGGACACAACGATGAGCGGTCTGCAACAACCATATCAGTTCAGAGCAAATCTTTTGATCAGGGAGAAAGACGCAGCATGAATGGAAACCGAACCGAATTTGCCTTGACCTCACTTGTCTTGACCACAACAGATTTAATAGTTATAAGTTATAAGAATAGTTATAAGATTTAATAGTTATAAGAACAGTCACAACAGGGTGGAAGCCTAGAGGGTAACACACTCGCCGATGAACCAGAAGACCCAGGTTCAAATCCCACTTACTACCATTGTGTCCCTGAGCAAGACACTTAACCCTAAGTTGCTCCAGGGGGGGACTGTCCCTGTAACTACTGATTGTAAGTCGCCCTGGATAAGGGCGTCTGATAAATGCCGTAAATGTAAAATGTAACAGTCACTTTAAAAAGACCACTGTCTTCTTTGATGCATCCATTGCTAGTGATAACTTTGTTTTGTCTCCATGGTGTAGTGGTTAGTTAATGGCTGTTTACCCATAGCTGAATCAATTACAACCTGGCCACAACTTAACAACATTAAAAACTTTTTTTTTTCTTGGGTTGTTTATGTTTTGCTCTTTGTATTTTTATTGGATGATTTCTGAAATGTTCCCTTCCCTCTTGTCTCATCTCCATACCTCACCTCATGATGCTTCTCCATTACCCTCTCACCTGTAGCTTATGTCTTTACTAGCATCCCCCCGCCAGCCCCCGCCACCCCCTCCCACCTCCCCCTCTCCTTCTGCCCTGCCCAACGGTCCCCAGTCCCCCCAGCAGCAAAAGGAGCCCTTCTCCCAGCGCATCAATGACTTCATGTCCTCCAAACACAAGAGCCTGCGGAGCTTGAGGCGAGGGGTAAGTGAAGCCGGGTTTTCCCAATGGAATTATTCAATTAACAAACCATTTAAAAAATTCTGTATTATTTAAGCCTTGTAATGGCTTCACTCTCCAGTATAAAGTCGCCTCTTTTTACCTTCATGGCTGATTTGTTCAATATTGACATCATCAAAAGCCGCTTCACGAGATGCTCATCAACATGACTGAATAATAAGAAAGTTTATTTCATAGTTCTTCAGTTTTATAATATTGTAAAAAAAAATGTGTGTAAATAAGTGTGTTCATCCAGACAGGTAGTGTATGTCATAAATTGGGACAGTGCCTGTTATAACCAATGCTACAACCTAGATAAGATTTGTTTTTCTAAGTACCTGACCTGTATTTTTTCCTCCCATGTCTTCTCAAATGGGAAGCTTTCTCTCAAGCTGGTAAGCATGTAGCATGATATTAATATGTCATTTTGTTCTTTTCCAGAGTGATATATATTGCTGCCATGTGGTGGTATTGCAATGTACAAGTTGCTGTTGATATATGTGTATTTTGTTCTTGCGCATGTTTCCCTGAATGCATTTGATAGGCAGGCCATGGCACGCAGTGTTTTTTTTTTATTTTTATTAATTGTGGAATGTTCTCATACATTCTGTATTCCCCCATCAGGGGTCTGGCTCTGAGGACTACAGCCATCTACCCCCTGAGCAGAGGAGGAAGAAATTGCAGGCCAAACTCAATGACATCAACAAGGACCTTCAGAAAGAGATGGATCAAAGGTATATGAAGTTCTGCTATTCACAGCACTGCATCCTGACCATTTGGGATGAAATAGGTCATCTTGTAGTAGTGTACAGAAAAATTCTAATGCACGCTGTGCCCTAGGGATGCGTTGACTAAGATGAAAGACGTGTATCTTAAGAATCCCCATATGGGCGATCCGAGCAGTGTGGACCCACGACTAGAGGAGATCAGTCAAAACATAGAGAAGCTACAGATGGAGGCGCAGAAATTTGAGGTACATTCTGCATGCAGAGCATGGCTTTGTCTTTGCTTTCTACCTCACATTTTATCCATTTTTTTTGCTGAGTCCTTTACCCACCGATGCTGTCTCCACAGAGCTGGTTGGCTGAAGTAGAGGGAAAGTTACTGGAGAAGACCGACCCACAAAGGAGACAGAGCGCCCATTTTGACTCGCAGGGCAACACGCCTGTTAGCAACAGCTGCGCCCAGAACAGAGAGAGGTATAGATTAAAGAATGCACCCAGGGTCTAGACCCAGCTGTATAAAAACAAGGCGGTGCATGTAAAATTTCAGGTAGTTGTGTCAAAGGCACAAGTTGTTAGTTAGTGATGGCATCTAGTGGTCATGTAGTGAAATGCAGTCGACATTTTAATAAAGTGAAGTGATGTCACTTGATGTCACACGGTGCAGACCGTGTTAATACTGCACAAATGATACATTTTATTTTGTCATAAAGTGTCATAAAGCATATAAGCAGTGATGCATACTATTACAAAGATTTATGTATGTATTCCTTTTTGAGTAGCCCAGATGGAAGTTACACAGAAGACCACAGTGCAGAAAACCAGTTCAAATCACGAAGCACAGAATTTGACGACGAGTTTGATGATGAGGACCCTTTGCCCACCATTGGCACGTGTAAAGCACTCTACCCTTTTGAAGGTAATATCACCATGTCAAATGATTTTACATCATTACAGCTTTTGCAGACCATTTCATTTGTACATATTAGATATACGTTAATGAAAATATATTTAATTTAATATAAATGTGAAGTGTAAGTTATTTTTTGTCACTATGATACAGAGCATAGTCCAGCACGCAGTGACACACAACGAAATGTGTCCTCTGCATTTAACCCATCACCCTTAGTCTAGCAGTGGGCAGAAATGAAAGGCGAGTAGGGGAGCAGTGTGTGAGGACGGTACTTTGCGCAAGGGGATTTGAACCCGCAATCCTTCGGTTACAAGTATAGTTGTTTTTGGCAGCCTGTCAAAGAGGTCATCAAGAGGTCATTTTAGTTTTTATTAGTCTTAGTCACATCCATACTGATTTTAGTCTAGTCATGTTTCAGTCGACTAAAAGTCTGAGCATTTTTGTTTTATTTGTCAGAATTATGCAAGAATATTTCATTCTAGTTTTAGACAATAAAATTTTTAATAATGCAATTCTATTTAACCCAGTCAATATAGTGCAAGTACCTAGTAGAATAGACAAAACAAAATGTTCTTTTAGTCAAACCAGTTTCACAATTAAAACAAGGTTATCTCAATGATATATTATTGTTACCTTTTAGACTCTAGAACACTCTACATCCATTCCTGTGGCTGCATTTCTCCCCATGTTTTTCAACCACACATACTGTTTTCTTTTCCACTTTATTGCAAAAAAAAGTTTACAATAGGAGTCACAGGAAACAGAAATACTGCATAATAATAATAATAATAATAATTGGATTAAAGCAGAAGAAATAATGCCTTTTTTCGTTTTCATCGGCAACATTTTAGAATAGTTTTATTTTGTATTGTTTATTCGTCAACAATATTACATGATATATTTCATTATAGTTATCATCATATGACCAGCATGTGTGTCGCGTCTCGTTTCAGTCCCATCATAAAGGTTAATTGAAATTAACTTGAAAACAACACTAAGTAAAGTAAAGTTATGAGTCCGCTTCTTTAACAACTAGGCCACCAATGCCAGTAATTGTATTTTTAAATGAGTAAATGTGAATTTTTAAATGTTTTTGAAGAATTGTTTTTTCAATATATCACAGTATTCATAATGCTCAAGTTGATAAGATGGCAAATGTCATGTTCACAGTGTTTTTTATTAGCTCTCAATGCTAACACCTATTATAGCAAATTGTCATTCAGTGTCACTGATGTCATGACCTTCCTGTCCCATTCTACAGGTCAGAACGAAGGCACCATCTCTATGGCAGAAGGAGAGATGCTGTATGTGATAGAGGAAGACAAGGGCGATGGGTGGACACGTGTGCGCAGAAATGAGGATGAGGAGGGATACGTCCCGACGTCCTACATCAAGCTCTATTTCGACACAAACGCCAAAGGTGCTATGACATATATATAAACATGTCCATTCAGTGGGTGTTGCTATGGAAGTCGAAACCTTCAGCCAGCTTCCTGCATGGGAACATCCAAAAATTTCCATGTGTATTTATGACATTCTCCATGCACAACACTAGACTGTATTTATGGCCGAATTAATGCTTAAATGTTTCACTCATCATATGAGAAGAGATGAAGGAACTGTCTTTGTGTACAGAAAGGTATAAAAGTATACTGCCATGGACTGTCCTGAAGCTGTTCACTGATAAATCCCTGGATTCATTAGCAACCAAAAATTGGGATGCAAAAATTGAAAGTGAACAGATTTTTCCTCCTTGGGGGTTTGCCCAGTTGGGAAGCTTTGCTTCCCAATACTTGGTTGGAATGTAAGCCTTTAGCAATTATTTGTATTAAGAGTTGATACTCTTAATTAAGGTGGGAGCAGCCATCTGGATGCTCAGCATGTCTTGTTAGGCATTTTGTAAAAAAGAAAAATGTGTATAGAATTTGGAGCTGAAATGAAATGCCACTTCATTCCTGCTTTTGTAGGCTTTCATAGTAGAAAGTATATAATGTTATAGACAGATGCGCTGTAAAGTGGTGCATTTGTTCACATTAACTATTCAGATCCCTGCTGTTGACAGACCAAGGAATCAGAGTGTAAAATAATGGATGAATAAAGTTTATTCTATTATTCCCCATTAGTCTCTAACATAGAGAATTAGCTCTGCATTGAACTTTAGATCTTTAGAGATATTTTACAGTTATTTTTTTAATTTTGCTTTATACATATATAAAAACCATGTGGTCCACAGTAAATTAATAAGAATGCATGATGTATGTTGCATTTTACTCAGGTAAACTTGATTTACTTTTCATTTTGAGGCTGCTTTCCAAGTGAGAAAAGAAACGTAGGCAGAAGCAACGCTCCCTTTTTTGAATATATCACGCTTCAGTAGTAACTGCATGTGTTGAAGAAGCAATAATTGCAAAAGCTGTGCATTAAGTCGACAAGCAAATAAACCTTTTTCTCCATTGTTCTGTACAGTATGCACATTGCACATGGTTGGCGTGACACACTGACTGTCAAAGCCAGTGGAACAAGTAAAAGTTTCAGAGAGGTACAGCTAACGTATGTGAAAGTAGCATGCGAATGTGCCGCAAATTGCCACTGCCAGGCTTTTAACATTCTGAAGACAAACATGATTTTTTGCCTGCATGTTACTTTGGCCCGAAAAGCATGACATACCAACTGTACAGTACTTTAATCTCATCTGATGTAGTGCGATGTCCAGTGGTGGTGAGATGAAGGCCTTTAACAATTCACAAACTGCACATTATCATTTCTGATCCGATTTTTCAGCTTCTTTTAAATAGTTTTGTAAAAGTGGCAGGATAAATCCACTGCCCTCCCCCGTCAATATAACGCATGCCCCAAACTTGTATTTTTTTTTATTTCTTTGAAATTACTTGTTTCTCTTGAGTAGTGCAGTTTTATACATGCATACAGTGGATCTCAAAAGTTTGCACACAGTATTTTGATATTCTGCTTTTTGTCCTGACAAGGATTATAAGACCACACTACGTTTTCAGATGTGAGAAAAATAAATTATGTTCTGGCCAGTAAGGCATGCTAAGAATTTAGAAATTTAGACTGGGTCTGCTGTAGGACACCTTTTCATTGATTGTTATTACTAGGGCAAAGCAATACTGTATTACCAAGAATCTGCTTTTCTCCCAGTCCTTTAAACACAAATTCAATGACTTCTGAGATCTACTGAGTACTCCCTCAAAATGTTAAACTGTCTTTCATATCAGCTAAAAGTCATGCCTTCTAATGGAGTTCCATACACGTGTAAATATTTTGTACATGCTACATGCTGACTGCCGTTTTCAGTGCTTTTGTACGCTGACAGCCATTGTGATCTTTGTACAGGTTAGAGCTACACGGACAAACAAAAACCTAATGATTGTCACATTGTGAATGTCTTACAATACCTT
Source organism: Denticeps clupeoides (assembly GCF_900700375.1). Taxonomy (NCBI): domain Eukaryota; kingdom Metazoa; phylum Chordata; class Actinopteri; order Clupeiformes; family Denticipitidae; genus Denticeps; species Denticeps clupeoides. The sequence goes on along the minus strand of NC_041717.1, from coordinate 9,743,424 downwards.
TCTGATGCATAACCTCTAACATGTATTGTGTGCTTTCTGTTCTGTTCTTTTTTTCTTTTCTTTCTTTCTTTTTTTTTTTGTTTTTGCAGATTCCTAAAACAGTTTGGCTGGCACAGGAATGGCAGGGCAAGCATCCTTGCGAGAAACAACCTCCTCTAAAAACTGTAGTCAGAGAGACGACACAGTTGAGGACCATTTGAAAGGCAATTCAGTTCCCCAACCCCAAATCCAGACACCCAATCTTGTCACATTCTGGTCGACAGAAGCAAATACCGCACAAGAGGCAAAAAAATACAATAATTTAATTACCATTTCATTCTTTTATTTATTTTCTTAAAACCAACCTTTTTCTTGTGTTAATAAGTGGGCCTTTATATCTTTGTGTAGTGACTGCTTGCTGTCATACCACAGCCATGAGTAGATTTTACAGTAGATCCCAGTGTTTTGGACCGTCGGCCTCAGCTTTAACAATTCTTGTTAGGTTAGATTTGTGTCCATGCCCGTCGTGTGCATAGGGCACGGTGAAAAATACACACACCCTTTCTGTTTCTTTTTTCCCCTCATGTTTCAGCCATTCTCATGTGTAGGGCGCGCTCATGTGTGTGTCACCAATGGGTTATGTTCGACTTAGAAGATTTGTTTGTCACTTAAAGCACTGTCCCTTTAAGTGTGCGAGCGCCGGGCATGCGAGGCTGACGCGGTAAGCACCACATCGTCCCTCCCCCCCCTCACTTCATCAGCACACTTCACTCATCATCCTCACTTCTCCCTCCCTCTTTTTGTGACAGCTCCTCTCTGGCTACAGCCCAGGCAGTTACCATGGTGATTGGTTGTAGATGGCGGTCTGTCTCACTGCTCACCTCTGTGTGGCCTCGTATGGTGTAGATGTAGTCGTACAGTACAGTGGGTGTTGTTGAACTCAGTTTTGGCGCTGTGTTTCTACGCATGCATGCTTGCCCTGTCTCACTGTCTCGGCCAGTCTTAGGGGTCGTATTGTTTATTATTATTATTATTATTATTATTATTATTTTCTCTCTCTCTCTGTTATTAAGTTCACACATCTTTTATGATGATTGAACTTGCTAATTGATGTTGTGCCTGTGGATTCTTTTTATTTATTTATGTATATTTTAACATCTCTCTCTCTCTCTCGGTCTTTCTTTCTCTCTTGCATGGCCACCCTGCTTCACCCCCTTACAATCTGTAAATGTTCACTGCGCTACCTACTGTAGGTTCCTCGGGAGCCATGTGTGAAATGTTTTTTGACGTTGTTTTATCCTGTTTTTGTTTTTTCCTATTCTGGTGTTCAGACACAAGTATTTACCTCATTTTTCATAAATCTGGGCTGCTCTCGTTGGACCTGTTTTTATTGCCAGCTCTAATATGAGAAACCAGTATTCTTATTATTTATCTTTCCAACTGTGAAGAAGGAATCGCAGAAATGAACTGTCTCTGTATTCTGTAACTTGTGCTTTTCTCACTTCACTACTTTCCTTCGAAACAACTCGACATTAACATGAAACTGCCAAATTGGATGTGAAAAGGTTTGTGATTTGATTTTTTTTTTTTGTTTTTACTTAAAAATTAGTCAGTAAATGATGGTATTCATGCGCCTATCAGTGATGAAAAGATCATGCTTGTTTAAATGTGTTGAAGAGAGCAGTATATTACTGCTGTTACTGTAATAGAAATATGACGATTTTAAGCAAAGCTTCTAAACTATTGACATCAACATGGAAATAAAATATATGTGAATGAAGGGACATCTAGCTTATCTTTTGTTGTTATTTTGCGATATCATGTTTTGAACTACATGAAGAAAAAACTCTTAACTTACTGAACACTTCATATGGATTGACTGGTTTTGGATGTTCAAGGTGAGTTCCATTTTAAACTGGTCGAAGGCCTTGTTTCTCCAAACATCACAAGCTGGCCCTCGGGTTGGCATTCTGCTGCTGACTTCTGTTTCCCAGATCAATGATCAACCAGTTGGTGCTGCTTACTGGACAGCATTAGTCCATGAACGATTTAATTTATAATGCAAACCAACACTAGGGGGCATTGTAAAGTCTTAGGACTTCTTTAAATGAGTTGGCAAATCCTGTTTACATTAAAAACAGGAAATTATATTGCGCATTTCTAATCTGATTGGTCTTGTTTTAAATCCGAATGAATAACTGCTCAGGGACACAATAGTAGTAAGTGGGGTTCGAACCCTAGGCTACTATTACTCTATTTATACTATACGTGAGGCATTTTGACCTGTTTATCGAGCCAAATGTACTTACAGGATGTTTAAAAGCTGTAATACCTTCCAGTTGACTGAATATATATTTTGTACATAAGTCTGGTGTGGGGTTTTTTTTTTACTTTTTTTTGGTATTTGGTTCTTTAAGTGAGGAAGCAACCAGTTGGGATGTGTAAGTGAGAGATTGAGGCGGGTGAGAACTGCAATGGTGAGATATCTCGCCGTCTGAACTATAATTAGTCATATTTAACAGCACTGGCTGTGATAGCGAGAGAGCGCAGATCGAGTTTTTCATTTTCTCGAAAAAGAGAAGTCCGTTGTGGAAATCCGTATTCCAAATTTGATAAATACACGTGGAGTATAGTGGCAAAATGTAGCGAGCACATTTAATTATCATTAAATATGCAAGCAAGGCTTCAAGCATACAACACATTTTCTCACCAGCTCTATATGTTTCTCACAGGCTAGTCAACTGCATCCATTTTAATGCTGAGAGGCGTTCCAGTTTATAACCCCGACCCTCTCGGCTCAGTCCGCATGCTGATACTGGCCAGTCTATGGGAAACTGTTCTTGGATTGGAGACGCTAAAAAATGTCCACGGAGCAGCGGCTCCTTTCTGCTTCCAAGACTGGGGCATGGCATCCTACACTTTGGAGACAGGAAGTTCACACACACACACACACACGCACACGTAGATAAATGCGTCCTTTCTCACTGAGGTTTCTATAAAAGGTGCTCCTCGAGCTGGCTTCTGAAAGAGCCCAGGCCAGGGTAATTAGTTCAGCAGGTGAAGACTGCAACATCAAGATAAAGAGGAGGACTTCTTGCATCACTTCCTGCGTTTGTTCTGGGGGGTATTTGCAAGTTTTGGTATGCAAAGCGCTCTATGGGAGCAGAGGAATTCAAAACAAGTTCATTAACGTGACATAGCAGCGCGCCAAAGACTTCTTTTGTTGTTTATATGTATGCTTCTGCACTCCACCCTTATATCCTGATGCCATCTCCGCCCTCCTCCTAAAGGCCTTGGACAAGCCTTCTCCCCGCTGTCGCCGCTCAAAAGGGTTTTTTTTTTTTAGATCTGAACGGGGTCGAACAATTGTGCCAAAACACACGAAAGACGGGGGCAATTACGAAACGACAGGGTTTGGATTCAGTCGTGACGCTTTGCTGCCAGATTCCACTGAATAAAAATGTACTGAGTTTTGAATTCCGGCGTGGATGCGGATGAAATGCCACATGGGGAGTCTAACGCTTGAACCTTCGCGCTGGGCGTGAGCTGGCGAGATTTCGGAAAGGGAAGAGTCGTGCCTTTTTTCCCTTCTTTTTTTAACCCTGTTTTGATGGTTGGGCAGGAAGTCATGCCTCTTGCACGTCTGGACTCCCCTCTTTACAATAGTAATAGTCCAACACCAGGTTCACATAAGAACATAACTACTACAAAGAGCAACTTAATACTGAACTTGGTTCCGTTTAACAAGAAACATACAGTCAACATTTGGGCCCATTTTCACATGTAACTGAAGGTGTTTTTTTTATGGGTCATTTTAAGAATATTTGAATAATGCGGATATATCTTATCCATGGAACTGGATCTTTACAGACACAATAGTCTGAATGTAGAAAAGTAAAAGGTAAATGTAAAAGTACAACGTGCGTACCAAAGTGTTTACGGCACTTTCTGAACCCTGTGCATCAGCTCTTGAGAGAAAAATCATTTGTCCCGACTCCACGGGCCTTGCTCCGCTGGCCTCTCCGAAATCTGTCAGCCCCGTCTGACGCAGATCCTTTTTCCTGTGCGAGTGAGATTTTTATTGTTCTGATGGCCCAGACTCCAGTATCTCCATCTGCCAGTCACTTCCCTCTTCCTCTTCGGCAGGAAGTGCTGAACCGCGCTCGGCCCCCCGGCTCGCCCTTATACTCCAGACAGAAATTCAAACATTTCCAAGCAGGTTGAAAAAGAGCTTCCCTCTACTAGGTTTTGGACATTATACGTAATGCATTTACTGCATATAAACCACGAATATTCAGATCTGCAGCAGTTCTGGCAGCGCCAGTTAATGGCTATTCTTTTTTTTTTTTTACTATTAATATAAAATTTATTTCGCCTGTGGGTTCATCCATTAATTTCCACACCAGAAAGGGTATAAATATCTGAATATCTTGATCTGTGTAGGATTTACACAGTTCTTATCTAGGGCCCAGAATGTTGGTAAAACGTTCATAAAACGTTACATCGATTTAAGTGGATTACTTTATCTGTAAGTGGTTCTTGAGGAAAACCCACCAAAAAAAAACAAAAAAAAAAACTCAAAGTGCGCAGTTTTTTTTGTCCCTCCATACAATTGTGCTCCTTAAAGTGCTTCGGTTTGGATGGGGCAAGTTTGCAGCTAAAGCACTTTTATCAGCGCCAAACACACACAGGAATTCCGTTCTGGGAATGACCGTCCGCGTCCCAACTTCCACAGGAAGATTAGCATAAAAAGCGGCACCACATCGCCCGGCGCGACTCATTCCTGCCCCGGGCGCGGCGAGGCTGACCCAGCCTGGACACGGGGACGAATATTCCTTTATATAAACCTATACTGTGGACAACCACGTGAACGGCGTCTAAACCTGAAAAGACCATGATGCACCGCGGGAGCCAACGACCGGACGAAGGTACAATTTTTCTCCAACTCGTTTCGGTGAAGATCCAAATCGAAGCCCGGTGCGCAGTAAACCTGAGAGCAGAGTTAATAAACTCGAACCAGAAGGTTCGCGGCCGGGTGTGTCCCATCAGCCTGGGTTCCTCACTGGTCATCTTACTCCATGCTGATCAGGTTTTGGCTGCTGATGCTGATTATTATTATTATTATAATATACGAAATCACAATATTAATAATGCACCTTGAAGGTTTGTGTGGTAGGCCTATGTTTACCCATATCACTTATTATTCTTCTTATTATTATTATTATTATAATATACGAAATCACAATATTAATAATGCACCTTGAAGGTTTGTGTGGTAGGCCTATGTTTACCCATATCACTTATTATTATTATTATTATTATTATTATTATTATTAAGTAGTAGTAGACGTACGAGTAATAGTCTTATTGAAAAATGCACCACCGGAGCCGTGCTTTTACATGAATAACAGCTACCAACGACTAGTAATACAGTTCATTAATAAGGACTGCATCATAGACATTCTGTAATGGGCTGGTGCCCCGCCCTGGGTGAGTCCCCACCCTGCGGTCAGTGTCCCAGGACGGTAACAGGACTGAGTGCTTAAGGATAGTGAGTGAATGACTGAGATATCATAAACCTTTACAGACATTTCTTTCACGCAATGGTTTTTTTTTTTTTTTTTTTTTTGTTAAGCAGAACAATGGGTGCAATAGGTCATTTGAATGATAATTTGCGTTTTTCTCTTCTGTCGTGTTTGCCTCCAAGAGAACGACAAAGCACGATCTCGGGGGACTGCCAGACTGGCTTTACGGTGCATTATTACTTTTGGTACGCGCTAGGCCTGTCTCAAACTCGTACCGTGAGTAATAATGCACTGTGACAGTCACCATCGTCAAGGGACCACTTCAGCCATAGCCCTGGGAGTATTCCGTCCTCATACACAGCGCCTGCTTTCTTTACAAATTCCTTGTCATATGTGTCAACTTTCATTATTCACTTTCATAGGTTCTGTGCATGTTATTGACTATGTAAAGAAAAGCTAACAAATGTGACCACATAAGTCCATGTTTTTTTTTTACTGAATAAATGAATAAATCTTGCATGTCTGTGTTTTTTATTAGTGCATTTGTGTGGAGAAGGGTCATGTAATGCAGGATTGACATCACCCTGGTCCTGCTGATCTACATTATAAACTCTGTACAACCTGGACCAGTATCATGCACTAGCATAACACAAAGAAGCTTGTTCTCTCCTTGCATATTCTAAATATAATTGCCTGTTCTAAATATAAAAAGTGTTATAAGGTGTTGCATTTTTCTAGTGAAGTCAGTGATTGAAATGTATGTGTCTATGCATGTAAATGTCCTGGTCTCCCTTCGGCTGGGTGTTCCGCACAAGGATTTACCTGGGTTTCGGAGCGGCACCAAAAATGTCATAATCAATTTCATAATCAAGGTCAAAGTCCACTTTATTGCCATCTCACTATATGCAAGTACACAGAGAGACGAGATTGCGAAGCTTTGGAGATTCACAGTGTGCAAAAAAGACATAACACACAACACAAAATCATGACAAGGGACTTATAAAATAGTGCAGGTTGAGACAAACTAGACAACCCAGGCAGACAAGTAGCAGCAATGACAGTATATCGGTGTGTGGATGTATTTAGTATAAAGTGTATGTGGCATCCGAGATGCTATGACAGTAATGGCAGTCTACTTCAGACATTTATCTATTTCAGTATAGCCATTAAACATTATTTTAGAAACACCAAGCATTTCCATAAACATTCTGAAAGGTACTCGACTTTTCAGCCAACCACACCTTTAAAGCGGACACCACGCCCATGGTTACGTGGATACGAGGTTTATAGCAACGGGGGACAGAGGGGGCGGGGCGAGGTGAGGCGGGGGCGGAGTTAACGCGCACAGCGGCGCTTTTGGTCAAACTTCTGCTCAGCAGGACGGCGACAATGAGCGACGAGGAGGGTCCGACTCCTTCACAGGCCGACGACAGGTCGCCGAAAACCAGCGACGTGTACAGAGTTGACGGCGACCTCCCCACGCGCTTTAACAACCCCGACTGCTTCCGGGGCTACAGGTGAGTCCGCTGCACGTAAAAAACACATGGCGCGGGAGTAATGAGTAATGGTAAAATGCTGCTTTCAGCAAGAAGGCAGTCCACCCCATGTACCGAACGACCAATCAAACGTACGGCGGCAAGAAGCCGACAGTCCACGAGATGCCGGTGAGGCGTCAGACCCCGCCCACTTTACTCTGTATTCAGTACTCTGCGTTCGGTACCCGGCACCCGGTACTTCTCCTCCCTGCAGACCTCCTTCAGCGGCACCCGGCGGGGCTTCTCGGAGCAGCTCGTCAGGGGCGGCATGTACGGCGACCACGGCTTCAACACGTCACTGGAGCGCAGCGCCATTTCCAGCCCGGCGTCCATCAACAAGCTTTACGACAGACGCAACTTCCACCGCTTGTACGGCGGGGCAGGAGATGAAACCAACGCCGAGCTGAAGTGATCTCGCTTGGCGCTTGATTGGTAATGACTCGTTGCCAAATAGATGAATCTCTTGGCAATATTTAGACATTAGTAGATAACTGATATTAGTATGCCCCTTAGTATTCTGAAGAAACATTTGGACAAGGGCGGAAGAATGTTTTAAGAAACATTTTTAGGAACATCTACGTCCTAATCCAAATGATTTTTTTAGCGGGTCACGAGCCTCTGGAAAATGTAAAACATGGACTGGTTTTCCGAGCTCATGGGACTGGACTGACCAGGCTGGGCTGTTGTTGACCTATAACCCCACCTTCCCTTTTAATATATTTTAACGTTCTAGCCATTCCGATGCAAACTTAAGTGGACTTTAAAAAGGCCACCGTGCAATTATAACATCGTTAGCATTCACTGTAGTTTATTTTCTTTTGTTGTTGGTAAAAGCGTAAAAAAGTGGCGGCGCTTCTCGGCGCCGCCACCAGGGGGTGATGATGTGACGCATCATAATTCGGGATGTTGCAGCCATCGGCTCCGGCCAGAACGCCTTCTTTCTTCCTTCGTGTAATTTGCGTTTGTTTGTATTTAATTAGCGTTTTTCTTAACGCACCATCTTCCCAGCGGGAGGGAATTGGACTGCAGACATAATAGTCTGAATGTTGTCTCTCAAGATCCAAGCAACGTGTGCACATTATGTGTGTTTGTGTGTGTGTGTGTGTGTGTGTATATATATATATATATAGAGAGAGAGGGAGAGATAGATATATATTTTCCCCTCTGAAGAGCTGCTCTGATTGCTCTGCCCCAACAGAGAGGCTGTATTTTTGGCAGCAGGAGAAAACAGGCATTAAGAGAGAGTTGCCCAATAGGTGCAGTTTGATGGGAAACTTATTTATTGCACATTTGCTTGAAATATGAAACATTTGTTATTTAAAAAAATCTTTGCTCAATCATAGTGTTTAAAATGTTTTATTATTTTATTAAATTTAATAAAGGGGGGGGTCAACACTCACTATTTTCAAGTAGTGTAATTGCACATTAAATTATTTCATTAACAACACTTTTATACATTCTGTTAGTTGTGCTGCACAAATACTCCAGCGGGTGGGGGGCTGAAATTAGCATAAGACATTCAATCATATTCAGTCTGTGAAAAATTCTGCAAAACTAGGCCATTATACATTTCCTTTTCAGCGTTGTCTTACTGTGGTTGCTAGGAAACTGTTGAACCTTAGGCAAGTCTCATGAATTACATGGGTCATCTGTACTGGGTATGAATCCTATTAAACAGACAATGTACAAAATGCTAATGTACTAAATGCTTTATTCAGCAATACATCTTTTTTTATTTTTAGTACAAGAATGAAGAAATAATTGTTTCACATAATGCTAAATTGGAGGATCCGGTTGTAACCAGTTGAGATGTTTTTTTTTTTGTTTTGAAGCCTTGGCTTTGGCCTTCAACAGCGTGGAGAGATACATCCCAGGCCTAAAAAGCGGAGCAGAATCCACCACCCCTCTTCATGCACACAGCGGCATCATTTACTCTCGCTCACACCGGTGATGCTGGGACTTGGATTCTAGACGGCAGATTTGTGTGCATAAATTATCGAATGACCTAACAATCGGGCGTTTTTCCTGTTCATCAGTGCTGTCTGCTGTTCATTTAGCAAAATAAAAAAAATACATCTGTTGACTCATTTATTGGTTATATTGGTAGTGTGTGTGTGTGTGTGTTTCCTCTCCCAGTCTCTTGAAGTTACTGCTCTGTGTCATATTCGATTATAATGAAGGGATGGAAGTGAGTTAGGGAAAGCATCAGCACAATCAGTGGCACATATGCCTCAGTAGGCTGAGCCGTGTCTGAGCTCTCTTGGGGAGCAGATAGCAATTTTCCAGATGTAATGACAGTCCGATGTCTGACAGAGTGGAATTTGCGACGTGGCCACCCTCTCTGCTGTTTCCTGGACTGGAGCTCATTTGTAATGTAAGGTGAGCTTAATGCAGGGAGGCTTTTTTTAGGCCCCGTCCTCCAGACAACCCAAAAGCCCACACGAAGCTACACGCTGATGGAGATCAAGACAGTGCAGTGTTTTTTTTTTTCTCGCCATGCCATTTATACAAACACTAGTAATAATAAGTTATAGTAGTAATGTGGTGGCAACAATAGATTACAATGAAGCAAAATACACGGAGACACTTTAGTCTGGCCCTTCATCGCTGTTTTGTAAATGCTGTTTAATGCCACTGCTGCATAATTATAGTGCAGCCAATCAGTGACACAAAGTGCTATGAGCTCCATGTTTGAGGCATTTAGCATGCAACACTTTATCCCAACCTGATCATAACTCCGCGCTGAAGGGGCGTGTTTGGTGCGTGCAAAGGTTTAATTGTCAGCCTTGCAGAATTTGCTCCAGCGCTGGTGATAACTGCCTCCCTTTAAAATGGCTGAGCGTTTACTAATTGCACACTGCAGATTGAAATGGGTGCCGTCTTGATCTGAGAGATGGGTTTTAAAAAAAAGCTGCCAGCCTCTCACAAGCTTAAATGCTGATGAAGTGAGTCACAGTGAACCAGTGCTGCCAAAATGCCAACCCGACGTCTTGAACGCAGCATGATAATCCATTACTAAAGATATCCTGTTAAAAGTGCGTCGAGCTGAAGCTTCAACCGAGCCTTATAATGGTTCCAGGAACTGAGTTAAGCAGCCACCTCAGTTTCTCCTCCTGTTAGGGGTCGCCACAGCTGATCCACCTGTGGAGACCGAAAGTTTTATTGTAGGCAGTGGTGGCCTAGCGGTTAAGGAAGTGTCACCGTCAGAAGGTTGCCGGTTCGAATCCCGATCTGCCAAGGTGCCACTGAGGTGCCACTGAGCAAAACACCGTCCCCACACACTGCTCCCCGGGCACCTGTCATGGCTGCCCACTGCTCACTCAGGGTGGGGTGATGGGTTAAATGCAGAGGACAAATTTCACTGTGTGCACCGTGTGCTGTGCTGCTGTGTATCACATGTGATCTGCTGATCTGGGACCAGCACCCACAAATACACCTTCATGTGCATACCAAGTGGTACACCGAGTTTAAACAGCCACCTCAGTATATGGTTCTTAAAGGTGGATAAGTTCTGCCACAACGATGAACGCCACACCAAATTCCATCATCTTGTGTCTGGGTGAAGAATGTTACATCTCAAGAAGCAGTTTGAGTGCAATAACTACTGCGCCATGTTTGAGCATGTTGTCTGTGCTTTCGCCAGTCAACCCGTAGCAATATCTGACATAAGGGTGTGTTTGTACAAGAGAACATGGATGCATACTTGAAAAATGGATATCAATTCTAAAAAAAAGAACATCTTGGAATGATTGCTCTGTAGTGACTTTTGGCAGTTCAAACAAAATGTGTAAAAAAAAACAGAATGGGAAAAAGTAGAAATCCTCTCATGAGCAGGATATGAAAATACATCCTGTCTTCCACTCTGTACCAGTAATGAGATACCCGCTCATTCGCACTCTGTCCTATCTAATAGCCGCCATTGGCTTTGACATTGTCGTGATTCTCCATCCGTTGGCGCCGCACATGTTCCCATCAGCTCCAGGGGCCTGGGGTGCTGTCATGTCTACGTGTCCCTGGGGAAAGGGCTGTTGATTCATAGCGCCATGGAGGAGAGAGACCATCTCCCAGCAAGACTGTCTCGGCAGCGGCGAGTCTTACGAATTAATAATTTTGCATCTTGTTAACCTTCCGTGGGACCTTCTGTCAAGTTGTCTGTGCAGCAGCGCGCTCGCCCAGCAGCGCCCAGCATGAAGGCCATTTGGTAGAGCTTCCTCTGACACTTTCTGCTTCTCTCACCTTTTCGCCCGTGAAGGACTTCGCAGTCTTTTGCACTATTTGCACTGCTTGTGTTTTTCCACTGCATCTCATTTTGGGGTAATCCATGACCACCCCACCCCCCACCAAAGACAAAATGGCATGCTCCATTACAGGCTTTCATGCAAACGCTGAGGGCAATAAATATAAAAATATCTTAATACCATAATATAAGATAAAACTAAAGAACAATGAAAAAAAAATAGTAACTCTTAAACCTATGCATACATTTTTATCTGTAAAGTGTGTGTGTGTGTGTGTGTGTGTGTGTCAGCATCTGTGACCAAAGTGAGGCAGATGGAGCTGTCAGCTTGTCCTCCATGCATAACTGATCCCCAGAAGCCACACGCTCAAACTCTCTTGTCACCCACACTGCTCGACAAACTGGCCATGCAGACAGATATAGCAAAATTTTACATTTAAATCAAATCAAAGTAGGTCACGCCAACAATAAAAATGTCAAAGATTTAAACTATTCTTTTTTTTTTATTTACCATTTAATTTTTTTAATATATTATTGTTTATTATTATTACTTTGTGTTTCACATCATCAATCACTTATCATTATATCATATTATCATTTTTAAGATTTCATAAGTACAAGGAGAGCTACTTAATATGTAAATTACAGCTATTTCAATTAATACTTTTAATTAAGACATCTGATTGGTCCTAGTTTCAAGACTCTCGTGGGTCTGATTGCTTTAATTAATGACTGACTTCAACATGATGGCCCCTTGTGGATAATTCTTGCCACCTTTGATGTAATATTCAGTCCTGCTGAGTCCTGTTCCAAAATGTAGATTTTGAGGATGGATATGAATTTTTTGTATTTTCCCATAAAACAGGCGTTTCTGCCTATGAATCAGCAAAACAATTTTGAAGGTCCAAATTTGTAATGAATGTTCATTGTTGCCCGTTGAGCTTTGCGCCTAATTGTGTCTGAGGTCATTCGTCTTTGAGGTCTACAAGTAACAATGAATTGACTTGTGAGCTGCAGGCGTAAATTGCAGATTTAAACGTCCGTGTTGGAAAAGATTAAATGGGGGTTGGTGCCATCTTGCTTTGGCAGAAATAGCTTCACTGTGGCTTCACTGTAACACTCTGCGCTGACAGTTTTCACAGCACCGGGTTTTACGTCATATAAGTCGTCATGGCAGAAAAACGCGTCTTCTACTAAACGGAAATATTCAAATGTTAAACAGATATATAAAAAAAAGACACCCATGACACCATGTTTGTAATGAGCTTATTCTTCACAGTTACTGCAGGGAATTAAATTGCCCCCTCGTCAAGCTCACTCTGTTTATCTGTTGGACTGTGGTAAAATGTGGTGTTCCAAAGATGGAACAATCTACAATGACGTCCTATGCCATGTGAAGCAGTGAGAAGAAGTGTGAAAAGGGTGTGTTACTTCCCACCTAGAGAGGTCTTTTTTGTATAAACTTGCTGAATTTGTGTTCTGCTTGTGCGTTCATCGCCCCTGTGGTGTGTCTGCCGTAGGTCGGACTCTGCATAGCGTCCTCGTGCTGCCCCTCGCTGTAAGTGGGCCATGTTGTTCCTGATGCCTCGTTGGAGTCCTTGATCTTCTCATCACAATTCAGCCGTGCACAGAATCTGGCTACAAGCTACATTGGGAATTCAAGAGGCACAACAGGACGGCTGAAGCGCCCGGGTCTGCGTGAGCACCTCCACCTTCATCCACCCATGATGCTAATTGTCCATTTTTCCCACCCTTCTCAGCCTCTAATAGACAACAAGTATTTGTAATCCTTATAGCAATCAATTTAGTCAAATTCAAATCAGTGAAAAAAACACGGTTTGTCTAACACACAGGTAATTTTGTCAAACATTGATCAAATATTGATTTACCTAAGCCATTTATTTCAGAATTTCCTTTTTTTTCAAACTAGGACATTATGTGCATAGAGAAAGAGAATCTGTTATCCCTTTGTTCTGTGAGCAGAAACACAATATTGTTTTTCCATCTGTAGATATCTGTAGATCTGTAGGAGATCATTCATTTGTTCCCACTTCAGAAAAACTATGATATGATCCAGATCCATTACGCTTTCAGGCAGGGTGTCGGAAGTCCTGGGAGCTGGTCTGTTTATGGTATTAATGACTCAGTGCCAAAGAGAATACATAATTAGTCAGACTCATCAAATGCAAATCTGACAACTGTGGTATGTTATTCTAGTGTGAACAGAGGATTTGTCCAAGGATGAACAGGCAGGCTTAAATCAAACCTCCATTGAGGTTTTATGGTTGTTTTCTGAAGACAGTTCAGTTTTACAGCAAGTATTAGACTGGATATTGATGCATAGGCCTCCATAGGACTCCACAACTAAGGCAAAGTTCACGGCCACAGCCTTCACTCTGAAAGATGGCAGTGCTCTGTGTATGATATTTGCAATGTGCATATGGGCCCTACAAAAGCACTAATGGGTTATCTTGAAGCATCCAGGGAAAAAGACACAGTTTGCATGCAGGGACACACTATGGATGGAGGTGTGGTTGCATGGTCTACAGAAGCTTTAAGTGCAGGTGAATAATGTATAAAGAACCAAGAACTGAGAACTGGACTTGCATCGCTGCATTCGAAGACACACAGCCACACAAGACCTCCCCATTTCCCTGATGGATTCTGTGCGGGCCAGTGAATCGAGACGTGATTATAGGTATAACCTAAAATGGACGGTGGTGGTGGAGGTGACTTTCATGGTTGACTACAGATTGTCTTGAAGTTCACAGGATTTTAAGTGTAGACTCAAAATAAAATGTCTGAAACAGAAACATAAAAATACACTCAAGAGTAAGCATAATAATAAAGCATTGTCTTATAAACAAAAATTCTTGCAGAGTAATCCATGGTTCCCCGGGCGCCTGTCATGGCTGCCCACTGCTCACTCAGGGTGATGGGTTAAATGCAGAGGACAAATTTCATTGTGTGCATCGTGTGCTGCGCTGCTGTGTATCACATGTGACAATCACTTCACTTTAACCTTATTCTAAAATGGATTAAATATTTTTTTCCTCAAAATTCTACACACAACACCCCATAATGACAAATTAGTTTTAAAAAAATGAGGTATTCACAGCATTTGCTCAATACTTTGAGGCTGCGCCAATTACAGCCTCAAATCTTTTTGAATATGATGCCACAAGCTTGGGGCACCAATCCTTGGCCAGTTTGGCCCATTCCTCTTTCCAGCACCTCTCAAGCTCCATCAGGTTGGATGAGAAGTTGGTGGACAGCCACATTAAGATCTCTCCATAGATGTTCAATCAGATTCAAGTCTGGGCTCTGGCTGAGCCACTCAGCGGCATTCACAGAGTTGTCCTGAAGCCACTCCTTTGATATCTTGGCTGTGTGCTTAGGATTCTGCCACCACCATGCATCACTGAAGGGGTTGTAATGGCCTGGTGATTAACAGTGCCTGGTTTCCTCCGAACGTGATGAGTAGTTCAATCCTTGTCCCAGACCAGAGAATTTGTTTTTTCATGGTCTGAGAGTCCTTCAGGTTACTTTTGGAAAACTCCAGATGGATGACATGTGCCTTTAACTAAGGAGTGGCTTCCGTCTGGCCACTCTACCATGCAGGCCTGATTGGTGGATTGCTGCAGAGTTGGTGGTCCTTTTAGAAGTTTCTCTTCTGTCCACAGAGGAGTTCTTGGTCACCTCCCAGGGTAAGGACCTTCTCCCCCGATCACTCGGTTTATGTGGCCGGATCAGCACTAGGTGCTTTTGGTTGTTTAGTCCTGGTGCTTTTGAACTTCTTCTTCCACTTATGGATAATGGAGACCACTGTGCCCATTGGGACCTGTGCTTCAAGACACTCCTGTGTGCTTCAAGACACTCCTGTGTTGGAGGTCTACAGACAATTCCTTTGACAATTCCTTAGACGTGTGACTTTCCAAATCATGTCCAACCAAATTTTTTTGGAAGCTGCAGAAACATCTCAAGGATGATCAGTGGAAAGCAGGATGTACCTGATCTCAATTTTTTTTACTTTGTCCTTATAGGGTGTTGTGTACGTAATCTTGAGGGGAAAATGAATTGAATCAATTTTGGCATAAGGCTGTAACATAGCAAAATCTGGAAAAAGTGATGTGCTGGGAATACTTTTCGGATGCATTGTATGTATAGCAAACATGGTTGTAAGACTGTAATATAACTTCATAGTACCATGCTACTCTGATCGATAAACTGTTTAAGGTGAAAATATCACCTTTTCTCATCGCGTGGACTATTTCATTATTTAAAGATAGTAGCTTTTGCACTCAGGGTGACCTTTGTTTTCACACTTTATTCATCACCCCCTTGTCCCTCTCACCTTATCCACAAATAGAAAAATATCACTGGCGAGGTCTTTTAAGAGACTCTGGTGTGATCCTGTTTCACAGCACAGCCCAGGCCTCCTTTGTGAGGCACTGTGAGACGTGCTTAAGCCCTCTGTAGGTTCTTGACTCTAATGCTGAAGGATTAAAGCGATATTATACCCTGGTCACATCATCTGTGCCTATATTAGTTTCCTCACCTGAAATGAAATTTGGATTGTTTATGGGCTACAAAGAAAATGAGAAATTTTGTTCTTCAAAATCTGTTGTCATGACTTGCCTTAGAGCTAGAGCTAGATTACTGTCAGGATTGCCTGCAGCTGGGCTCCACACCGGAATCCAATCCTGACGCCCCATAAATGCCGGAAGTTTCAGCCTGTTCGGGGTCGCTGGCATTTTCGTGAACTTTAGTTGGTAACACTGTTCGTAATTTGAGTTCTGGCAATCGCCACACGCCTACGGGTTAGTTTCAGTTCCTTATTTAAGTTAAATCGTTTTCGGCCACCGCGCCAGTCTTTATTTGTGTTTCTTTATTGTTTATTTGTTAATAAAACCCCCTTCCCAACATGTCAAACCTCTGCGCTTCCTTCCCCCGTAAGTCCGTAGACGTGACAGAATGCCAGCGACCCCCCCAAAAGCGCAGAGGTAAAAAGCAGAGGAGAAGAAACGCCGCGAAAGACGCAGCCCGGCGCGGCGAACGCGGACGGCAGGGGAGAGACGCGCCGCCCGTTCTGGTGGAGCGTTTTCTCCCCGAGAAGCCGTGGTACGCGGCGCCGCGTGATGACGTCACCCCCGGGAAACTCCGCGAAACCCGGAAGCGACAACGTCGGCGGGTGAGTGGGCGGAGCGAGGACGTTGGCGTCGGCAGCAGCGAGGAAGTGACGTGGGCAGCGAGCGCAGAAGATGCGACCCCCACGATCTTCGGCATGTCGAGCCAAGAACTCTGCGCTCTGCTGGCAAGGCTCCCCGTGGACGACACGGACGACGACGAGAGCACGGGAGACGAGAGTTGGGCTCCGCCCATCGCGCCAGTCTGCGATCGTCGCAAGGTCCGTGGGGACCCACGTCACTTCCAGGGGGGTGAGAAGCGGCAACAACAACGGCGGCGTTCCTCCAGCGAGGAGGTGGGCAGCCTCCAGCCCGAATGGCCAGAGTACTGCCCATGGGAGCTTATCGCGCCATGGGTCCAGGATGTCCGCAGGGTGGACGACCCTCGGAGTCACTGGTGGGAGGACACGGATGACGAAAGCGATGATGACGTGGATTTTCGGTGGGCGGTCGGTGCCGGGATGGCTCCGCCCAGCGTGCGCGTCCGAGATCATCGCGGCGTCCGTGATGACCCATGTGACTTCCGGGGGTACGAGGTTGACACGGACGACGACCAGGATGACGCCGTTTGGGCAGTCGGTGCTGGGATGGCTCCGCCCATTGCGCCCATCCAGGATCGTCACGAGGTCCGTGGAGACCCACGTCCCTCCCAGCAGTGTGAGGAAAGCTGGTGGAAGAGGGCGACAGGAGGTCGCCAGCCAGCAACTGCGCTGCCGGGACTGCCTCGCAGGGAATCCTCCATTCCTGCTCCAGTCGCCGACCCGCCTTCCCTCTGCCCAGACGTTCCCCAGCGAAATGGCAGCGCAGCACCAGCGTCCACACCTGCTGGAGAAGACGTCCACCCCCCTCCACACCACACACCTACCACCATCTCCAGCGACGTGCCCAGCCCCGTGTGGGACAGCCCAAATGTCCCGGGACCCTTCAGTGGGGCAGCAGACACAGACGAGATCACTACCATCCTCACGTGTCTGACTGGATCAGCATGGGGCTGGAGCACAACCCTCTGGCAGCAGGGAGAGACAGACAGGAGTTTTCGGGACTTCCAACAGAGACTGAGGGCGGAGTTTGATCGGCCTGAGCCAGGGATCGAACTCTGCCCCTCCACCACATCCAGTGCCAGTCAGGATCCGGGGCAAGAAGACCCAGCACGGGTGGGCGACGAGAAGGTCGCTCCTCCCGAGATCCTGGCTGTGCCCCCTGAGGAGGTCCCGGAGAGCCCAGAGAGGGAGCCAGACGACCCTCTCTTCTGTCTGTCTCTGTCTGTGTGTGTGTGCGTGGTTTATGTGTCCGTATGTCGCCCCCACTTCCCCTCTTTGTGTCCACCAGATGGCGACCCAGCCGCGGAGCCGAACCCCAGGGAGGAGGTTCCTGACCCGAATGTGCTGGTCCAAGGCGAGGTGGACAAGCCCCAAGGTACCCCTAAGTCCAGCCGGGGGGGGTGCTCCCCCAAAGAATTTTTTGGGGGGGTGCAGTTCGGGTTGGGGACTCCTCCTGAGGGGAGGGGAGGTGGGGAAGCGATGGTGCTGGGTCCTCCGGTAGCCAGTGAGGAGGGCGGGCCAGGCATGGGCCTGCGTCTGCCTCCAGAGGGGTGGAGCGCCATAGAGCCCCCGGGTAGGCATGAGGACCCAGCTGGGACAGACAGGAAGAGGGCCTGCTTGTCCCAACGGACGCAGAAGGGGCTAGCCGGATGGTCTGGCAATGCCCCCCCCTTGGCACCAGGGCCGTGCAGCGAGAGGGGCTGCATAGTCCCAGAAGGCACCAGCCTGGGGTGCCTGGAACAGTCGCCGGAGGCTCTGGGACAATCTCCCTGCGCGGTGCAGGGGGTGACACTAGACGTGTCAGAGGGGACATGTGGAGACAGGGCCCACACGTACCCAGATGGATCGGCCCTGATTATTGTGTGCAGGTACGGGAGTCCGGGGCCGCCATGCGGGACCACGCCGGGGAGCCAGGCCGAGGGTCCGGGGCCGCCATACGGGACCACGCCGGGGAGCCAGGCCGAGGGTCCGGGGCCGCCATGCGGGACCACGCCGGGGAGCCAGGCCGAGGGTCCGGGGCCGCCATGCGGGACCACGCCGGGGAGCCAGGCCGAGGGTCCGGGGCCGCCAAGCGGGACCACGCCGGGGAGCCAGCCCGAGGCACCGGGGCCGCCACGCCTGACCACGCCGGGGAGCCAGGCCGAGGGTCCGGGGCCGCCAAGCGGGACCACGCCGGGGAGCCAGGCCGAGGGTCCGGGGCCGCCAAGCGGGACCACGCCGGGGAGCCAGGCCGAGGGTCCGGGGCCGCCAAGCGGGACCACGCCGGGGAGCCAGGCCGAGGGTCCGGGGCCGCCAAGCGGGACCACGCCGGGGAGCCAGGCCGAGGCACCGGGGCCGCCAGGCCTGACCACGCCGGGGAGCCAGCCCGAGGGACCGGGGCCGCCACGCCTGACCACGCCGGGGAGCCAGCCCGAGGGACCGGGGCCGCCACGCCTGACCACGCCGGGGAGCCAGCCCGAGGGACCGGGGCCGCCACGCCTGACCACGCCGGGGAGCCAGCCCGAGGGACCGGGGCCGCCACGCCTGACCACGCCGGGGAGCCAGCCCGAGGGACCGGGTCCTCCAAGGGGAGGATACAGCAGGGCAGGAGCCCTGTGGTTGCCGCCGTCCGCCCCGCCGCCTCCACTGATGGTACTGTTGGGGCTCCGAGGACGTAGCCCTTGGAGGGGGGGCTCTGTCAGGATTGCCTGCAGCTGGGCTCCACACCGGAATCCAATCCTGACGCCCCATAAATGCCGGAAGTTTCAGCCTGTTCGGGGTCGCTGGCATTTTCGTGAACTTAGTTGGTAACACTGTTCGTAATTTGAGTTCTGGCAATCGCCACACGCCTACGGGTTAGTTTCAGTTCCTTATTTAAGTTAAATCGTTTTCGGCCACCGCGCCAGTCTTTATTTGTGTTTCTTTATTGTTTATTTGTTAATAAAACCCCCTTCCCAACATGTCAAACCTCTGCGCTTCCTTCCCCCGTAAGTCCGTAGACGTGACAATTACACTCTCCTCGTCAAATACTTTTTGGGGTTTATTGCATCAAACATCCCAATTGTGCTTAGAGCTGACCCATTTGAAAAATTAAGAAACTATTGGGGTGGTAGTAGCCTAGTGGGTAAGACACTCGCCTATGAAGCAGAAGACCCGGGTTCAAATCCCACTTACTATCATTGTGTCCCTGAGCAAGACACTTAACCCTAAGTTGCTCCAGGGGGGGACTGTCCCTGTAACTACTGATTGTAAGTCGCTCTGGATAAGGGCGTCTGATAAATGCTGTAAATGTAAATGTAAATATTTAATTGTATTTGTATGGAGATTAATACATGTCATGGTTTGGTACCCAATGAGCTAAAATATACAATGAGAGCACAATTTTTAGCTACTATTGTACTAGTTTACATTAATTTATTACATGTTGAGTGTACTTTGTTTGGCCTATTGTAAAAGCATGTCGCAGATGTTTCAAATGAATACGCTTTAATATTGAACTGAATTAAAAACCTTCCATAAATGAGCGAAACCTTTCTGTCTCCTGTCTGTTTCTGCTTAACAGTCTTATTCACATATTGCTGAAAGTTTAGCCTTTGGGGACAGTAAAAGTGACAGTCCACTGAACATATTTCACAAGCTATTGTCAAGTGCCCCCCGTCCTAGGTACTGTGCAGCCATTCAAGTGTGCACAGACTGTACGGCTAAAAAATTGATAAGTTCACGTGATGCATATCGAGACAGAGGGAGACAAGAGAGAGAGACAGAGACAGAGGGGGGGGACGAAGATTATTCAGCTGTGAAGCTTTGAAGAGTCTTGGCGCAGTGGCTTCATGCAAACAAAATCATATCTTTTGTGGAGCTTCCGTGTTCTCCAAACTTCTTCCATGTGGATTTTGCCTGGACACTCTGTACTCTGTGCTCCCCTTCACAGTCCAAAAAACATGCAGATTAGATTAATTAGCATCTCGAAAGTGTCTCCCAAGTGTGTGTCCAGGCTTTGCCCCTGCCATGGAGTCTCTTATTAACGGGTAGGTCTCCTGTCCACTCCAATCCTTAGCAGCATAAATGGGTACAAAAGATGAATAAATTAATTATAGGCATAATAAATGAAAATGTGTGGGAAAAGATGAATGACAAAGAGGGTAAATGGCACAAACACAGCTGTCATTTAGAATAAGGTTTAATGCCTTTTGGTTGATTAACAAATGTTTCTGAATGTAGGCATGGTTTGTAACTATGCATTGATTTTGGTTTAATTACTCAAGATAAGATTCAAGCAAGGCAATTAGTCATAAGGAACAGCTAAGGCAAGAAGAAAAAATTATTCATCTTGTTTCCTGGTCACTACCATCACCACTATGTAGCACCACAGCCATATGGAACCAAAAATATCATGGACACCAACAGTGGCAGTAAGCGTCAGATATTATTGAACCGTCTGATCCGTTCATCGATGTCACTGCATCTCCATGGAAGATGAAGGAACAATCAACTAAGCTTCAAGAGCCCTTGACATTCCCCCCCTTTAGAGTGCAAGATGAGAGCGATGAAGCTGCTCTGTTGATAAGCCGGCATGTCTTCACAGTGAACCTTCAATGCTCCCGAGGAGAATTATGAAAGGGCCGAGGGCTTGGCTTTTATGTGTCTGGAGGATCCGGTGTTGCCTGACTGTGCGGCGTCCTAAAAGAGGCTCAGCCTCGGCATGTCTAGGAGGCAGCACACCCCCCTGAAGACAAAGCTGGGAAGGAAACCAGAGGTAAAAATAGACGGAGCAGATGCTCTCTATCTGAAAAGCCATTATCAGCCGGTGCCAAGGTGTTGCACGGGGGACTGTGCAAAGGTATGTAATTTAACACTTTAGCACGCTGACACACCGTGCAGGTAATATCTGAAACAAGAGCAGGCAATAAGACCAAGACGCCATCCTTTTGTTTTGTAAGGATAAACAAAGGAAACGCACAGAACTGCTGCAATCAAATGGGAAACACAGTTAAAATGATTTTTATTCACAAAGGTTCAGTGGTATTGAATGGTCAGGAGCCACTGGGACATAATCCATAAGTACATTAACACACTGTGAGGTTGTGGTAGTGAAAGAAACGCATTTAGCAGGGAGATAAAAGCCATTGATGCATTAAGACCTGCGAGTAACGCGAGAGCGCAGCCGTTCTGGGGAGCTGGACGTTATCGGCCCTTAAAAGCTAAGAGTGCACTAAAGGCAGCGATAAGCGCACACATGTCTCGCACATATTTGCAGAACGCTTTTACTAAGGGTCTGGCTGTTGATTCTGAAACCTCATATGTACCTAACAAGATTAACGTAGAATTAAAATGCAGTTTCATGGGACTTGCACACAACAAAATTACCTCCAGACACACACGTGAAATCTGGTGTACAGTGATTGAGCACAAGAATGATGTTTGAGACACTACAGATCTGTAATTGCTAGCAAAAAACCTTTCTTTCTAGGAAATACTTGGATTATAAGGCTCTTACGTATTAAACTAATGATATTTGCATATCAGGTCCTAGTGAACCAAATCTGATGAACAAGATCTTATAGCACTTATGTAAGTTGCTCTGGATAAGCAAATGTAATGTACAAGAACATTAACGTTCTCCAGGATGTCATTTTCAGATGCTTCAGACATCGTTTTACTAATATATTAAATAAATAACAGCATCTAGCAACTGTGGATTGCAGACTATCATTTTTTCCCATTAAACCTTAGTGTTCTGAGACATGTCCATCCTCTAACTGTCAGTATATTTTTGATTGCTTATTTTAGATATGCCTGCTTCGCCTTGTGTAATGCAATTCTTTCTGGTCTTGTCCTTTAGTTATCTATGCAAGAATCTCTTATTAGAGGTGCAATGTTAAATTAAATGTGTAGAAAATGGTGGGCTCAGTACAGTGTTAAACAGGCCTGATGTTCTTGTTCAAACTCAGTGTCATTCAGTCTGTGAATGAATATAGAGAAGGTCTCTTGTTGAAATAATTTTTTCTTTCCATCAACTTACACACCTGTCTGTCCATTAAGGATGCTCGATTCTGGCAAAAAGCACTAATTTAACTATTATTTAAAACAATACATTTTTAACCTGAAACATTTGGCCTTTATTGAACTTTAACAATAAATATTCAATAATATATAACACGTGAACATGCCCTGTGCTGAAAGATTTGAGGCGTTTGTAATGTAAGGCCCCATGACTGACAAGTCTCACAAATGCTTCTTCCTCATTCTGGATCACATGCACAAACATCATAAAAGATCGAGTTTCTCTCTAGCTATTGGTTTATGTAAAATCCTCAAACAGGAAACAGTAGCAAACAGATACCCTGTGTTTTTATGGTAAAAGAGGGCATCATTTCAAAGTTGAACACAGCTAAATAATTGATTCTATCTCAGTTATGTTATTTTTGTAGATAGATAACTAGATATGTATTGTCATTGATTAAAAAAAAAAAAACAACAAAACTGAAAAAAGTGAATCCGACTAATTTAGACCAAGTCAATTACATCAGTATATGAAGTGAAAGTGAAGTGATCGTCGTTGTGAAACACTGCAGCTCAGCACACGGTGACACAATGAAATGTGTCCTCTGCTTTTAACCATCACCCTTGGTGAGCAGTGGGCAGCCATGACAGGCGCCCGGGGAGCAGTGTGTGGGGACGGCGCTTTGCTCAGTGGCACCTCAGAAGCAGGATCGAGATTCGAACCGGCAACCTTCTGATCACAGGTCTGCATCCTTAAACCACTAGGCCACCACTGCTATTTCATTAGCTATTTCACGTTTAGGAGAATAATGAGCATTATGAAGACTTTTAGATAAAATATATTCCTCAAGCGGGTTGTTCTGGCTACACTACATGACATCTCCTGCCTGATGGCAGAAGCTGGAAAAGACAGTGTCTGGGGTGTGATATGTCCTTTGTAATGTCTATTGCGTTTTTTGGCATTGAGAGGTGCAAGTTTGATCCCTGGTGGGGAGGGTACAGCCAGTAATTCCCTCCGCTGACTTGACGGCCCTGCCGTACCACACACACAGTCCGTATGTGAGCGCGCTCTTGAAGGAGAAGGAACAAAATGCAAGTAGCAGTTTTGGGGGAGAAAAATTCCCTGGTGCTGGTACTCCAGGTCAGATCATCCTCCAGCTCCATTTCCAAAAACCTGAACACTGGGACCCTCTCCACACAGGCCTCGGCAGTAATGAGCAACTGACTGTGGAGAGCGAATCCTGCCTGGCAGCAAGTTTGGAAAGCAGGTTTTGGCTAACTTTAACTTTAATGAGCCTCATCAGTGACAGCACTGCCAGCCTCATTGTTGATTTTGAGGGTTATAAGACAATCCCCAGTTGCCTTACGATTACGTAAGTTGCCTTATATCTAGTGAATCTGGATCCCAATTTCTCTCCAGATCTTGCTAGAGGAATCTGTCTGGTCCAAAGACACAATAATGCTCCTGAGCTGAATTAATTTCCCAAATCTCACTGGACGCCTGTATCTTATTCTTCATGGTCTCTCTAAACCCTCCCCACAGGACAGAATTTTTGCTTCTGTAACTGCAGCAGCTGTAGCCTTTTCAGCCTGCTGTTCGCACTCCCCCATCATGGCCCTACAAGTTCCTCACTCGCTGCCAACACAAGTGTTGATATCTCCCAGATGTACATTTCTACATTTCCTCCCACCTTCTTCAAGGAGGCGCGTGCACAAAAAACAAAGCTTTCCAGCCAGACGCGTCAGGACCACCACCCGCTTCACCCACAAGCCGGACTGTCCAATCACCAGCTGTGGAAACAAGAGCAGCTAGTGGACGGACAGACTGATGGACAGATAAGACAGATAGAGAGATCTTAGATATTCTTAGATGTTCCTGTTACAGTTTGTCAATTCCGTACCCTTTTGTTTCCTGTGTTTGCTGCAATAAAACCTAGTTTTTGCAACACTTCCCTCCATCCCAGATTCAAATCCAAATCCATTCAGACTTTGATATTTAAAGGTTATAAGATGTACAGCAGGAAATAATTCAGATCAATGCTTTTCATATAATTCAACACGTGAGTGTACAATAAAAACTGTCCTGCCAAGGTGACGCATTTAATGAATCCTAAACTATTTGTGAGGAATAAAGGTAGCCTTTTGTGTACCCACTATGAGAAGGCCTTTTGCCTGCTGTGTTGTTGTGGTCACGCTACCATCTGTACAGTTTAATTAAAAATGCAGCGTGTGAATATCGTGGGAGGGATATTTTGTGGATGAAAACCCATGCTTGTGTCTACATGCTGTACGGTAAGTGTCTTTCCCACTTCTCTGCATATGGTGTGTTTCTTTGTGTGTTCTTGTGGGGTTTTTTTTACAGCCTTCGTCTCACAGCATTTTGAAGGTAGCATTTGTGTTCTAACACAATGGCTATTTGAAGCTGGTCTGTTTGAGTCTCATAACAACCTAAATTAATTTAAAGTGACAAATTTAGTAATAAATCGATTTTACTTGATGATGATAATGTATAGGTGTTAATAAGTCATTCCTTGCTTCATTGAAGCCTGTCTGAGCTTCATTTATAGAGAAAATGAAATCTGATAGAGAAATGTTCTTGAACCTTGTCCATTTTGTAGGTCCACATGTCTTGGGTGAAGTCTTTAGAACAGGATTTTAGGCTAATGGAGTGCTGTACCCCCTAAAAAACATCCTATTGCTCTGATCCAGGAACAGCTGTTACACTGCTGTCAGAGAGATGGGGTCACTGTATTGTACCTCTGTTGCCATGGAGAAGGAATCTTGCATCTAATGATGCACAAAGTGGCAGTAGGATGAATAAAACCAACCCCTCTCCATCTCACACCCCATCTCCATCCCACAATTTTACCATTTTGATTCCTTTGCGGTTCGAGGACACAACACGACAATTTAATCTAAAACCTCTAACCCTGTTAAATCTGTTTACGAGCTCTCTGCTATTCTGGAAATAACGAATTTAAGAGAGAAGACAAATGTTCGTTTACACTGAGATACACTTAAAATGAACATTCCATTTATTATTTTGACTTTTGCAGTTACAACATTTATATATGCAAGCGCAACGGTTAAATGCCACCATTTATCTCAACTAAGAAACAAAGACAGTAGCCCTGTGAAGTCAATTCAAAATATAACCAATGTGTACAATACTTTCATAATAATTGAGATTTTTTTCTTTAAATCTCATAAGCAGTTTCAATACATTCTCCTATTATTTGTATACTTATAGTATAATTTCTGACTCTACTCCCATCTATCATAATGTCATAGAGAGAAAGAAAAAAAACAAGTAAATTCACATTACAGAAAAAAGAGAAATGTTCTTCACATCTCTTAACTAGTCTCCATTCTAACAGTAAGTACATCCAAAGTTCTGAGCAATAGTGGTATAAAAAATGGCCATGCAAAAATCCTACAAAAAAAAAAATTGGAGCTACATACAAGCACAACAAAATGTACTCAGTCATAAACAGAATGCTTTCAACAGTCACTGCCTCCCTATCTTTAGTATTACAGAATTTTTATTTGCATTCAATACAAAGGCTATTACTTTTAAATACTGAGTTCCTATGCACAATAAGCATTCTCTACACGGAGGAGTCATTTAGAAACTATGCTATACAATTTCAGCGCAATAAAAAAAAAAAACACATCTGAAGAAGATACATTTATTCCTCATAGCGAATATCTCGAGATCGCTCTTGAGTTTACAAAAGATGATGCATGACGTTTTGTAGTTTGCCAGTATTAGTTTTTGTTATAGTTTGTACATTATTGAACAATTAATGCTGTTACCTGACATATATAATCCTCGTCATCTATGCATCGTTCAGAGAAGGTCACTGAGTAGCTATCTACAGCTCCTCGGAGCGGATGACATGGAACAAGGTGACGTTGTACAGCACCTGGTGACCGTTGTTCCAAGCATACAGAGCCCGGTCCTTAGGGTTGTAGTCCAGCATTGAAATGTGGGAGTACTTATTTTGGAGGGGTATGTCAATGTACTCGTAGGTGGAGGAGTTGGTGTGGAAGGCATAGTAAACCTTGGTCCCACCCGAGTAGCCGTTAGTGACATACAGGGTCCCACAAATCATGAAGGCTTCACCTGCGCTCCTCTTGGGGTGGTTGGTGGTCCAGCTTTTGATGATCTGCAGAGTTGCCGGATTCAGCTTGCTGATGACTATGTTCCCTGCATTCTGATTGGTGGCATAGACAGCCCACAGCCCCCCTTCATCCACCATCAGATCAATGTCAGAATGGCCTCCCCATGAGTAGTGATATCTGTTGTTGAAGCCGGCATAGTCCAGCTGGCTGGACCTGCTGATGGAGGAGGTTTTGAAGTCGAACTTGATGATGGTGTGGCTTTGGAACTTGTTGAAGTATATTGACCCGTTGTACACCACCTGACCAGTCCCAGACCATGGGTGAGGGAGCCGGTGTGAGGTGAAGTTGTCAGAGTTCATGAAATCCTCCATGGATTTGTACTCTCGTACAAACCGGTTGTTGTGGTACCCGTCCATGTACCACACCTAGATAGAGCCAAGATGAAATGTCAACGTTCACACACCTTTTTATCATTTACTGGTGCAAATAAGGACACGTTTGTCAATGTTTTTCTCTATGTCCCTGTTCTGGAGTTGATGACTGATGATTGTTAATATACTCTACAACAAAAAAATTATGCAGTGAATAACTTCTAATTTCTTAAATGACCATGCTGGAAGACACATCTCATGCGCACTATGCCACAAGAATTTATATTGATTAGTCAGGTTAATCCTAAAGGCTTTAGTTTGATAGGACAACTGGGCTCTGGCTTAATGGGAAAAGGTCAAGTGGCCTGGTGAGTTCAGAAGGACCCTTTTCTAGAGTGAATTTTTACATTCCCGACTAATACAACTCTGGACTGAAATAAACGTTGCAACATTGTAGATATTTATTCAAACAATGCCATGTAAATGCATACCTACAGGTGTTTGCACCAGAGTGTGTGTAGAACTTGTTCAGGCAGAAATAAATGGCCATAAAATAACATAAAAGGCCTAACTTTAATAGATGAGTGTGATCATGCAAACCAGTTGAAGGGCTGTTCATTAGCTTTCTTTGACATTGGATCAATGGTCATAATTAAGCTTTCAATACTCACTTCACTAATCAGCCTTAACTTTACTTCACTACTACATGTACTACTTTGTACATGCAAATAAGATGGTTCAAAGAAGCATAATGTTAATTTTACAATAAAACAATGATGGAGGTTTGTTGTTTTCCAACTTTGTTCACTGAACATTCATGTTTGGAAATGGCAGAATTTTGAGCTCCACTGCCCCACTTCCGAGAAATTAAATTAAAACCAGTATCAGAATACAAAGCCTTAGATTTCATAACACCTCATTTTTTTCTTCGTAAGATACTATTCCAAACTACCACATTTCACAGAATGGAACTGAATGAATCAGAACAAATCAAACATATTATTAAGCAATGTATAATGTAAATATAGTACAATCTTAAAAGCCCACAAACAGGATAATATGTAATTTGTCAAAAATCGGTTTCATGCAGTTGTGCATAAGGGCTTAGATATTCCCAATAATTCAGATGAAACAGATTTGCAGGCTCCAAGTCTTTCTTGGTCTTGGTTCAAGAAATTCTCTTTGATCCAATCATAAATTATCAGCCAGAAATCCCAACATTCCCTGGGCTTCATCAAACACAAGAATACTCGTTTTCAGAGCTCAGTTGAAGGAAGGTTGCTTTAAGAAGATATTTTTGGAAGCTCAAAGGCTCACAATTGTGCAACTCCTTGTAGTGTTATGTTGCAGACGGTACCTGGCATCCATCACCCTCCTGCTGCAAAGGACTTGGCAGCTCTGAAAATTACGTCCAACGAGATTTACGCTCATAATTTGCATTCCAATATACTTTAGTTATTAAATACCTCAGTGCCTTACCTCCAAACGGAAACAAGGCTCGAAACGAGTGTTGGTTTGATAATGTGATGGATGTCTACCAAGAATGGATAAAAAAATTACGAGGCTTGAAATCCGATGAGAAACTGAAGGTCACAGTCCTGTTCAATCACAGAATGTTCGCCGATACTCCCACAATATATGGCACATATGGTGTGTGTTTGAGTACATATATGTATATGTGTGTGTGTGTGGTAAGCGGTATGCAGAAAACGTACCCTGGTGTCTCCATCTGAGGCAAGTGGATCCGTCATCCACGACCCGTATCTTGATCCAGACGTTTTTATTGTGACAGGCTCACTTATGCCTGTGAGCTTTCCACAAGCTGCAAGAGCCAAACACAAAGTGACCCTATCAGTCCCACTCAACTGCCAAAGTAATACTGTAAGTGCCTGCCCACTATGCAGCCACTAGTGTAATTGTGGGCCACCTCCTGGAGTGACGAATGTATTGTAATGCGTCAGTGATGAATGGTTGGTTTATATGTGGACCTATAGAGTATAACATATTGTTGCCACGCTACCAAATGTGAAACCTTGTAATCTGAGAGTCTTCCGATGGCGGTAAATGGCCTGTGTTCCTCGCCTCTGTCAGTGTCAGGTGCTGGATGGATGGAGGTGCTGGAGGACAACCCGTGCGGGCACGGGCAGGCACCAGCGTCAGCTTCATTCTACTACGCTGCGCTTTTTGGCACTGTCACCAAGCCTGTTCGTTCGCCTTCAGCCGGTGAACACACGTTCTATTACCAATACATCCTGCTGTCAATGCACTATCTGCATAGACTGTAAAGTACATTGAAAATGATCAGTGGTAATATGTAAGTTTTTGCAAAACATGCCTTATTAACTATATGAAATAAACTGAGTTAATGTAGAATTATAAAGTGGCTGATTGGATAATTTTTTTTAACCATGTCCTTTTTTTTATTGTTGTCCAAGCTTTGATACAAAGCTTGTCTTCTGTCGACTACAAGGTGACCTTGAGCAACAGACGCCAATAACCAGCTAATATTGACAAGTGCTAATCTCCAAAAGACTCGGACTGTGGAAAGAGAGGAGTACGGGATGTATCACTGCGTCCACCTCCTCCTGGATTTCTTTCAGCCTTTATTTTACCACGTCGAGGTACAAAACTTGATGCCAAGATGCTTCATGCAGTTGCGCATGAAACAGAGTTGTTGTTATTTACTGTTAACTCCACGTACAATTCGCCGAGGGGACTGACAACTGCAGTCATCATTTGTACATAAATGTGTGAATGTCTAACCCTGGTTCTTTCTCTGGAGGTAAAATGTTCCATAGCAAATGTACAAATATCATTTTAAAAGGTGTAAAAAAAAATTTGCCTCAAAAATTAGTTCCAGGTCCCCTGCAAATGCAAAAATCTCCAAAGCCGCTTTTTGTGTGTAAAGCCAAAAAATGGTGCCGTTCATGTAACTCTGCTTTTCAGTAATTATTTAAAGCTGCTTCTCAAATGTAATTTTAAATTAGATTAAATTTTTTATATGACTAGAGCTATTTTCGTGATGCCCCATTGTGCTCGGTTCAGCTTTATAAAAAAGGAAACAGTTTTCAATGAGGCTTTTTCATTTCAAATGTATGACAATCCTAACCATTCTCCCCATCAGTAGGCAATTTTGTCATTGAAACCTACGGGGACGGATGGTGCTAGAAAAGCTGGGTGTGCCAGCAGGGGTGCTAGACCTGTGGCGGCTTCACTTTTTTCTTTACGGTTGACAGCTGTGCGTGTCCGATGTCAGTGTTCAGATGCAGAAACTCCGTGAAGGAGTGTGAATGCATGTAGTCCAGGTGTGCTGAGGTGGCTGAGGTGGTGTGACCATGTGTGATGGTGATTTGAAGTGGTACTGGCAGATAAAGCCTGTGTGGGTGCTGTCTGTATGGACGCTGCCTCTCGGCGGTGTGGGAAGGCAGGTGGTGTTGGGACCATCTGAGCCTACCTAATTTTTGCATGCATGCACGGAGCCTCTCCTCAAGATTTGACACTCTGCTGTGAAGCTCCTCGTAGTCATAGGCCCCCATCTCCTCCTGAAGTTCGCTTAGAACTGACGACAGATTCTTCACTTCCTCTTTAAACTGCAATACCAATTTTGCATCGGCTTTGTACTCCTCCAACACTGGTATCATTGGCCTAAGTTCCTCCATTTTCGCTTTAATGGCCTGCAAGGTTAAAATAGGCTGGGTTCAGTGTTACGCGTGCAAACTCCTGACCAGAGCCCTGTCTTGCCCTGTCCTATCTGCCTGAGTGCAGAGTGTGCCTGACACCGGAACACGTCACACAGAACAGGCAGCATGAACACAAGTCCTCAGTACACCAAGAACAATTGGGAAACGCTTTTATTTTGTCACCATTTAAAATGCAAAGACTTTGGAATTTACATGCTTTGTGTCACATACAACAACGTCTTAAGTTTAAGTCTTATCGTTGTCCATCACGGGAATAACCAAAAGTGCATTGGCAAACCTAAATGAGGAATCACATGAAGTAAAACCACCAAGAGAAAGGAGTCCTGTTCATGGGATGCGTCTACAGTTGCATGCAAAAGAGTGCAGTGGAGTTAAAGGTGCTTAAAGAGTTCAAATAAACTGAACGGTGCAAATGTTCGGTCGACCAGCTCGGGGTTTACACTGGATTGAACTGCCTCTTCAGTCTCTGCAGCACTGATATAATGTCATTAAAGTTAGCCCTGCAAGCAAGAAAACGACACACTTGTTGAGAGTCTAGCTGGCTAGCCTATCTAAGACAAACAGAGTGCAGGAGGGCAGGCATTCCCGGGGGTGCGAGACTGAACACGTCCGAACACACAGCACCCGCAGCGTTCACAGCGCGAGGGGCGTCTACATGCGAACCCTTCACAGGGTCTGGCGTGCCGAAATGTGCAAACAGTTCATAGGCAGGAATTTCTGCGCCGCATAATCAATATGTGTCTTGATAAATGTGTTGTGAGTGAAGACACGTAAAGATGTCCTTTTTATTGTGCCGTTTTGTATTTGGCGGTCACTTTGCACATTTCTGCATCTTGTTCACTTCATGCAGTGCCACAACAAAAACATTTCTCTTGTCCCTCCTATTATTGCATACACAATCAAATATTATTCCTTAATTTTCACACGACGAAGGCGAAAACTACACCAAAAACTCTACAGATGCTTTACATGATTTTTACACTCAATTTAGTTTTATTAGTTCATCATTAAATGCAACAGAGCAAATTAGTATTCGTTAACAGAACAGCCAAGCATGCTGCCTATTGGAATACCATTTGAACTGCAGGACTGGGCGAATGGAAGAAGCAGGACGTACCTTGTATTGCTTGGCGATATTTTGCTTGTGGCTTTCCTCCACCTGCTTGAATTTGGTCTCCAGACCCCGCAGCTGAACCTCCATCCTCTGTACGTACTGAAGGTCCTTCTGTGTCCTCTGGTCCAGACTCTGAATGGACTGGGTCATGTTCTGCACCTGGAGTTTCACATATGAGCAGAGGGCGTGAGACAAAGGTAAAATATGATGCCACTCGATGTCTGATCTTCCTCTCATTATTTTAATCACTGAATCAGGGTAGAATTTAGGTTGGTTTTTATGCATTGGTGTATTGATGGTATTTCTCACTTTTTCCAGCAGCTGCCTGAGTTGCTTGGTTCTGGCATCTCGTGAGCACATGGCCTGCTGGGGAGCCACCACCGTGCAGACACACCGTCCCTCACTGTCCTGGGCAGAGCTGTACACCTGCCACGAGTCCTCTGGACTGGCCGGCAGCACCTGTGAAGAGGTAGCAGACAGAGGACGCCTCCGTTACAAAATAAAAGTCCGCGGGCATCTGCTGTTTTGGTCCGACTGCCGTTCACGTAACCCTTGCAGTGATGATCGCGGATGCTGACGTAAAGGAGCCATCTGGAGTGTCAAACCTATCCGTATGGTCACCGTAATCTCCAGCACAGGTTCTCCACAGTCTGCTCGAAGACTGGGCGAGGTTCACTCCAGCCAAAACTACTATCTGCCACGTAAATTATTTATAATTTAAAAAAATCATCACTGGCAGTTTCACGGCACTCATTTTAATAACAATCAAACCAAATATATATATAGATAGACAGATAGATAGATAGATACAGATTCACCTAGACCCTAATACACATAATTAAACAAAACAATACACAGTAATAAAAAAAAAAAAAAATAGGACCCACACCGCTTTCTACCTCAATCAACAGCTAACGTTCTGGAGATAGAGGGACGACGTGGAGACTCAATCATCTCACTTAACCGTGATTCTGAAATGATTTATGACAGTTTGCAGATGCGTAGTGGGCAAAAGCAGGTTAAATGCCAAGCATAATTTGCCTTGGGCACATCCGCAAATTCTGTAAATACGGAACATTTCCAACTCTTCTTTCTACTAAATAAGAACGAGGTGTTTTTAACATGATACCCACGTACTCAATTGTTACTTAGAATTAGTTCAAAACACACACATATACACATATCTACATATACACACATATATATTTATAAAAAGCCATGAAAACCACATTTTCGTGATTCGTTGTTCTCGGTATAGTTTTGTAATTGTCTGGTATAATAAATACGAGGTGAAGTTCATCCTCAGACGCCCCGGCTGTCAGCCCGCTTGTGGCCGCGACTCACTCCGGTGCTCCGGTCCGTGGTCCCCGCGGGCGCCGCGCTCAGCTTCGTGCCGTTCAGTCCCACGATGGCCGGCAAAGTTTGCGACATCCAGTTGGTGATCATCGCCATGGTGCTGAGCACGACCCCGATCTTCAGCAAGGGCACCGACATCCTCCACCCCCGCTTCTCTGCGCGCCCTTCCCCCCCGGAAACCTCCACTCATCCCCTCGCCGCGGAGCCGGGAGTTCGGAGCAACTTCTCGGCCCCGCGGTCCCGCCGCGTCCCTCCGGACATCCTCCTCGCTCTCCGTGTGAAGCGCCGTGTGCCGATGCTCGCGGAGCGGACGCGGGGCGGGGGGGGTCTCGGCGGTCCCTGGCTCCCACCGCCACTGCCTGCACCCCGGCGGAGAATCGGCTCGCTGCCCCGCCCACCGCCGGAGCTCCGGACCACCAGCGAGGCGCCGCACACCGACCACCCGGTCCGACCGGGGATTTTCACAGAGATCTCGTTCTGAGCGGAACACCGCTCGTGTTTTTTTTTTTTTAGTCGCGTCACATTTCTTTTCCCGTCATTTTAATAATGGTAATAATTAGTAATAATCGGCGTTATTGGAGGATATAAAATATCCGCCGCTCTACCGCCACCCCGCGGCGGCGGGCGGGAGCGCAGGAGGCGAATTCGCTCCGACGACGTCAGTGTTCGGTGGAGAGGATTGGAACGATCGGGTTTTCGGGATCGCCTAATTGTAATTTTTGAACTAATGTCGACTCACAACTCACATTCCCGGACCAAGTACCTGCGACGTCGGATAAAAATGCCTTTTCAGGTTAGAGCCAACAGTGAACGACTTAATATGCGGTTAGAAATGGTTGAAAATATTTCTCGTGCCAATCTGACATTTGCCGAGAAACCGAACATTTGTAGAATGTGTGTGTGTGTGTGTGTGTGTGTGTGTGTGTGGTAGAAGATAAAACGGCCACCGGGCGGCGCTGCGGGGTGAAGATGTGGCGCTGGCTGGGAATAACAGGGAATCAGCACTTAAGACTCGGGGCTCTGTTGTAAATGCGCCACCGAATGTTGCCGATTTTTCTTTGTCCCGGTCGAGTGTCCGAAAAACGCTCTGCCGGACCAAGTACTTTTGCTCGTTTACTGTTTGATTACGTTTTCTAATGTGTTTAATCACATTTTTTTTTTTTGCTTGCTTGAGACCATGGGGGGAAAAGAGCATTGACGCGTATTTCTAAATACTGAACATGAACACGGATTACAGCCTTACTGTCATTTCACAGGCCAACGCGGCACCACATTTTATAGGTTTTTTTTTTCCAGGTTATGCAGAAATCACGGCGTGACCTGCCACGGTACCACGAGGTGCGGGTCGGGAAACAGTGGGCACGAGTGGCCCTCGGTGGTGCCCGTTCAGCGCGCGTCTTTCACGCGTGTCTGGGTACCAGCGTCCCCCCGTAAAGGTCGAGGCGGAGGGGGGGTAAACCACGGAAAAGGAAGGGCGGGCGTGCGTTCGCGTCCTCCCGCGACAAAAAAAGAAAAAGCGAACCGCGTCGGAAGTTACTTCCAGACCGGGCTGCCGCGGCGGGGAAAATGGCGTGTGTGGACCTACTTGGGTGAGTTCGGAGCCCATCAGGAGGAGCAGGGTGAGGCTGAGGAGCTTGCTTGCAGGCTGCATGTCGCGCCGCCGACGGCACCGGGTCCGGCGGCTTCCGAGCTCTCGACACTTAGAACCGGAGCGGGTCCGCCGAGCCGCCACCGGGCATATTTACCGCGTCCGAGCCCGCGTCCTCCTTCTCCCCTCGCCTCGTCAGACCCCCGTTTTCTGCTTTCTGTGAACGCCGTTCGCGAAATGAACCCATACAGGAAGGATGAATTTTATCTATATATATATATATATATGTATGTATGAATGAATGTATATATATATATAAAAAGAAAGCAGCCTTTATCCCGGGACGCCGAGGCTTCGGCTCCTCCGGCGCGAGTAAAAGTTGGCGGCTGAATAAAAAGGCGCTAGCCGCGGTGCTGAGACCGGATGTGACCCGCGCAGGGGTGGGAAATTTAAACCGGGAAGGAGGAGCGGCGGCCACGCCCTCTCCTGCGAAGGCCACGCCTCTCCTCTCCTCTCCTCTCATCCAATACAGGGGGGAAATGCTCGAAATGTTGCGATAAAAGAGACGTGGCGTTGTTTTTCCTTTTTTTTTTTTTTAAATAAGACTCCTAGTCCAGAATAATGCGTTCATGCACATTAATTGAAATGTTTAAAAACTAAAAGCTGCATTTCTGACTGCTTGTAGCATACAGAGTTGTCATCGTTTCATCATATGAAACACTGCAGCGCAGCACACGGTGACACAACGAAATGTGTCCTTTGCATTTAACCATCACCCTTGGTGAGCAGTGTGTGGGGACGGTGCTTTGCTCAGTGGCACCTTGGCAGTGCCGGCAACATTCTGATTGGAAGGAAGGATGGAAGCCCTGGTATGAATGGAAAATCAGGCGGGGATACTTGGAGTAATAAAATAGATAAAAAGGGTCATATGGCAAGATATCTGATATCTCCTACAATACTTGAATAACATTTTTGTCATGTTATATTAGTGCTACTGGGACCATGTGATGTAACTTGGACATTGTTGAACCCTATAAAAGTGTGCTGAGACTATAACCATTTTAGAATTACCCAAAAAAGCCTGAGTAATTCCTCACAATTTATGTGCTCATTTCATCAGCTAAATTATCCATAAATGTCAAGGTCATTTGCAGTAACAGTTCAAATATTTGCAGGAGGTCCTCTGGGCTAAAAAGCAGACTTTTGTGAAAGACTTTTGAAACTTTCATTCTTTCTTTTCTTAACATGAGAAAAATCCACTGAGAAGCAGCCGTTCCCCAGACTGCTGCTCTGTATTCCTTTATCCCAAATACATGGCAAACCAGTGTATACTTATATACACTGTATGTATATTTATATATGTGTGTGTGTGTGTGTGTATAAATCAATGTATTCTTACATTCAGTGATACACAGACTTGGTTCTCAAGCATGTTTCCTCTTCAATTATTGAAAATATCAATGAATTGAGATAAAACGTATTTCTTGTAAAACCCAGCACCGCCAGTGTAGTACAGTTCATTGAACTCACTGTTTACTCGCAGTATTCTCAGTGCTCATCTGCTGTGAGCATTTTGGCGATCAATAAAAAATAATATTCACATTAGGCATAAAAATGTGCTTGTGAAAGGTAAATGTTAAGTTAAATAAGTCTATGCTACTCTGACTTAATGCTGATCATCATGATGTTACGCGAAGAGACTTTTTTTAGTTGGGGCTCATTTTGAGAAGTTTGTTTCTATATGATATATAATATACTGCATATGATAAATGCTTTTAAAAAACTTTTAACTAGAAACAGCTACCTAGAGAGAAGAGTAATTAAATGATTTTTTTCTTTTCATTGTCCACAAAACATAGCATCTTCCTGTGGAAACACATCCACGATGCAGTCACATTTTCACTGGCAATGATTGATGTTCCAAGAAGAGTAGCAAACAAAGAACCTCTCTCAGGGCCACAAACCACCACCACACCAGATTTTCAGATTTCTTTCCACATTTGCAAGTCATGATTTATAAGATGCAATACACCTTTTGGGTGATTGTGTTGCTGCTGTTCTGTGTGCTGTGTGGTGCACCGGTTTCTACACACCTACTCATTCATGGGACTATTTTTGCATTGCACAACTAACCGCAGACTGAACACTGTGAAAATTTGCAGTAGACAGAAATGCTAACAAGGCAATTTTTTTTCTGTGATGACAACATTTCACATTATTGACATCCTGCTCGTAAAGAAATAGGAATAGTTTCCCGACACTCGTGTTAATGATTATCTCATGAAGCTGGTTATGATAATAGAGCGGAAAATGTAAAGTGAGGCTGAAGATTCAAAATAGCCCCCATCCTAGTCTCCATAGTCTGATTTGGCTGGTAGTTTAAGTTCTATTGCATTTACATTTAGAGCATTTATCAGACGCCCTTATCCAGAGCGACTTACAATCAGTAGTTACAGGGTCAGTCCCCCCTGGAGACACTCAGGGTTAAGTGTCTTGCTCAGGGACACAATGGTAGTAAGTGGGATTTGAACCTGGGTCTTCTGTTCATAGGCGAGTGTGTTAACCACTAGGCTACTACCACCCTATTTCCATCCTATTGGAAAGTCGAAGGACATCTTTTTTTTACTAAAAAAAGGCTGATTACCCATCTGGCCATCCTATCATCTGTTGGTATATCCAATTTGTTTGCTTCCTGCGCCAAAGTAAAAGAAGTACATGCGGCTATTAAAATATTTACATTTATTTGTCCAATCTATTAATACATGTTTCTATTAATAAAAAAGCACACTGTTGGAAAGTCCTTGAGCCGGCAGAGTTGAAACGCTTCCGCTGATTTGGGCCCAGTATTTTCAACCTCTGCAGTTTTCCACATGGCTGCAGATATGCTTTGAATGAGTGGGTCCAAATTGAAATGAAATTATAACCCACGCTTGCACCACAGAAGGCGTTTTCACAGCTGAAAAAACACTATTCTGGTGAAGCGACATTTCCTGGCCATTTCTTCACGCATGGATCCCGAAGCATATAAATGGATCCGTTTTATACCATACCATGCGGCAAGTAACACCTTGTAGCACTGCCGAGTTATGAACTGAACTGGTGGGCTCTTTTGAGCTCGACACGAAAGGGCTGGAGAACGAATCTGGACAACACAGCGCAAATCGATTCTACACTGGATGTCATAATGTGCTGGCTGGCACGTCAGAGATGATGTGCAGCATTGCTTCCAGCTGAGTTTAACACTAGTGCCAAATGTGAGTTTGTTTAAAGGAAAAGAGGAACTACCAGTATCAAGTGATTTTATAAGAAAAGGCACACTGGAAGGTACATTCAAAAAACAAAAAAAATGAAAAGGGAGACAAAAATACATGCGCACAATTTCTATCCGCATACTCGAACTGAGATTGCGCCGTAAGTGCCCTCTGAGGGCTGAATGGTATCATCAGCCATCATGATTATTTCATGGGGCTTCAACGTCACATGCAGGAATTTGCACAGGGCCTGCAACACTCTGACCATCGCTTGAAGACTCACCAGTGAGCAATCAGATGCAGAGCCTCCATCCAATAACGCAGCAGAAGGAAATGTCTTTTGATATTTAGTCATACTGACACCTTGACACTTTGTTTTGGCAGTAAGGACAATTGGCCAAGGAAACACATATGATCCATTAGAGGAAGCCAACTGTCACCTAATGGCAATACAGGGGACATAAGGGATGGTTAGAACTCATCTTACGCTCCAATGCCTTGACGTGATGCTGCCATTGTGAGGATGAAAGTGTGCTGGCTGCAATTCATCACCAGCAAGTGCCACTCCATGGCATGGAGTTTATTTTACCTCTCAGAATGGAAGCCATCAATAGTGCTAGTCAGGAGATTGGAGGAGTTACCTTTTTTTCCATTTGTTGTAAGACCATGAAGGTAGGAGAACATTGGAAAGACGGAATTCTAGTCCAAAAGTAAATGAACCTGGGTTTAGCCTCACTTTAAAATTGTTAATCCATTTTCCTTTGTCTCAATTTGCCTTTTTAAGTTCCAGACAGCCTTTCCATGACTTTGCATTGAATTGCATTGTTCATGTAACATATAAACCTTTAAAGCATTTTAAAACAACAACAAATCTGACCAAAGTGCTGTGCAATACAAGTAGACATAAAACATAAGTGAGTAAAGCAATAATAAAAATAAAAAACATAAAAAATATTATAAAATGTAGCAGACTAATAAAATAGAATACAATGTAATAATGAACTATACAAAAAAAAAAGTCAAGTACAAAAACCACATAAGTCACAGACTCACACTGGGCTGAAGGCCAGGGAGTAAAAGTGTGTTTTTAGTAGAGATTTTTTTTAGTGAAGGGGCCAGCCTAATAATGCTTGGCAGGTCATTCCATAGTCATGGAATCACCTATTAGTTTGTAATGTGATTTTGGGTCTGCAGACCCAAAAGAAACAGGATGGGAGTTCAGATAAATAAACTGGGGCAGAGCCATTCAGCACATAAAAGGATTCTAAAATGATGAGGAAGTGAAGTTAATGTTGGAGAAATCTGTTCTGGCCTGTTTATACCAGTTAAAAATCGACCTGGGGCATTTTGCACCAAACGTAGGTGGGCTATGCAGACCTGGCTGATTCCAAGGAAAAGTGAATTACAGTAGTCTAGGCGAGTAATTATACAAGCATGTATCACTGTTTTGAGATTGTGTTTTGACAGAACAGGCTTAATTTTTGACAATCGCCTCAACTGGAAAAAGCAGGACTTTACAACAGAATTTACAGAGCTTTCTAATTTTACTGTAGGCTCCATTAAATCAGGGATTTCTCAAGAGGAGCCATAAACACAAGGTTAATACAGGGGAGTCTGCTAACACCATTGGGTCTAAACAGCATGACTTATTCTCATAGACTTTTTCTCATTAAAAAATTAAAAAAAGGCATCAAGGAGAGGCTGGACAGAACACACCCACTGTGCTTTAGAAGAAGATAGACCTGACAGTCAGCCGCATAACACTGAAAGGCAATATTGTGTTTTCAAAAGATAGCTCCAAGAGGTAGCAAAATAAAAGAGGATCAAGAACGGAGCCTTGTGGAACCTCCCAAGGAAGTGCCGCTGAAGTGGAAGAAAAATCAATATAGAGAAACATATCTGAAATATAAGACCTAATCCATTGGAGAGCTGGACCTGTAACACCCATCCATTGCTCCAGTCTGGCAATGAGAATATCATGGCTGATGGTGTAAAAAGCAGCTGTTGAATCCAAAAGCACAAGTAGAACAGAATCACTTTCTTAAATTTATATAATTAAAAAATCTTAACAGAGCAGATTCTGTGCTGTGGTGAGTTTTGAATCCAGACTGGAATACTCATAGTCATAAAAGCCTTCAGATAGGCAAAAACAGTCTTTTTTCAGCAAAGGTTGTACAACAGCATGCTTAAAGGTTTAAGCACCACACCAGACATTCAGACATTAGGCTACTATTAATAATAGAAAGAATAGAGCTACTCAGTGAAGGGAAGGCATACTTAAAAAGTCGAAGGGGATACCTGAGGGTTTAATTCCAATAACCAGCTTCTCTACAACAGAGAGAGAGAGTGGCTCAAAATGGTCAAACACAGCCAAATAAGGTATTAAAATTGATGGATTGACAGTTAGTGTTACAATTTGCGACCTAGTGCGTGACGCTCTCTCCAAAAAGAAATTAAGAAATTTAGCACAGGCTTCCACAGAAGCTTTCAAAGAAACACGTTCCTTCGAGTATAGGAGAGAGTTGAAACGAAAAAAAGAGAAAGAAATGAACATTTATAATGAACTTTTCAGCATTAGAAGCAGCTTATTTCATTCTGTTTTTCATAAACTGCCACCTGCATGTGATTGGGTGTCCTGGATTGAGCACAGTTGACAGTCTACTGACTTTCAGATCTCCTGAAGCTTTTTCATAATAATTCATAATTTTCAATAATTTTAAATAAAGAAAGAATTTTAAAACATTGACTGGACAGGATAAAGATACTATTCAAAACAAATAATTAACCCAGTAAAAGCAGTTTGAAATAACACTGTAATTTGTCTTTGCGCTGAAACAGAACTCAGAATGAGTGACTTGAATGCTCCTTGGCACAGCTAGTGTTGTGTGACCTGGAAATGTTACCTGTAAAAAAAATAGCTGAAAGGACACGTTTAATGCAAGGAAATGTGTTTATATCTCATTAATTGGTCATTACAAAGATATTCACTGAGCAGATGAGTGTCACTGCGGCTTCCTCACATAGATCTTGGCAGCAAGATCTTCCTCACATAGATCTTGGCAGCTATGAACCTCCAATCAGTGTAGAAAGGTCAGGCACCATGGGGTCTGCTTTGGACTGCTGAACCTGGCATTAACAGAATTAATAAGAGGGAGACTGGAGTCCTGGAAGCACTGAGGATCAAATGAAAGCAAGTTCACTGGACCTATTTGGGTCCAAAATCTGAGGCCTCCAGCAGAAATATCAGGGAAAAAAAACTCATAACGGACTAAACTTAAATTGAAGATACCAGATGTGCTCAGAAGTCTGGTCCTTTGCCTGCATCACTTGAATAAGAAAGTTTGCTTTAAGAACAGTGACCCAGAAACAATGCGTAAAATATTAAACTCTTTACTTTAAATGGCACACGTTTTCTCCCTTTTTTATTTTTCATACTGATACAATTGCTAGTAAGGTAAAAAAAAAAATTTTTTAGACTCCAGTGCAGTTTAGAGAGGATGCATGTTGGGTTTCTGGAGTTTGTTCTCATCGAAACTCCCATGCCTGATTAACTGCTTTTGACTTTTGACATTGTCAGCCTTGCATTTACAGGAGGGCAAAGTTTGATCCTTTTATGATTAAAAAATGCCCTGTAGATCAGCTATTGTCACACTCAATGTTGCCATCCCTGTCAGAAGTGCTATGAATTTTCATGTTTAAATCCCAGGAAGGCATCCAAGGACATTTCCTATTTCATCACCTATCTCTTCTCATCATCACATCTATTTCAGCCTCCTGCCTACCCCGAGGATTTGGCTCATTATGATCTGAGGGCCTCACTGATGTGCATGAACATGCATGATAATGGGCATCTAGAGTAAAAGGAAATATTAAACCATAGCCATGTGTTCATTTAGACAGTACATGACACATTTCACTTCACAGTGCTGCAGAAGCTCA
Source organism: Denticeps clupeoides (assembly GCF_900700375.1). Classification (NCBI taxonomy): domain Eukaryota; kingdom Metazoa; phylum Chordata; class Actinopteri; order Clupeiformes; family Denticipitidae; genus Denticeps; species Denticeps clupeoides. The sequence continues at coordinate 9,701,494 of NC_041717.1, read as the reverse complement.
AAGATCAGATGTACAAGACAGGAAACAATTTGACAAATGCAATTCAACTTTTTTTGTTATTGTAAAAGTATGACTTTTACTGAATGTTGAGCAATATTTTATTTTATTTTTAATTTTTTGTCCTAAAGCACAAAGTAAATACTTTTTCTAAAATTCTTTGATTTGGAGGGTCTCTTCTTCTGTCCAGCCACTGTGTCCAGTGTTTTATCTTCGTTGGCAGCTGCATAGTTTATTGATTTCAGCCGGGGGTGCTGTCAGGAATTTCAGGATAAAGGAAAGGATGTGCTCAATGCCTTCCTTAAAACTCGTTAGGGAAAAATGTCTGGAACCTCCGTGAATCACGGCTGTCCTCTCAGGGATGCCCGTATTTCCAGGAAGTGGAGGCACAGACATTACAGGCTACTCCAGATCTCACTGTGGAGGCCATCTGCTTTGCTCTGTAGTTTGGATGCAAATTTCGTTCACACCCAATTACGCCATCCAAACAAACTAAGCCAAGGGGAATATGCAATGCAAGTTGCTAAAGAGCAGACAATACATTCCATAATTAATAGCCAAAATAATGCACTGTGCTAATGATCCAGTTGTAACAAGGGTACAGTTATTCTATACAATGAAGACTGCAGTTACTCTATAGTACCTGTTGTGGTAGCAGTCTAGTAGGTAACAAGAAGACCAGGTTCAACCCCCAGGTTCAAATCCCATTTTACCATTGTGTCCCTGAACAAGACACTTAACCCTGTCTCCAGGGGGACTGTTTCTATAACTACTGATTGGAAGTTGCTCTGAAAAAGGTCATCTGAAAAAAATGCCATAAATGTAAATTTCAGATAAATATCTTGTTCAGTGCTGCTCACTGCTCACCAAGGGGGATGGGTTAGCAGAGGGCACATTTAGAGGAGTCATTCTTAAAAATTGTATTATTGTCATTATTTTGAGGTCCTTTCCATCAAAAAAAAACCTTGTCATCTGTTGTAAACTTTTTTGCAGCAGTAAAACACTTTCAACCTATTAACCGAGGAAGGAAGGGGGGTGTCATTTTTAAAAGAAGTTAGTTACATAACCCTGCTACAGGCACGAAGTAGTAATTAAGTGAGTAATGTAATTAATTACTTCCTGTACTAACAAAGGAAAATCATGACTATTTTAAAGTGTAACATGTAAAATGTGTTGCTCATCCTGAGTAACATGCCCAGCGCTGCAGACCGAGGGCTTGATGGCTTGTCCCGTTGAGACGTGTACCCCAGACGAAATAATGCTCTTTATAACCTGGGGGTTCAAAGTAAGAAGAAGTACTTTGAGCTGGACGAGATCGTCAACTTCATCAGCACCAACTGTGACTATGTGTACTCTGACAATGACAATCACGTCACTTTCACTAAACGTAAACAAATCTGCAACAAAGAAATACACAAAAGAAAAACATTAGATTATCTAACACCCTTAGACAATTCACATCCTACAATATTTGCAGATATTTCCCACTTTGAAAATGTATGTAGGTTATCTGCAATAAGATAAATTTACCCCTTTCTCCTCTGAGTGCCGTTTTTAAACACTGTTGCAGCGAAGAAGAAAAATGAAGCGCACACTAGATGGCAACTGATGTACAGTTTTTGCCATTTTCTCAGTGACAGCAGCTTACATCTGAATATTTTAGGAAGGGATAGAAAATAATAATTGACATACTTTGACATACTGTCTGTCGTTTGTAACTGAAGAAATGTCAATAATGTTGTGGAAACACTCCTGTTCTTGCCTAGAATTGTGCATCAGACCCCTGTGGACAGCACCCAATGCTCCGCCACAGAATATTACTTATTGTTCTTTGAAGACCATGACATGCTGATCCTGGCTCTTTTTCCAGAGGGAGCTAATGAACCTTAACCTTATTTAGATTAAATTGAGATGCGTGTGGGAATGTACTGAATTTGTGCATAAGGAGCAAACTGATTAATGGCTAAAAGAGCTTTAGGCGGACATCGTTTCAGCCCATACATTAAGCGTCCTACTCTCCAGTGTGACGGTAACGGATTGGCAGTGGAAAGCCCCTCTGTCTGTCATCAACAGGACAGGCCACTTGAAAGCCCGACAGCCCTGAGGCTGTTATAAAAGCTGAAGACAGCGAGAGGCACATACCTTATAATCTGCAGCCGCAGTCGGAGAAAGGTACACAAAGCAATGAATGGATGATGGGGATACTGTGGTACAGAAAATGAAACTGTATCGCTTTTATAGTCCATCAAAATGGATGTGGTTGCAAATATTTCTTCCTTATTTTGCTTTTGTCGGCTCCCGGCTCGAGCTCCAACTCTGGATGGGATGGATGGATTTTTTTAAACTGCGCTAATAGTCCATATCAGGCCATCAGATGGGAGTCATAAATTTAAGTCACATACGATGATCATTCTTTCTAATGAACGCCCTGTCAATGAGTAAATATTGCACATTACGAAAAGTAACGGCCTTGTTTGGTGTACCTTAGGGCTTGTCTCATGCAAACATTAATGCAAAAGCTAGCGTTACAGGAATGATAGATGGCCTGCTCTGACTATTGTTCAATCCAATATTAAAGATTAATTACGCTGTCTGTCTATTTCTTTTAACTCTCAATTCATCTTGAGTATCATCTTTAGCCTGACATTTTTGCATTGTCAATAAAATGTTTACTGAAATGCATCGTGGCTCAGTTTTCTTTTATCTTATTCTTGAACTTTATTCATGCTGAATAAATGTGAGGTTTGAGGAGGAATTAAACATGAATCGAGATTTTAAAGCATACTTGGCACCAGGCCTAAAAAAAATTAATGTCTTCACTTGATGGTTTTGGTTTGACGGAAAAAGGCTAATCGGGAAAAAGCTTCTTAAGCTGTCGTCACTTCCAAGTAAGATACACTTAAGCATCTGTTCACTCTAGATGTAAAGCACCACAATGCTTTAAGCAATGCCATCATGCTCTTGACGTGAATGGAAAATGTTAATTCTGGACCAGAACACCAGAGTAATGAGTTAAATGTAACATGAAATTTAACTACCAATTGTACATGGTCCACACAACGAAATGTGTCCTCTGCTTTTAATCCATCACCCTTAGTGAGCAGTGGGCATGAAAGGCACCCGGGGAGCAGTATGTGGGGACAATACCTTGCCCAAGGGGATCCGTTTCCTTGAACTGCTAGGCCACCAGTGCCACCATTTCTTTTTCCAGACAATGTCCATCACTATAAAGTACAGAAACACGCAACGGAATTTCTATAGCTAGCTAGGACATGTCATTAAAGAGTAACGGGATATGTAACTGTATGTCCATTAACATTTCTATTGTCATCTAGTGTCATTGTCCGCCTGAAGAGGGATTTTGCACTGAGCTTCTGTGCACCGCGGTCAAAGTTGAATTTTGTTGAATTCTGACCTTTGCACGATGCGATTCACCAGCATGGGGGAGAGGTTGATTATAGAAGTGATAATAAATTGATAATTTTATTCAACTGTATCATCTTACCGCCATGTCTGAAGGAAGGCGATAAGCTGGAGAAAATTGTTGGATGCTCCAGGCCTGCCAGGTGGGTTTTGACAGTGCTTACGCTGCTTATTGTTGGCAGTAGTCAATGTTTAGTGCTGCTCTCTAGGGTAAACACTGCCAGGATACACGATTTCTACATGGTTACCTGTCAGGTATGTGAGACAGGGAAAAGGACGCTAATGCATGACTCTCAAACACAGGGACTTAATAATAAATAAACAGGACATGGGGACCCTCATACAAACGACACATAAATACACGAAACAGGGCATCAGGGTATCATAATATATTTATATATGTGTCATGACGCCTGCATTTCAGCCATGTCGTGTTTTCCACAAGAAAATAGAAAAAGTTTGTTACCCTTTATGGGGTTTTGCTACTGTTGTTTTGTGCAGGACCCTGTGTGCAGGAATTTGCTGTGTTGCCTTTGGATTACTGATCTGGCCCAATTTCGACCACCGATCTCCCGGAAGACAACCCTTGCCTGCCCCCCAATTGTCCCTACTGCCTCACAATTTGGATGGACTGTACCCCCCATTTTCGATCCCTGCCTGGCCCTGACTATCCCTCCACAGACAGCCTAGAAGTTACTTATACTGCTGTACAGATACTGCAGATCACTGGAGAACCGCTGACCACCCCACCCCCCACCCCCATCTGTACGAAACTGGACCACATCGCTTGCTGTCTTGTGTGTATCCGGAAGTGGAAGTGGAAGGCACTTCCCAAGTGGATTTATCACTCCTAAAAGCCACTATGAATATTTGTTGATCCTGTTCAGCCTGTCCAACAGTGCTGCAATACTGTCTTGAGAGACTTTCTTGAGCATTTTGTTTTTGTCTCTCCTTGTTTTACCCCCGGAACCCCAGTCCCACGTGTTCAGGAGGTGTTGGAGCACTGGCTGTTTATGAAGGTGGAGAAGTGCACCTTCCACACTCGTTCCTGGGCTTTGTCCTGGACCCCCATCCTGCTAAAATCTCTGGCATGGTCATCTGACTGCCACCTGGGAACATTAAAGACCTGCAACAATTTCTGGGCCAAATTTGTACCGGTGCTTCGTGAGGGATTACATCCAGGAGGCGACCCCCTTCAACAGCCTGCTCCTGGGGAAACTGACCAACCTGCAGTGGACAGACCAGAACCAGGCCCCATTTGACGCCCTCAAGCTTCACTACCACCCCTATTCTCACTCACCTGGACCGACAAGAACTGTTCATAGTGGAGGTGGTTGCCTTGGACCTTGGTGTGGGGGCAGTGCTTTCACAGTGGTCCATCCGGGAGTAGAAGCTACACCCGTAGTAAATTCTTCTCATGCCTGTGGAGCGGAACAAGATGTGGCCAACTAGGAGCTGCCTTCAGTGAAGCTTGCCTTGGAGGAAAGGGCGCCACTGGCTTTTAAACAAGCACATTTAGGTACATATTAATATTTCACCTCTCAATGCTTATTTTGACAACGTATGACCTGTTTAACATACAGAGCAAATAAATCAAGGGGGTTAATTTATAACCCCATGCTGATATAAGTCCAAGGGCAAACTGAATGTATTTACATACTGAGCATTGCAATACATTCCAAATGAACAATCACAATAAATTATGTATAATTTCCCCTGCATTCTGAGGAACGCCACTAATAAGAATATTCAATGTTTACTTTTGGGAGGAAATGTGTTGGGGACAGATGTCATATAGTCTGTCATGTGTGGTTTTTAAAATGAATTTATGGTTCTTATTTGTGCCGTCTGAAAGATTTCAGTCGTCTAAAAACATTGAAGGACGTGCGACATCCAGCCAAATGTCCATCACAACCTCAATATTTATGATGAAGGTCAATTAGCAGTGCCCACTAAGGATGTACATCACACCAACACCTGTCCAGGATTATTACCACTTCTGTCCCTCCTCCAGTGCTGAACTGCAGTCTGGCCACTAATGTACAGGGCCACTAGAACACTCTCCATTATAGATTGAGCTGTCATTGTTCGTGGTGTTAATGCCCCCACTCATGTATAATGAAAAGCAGCAGTGTTTCATGATAAGTCACCTGCCAGGATTCATTACTTGCAGGAAAAGAGGCAGTTACTTAAAAATAGGATTTACTCGCAGTGAAATTATATGTACGTAGTCACTTCAAAGGCCTGATCAGCCTGCTGTGCTCTTGTGCTCCAATATACAGTTGCCACAACATAAACAGTTCCTCTACAGGTGACCTTAGGACTGCATTCTGCTTCTGCATACAGGATTTTTGCTTCATCTTCATGATATTAATTAAATGCAAAGGGTAATAATCTTACAGTCTCAAGGAGTGATGGATCCTTCCCATTACACTCTTTTTGTTTCCAGCACTGTGTCACTGAAGATCATTTTGGGATGTTGATCAGTTTACAATTGCCTAGATGCATTAGATGCACCATTAAGAATATTATGTTTGCACAATTGGTGGCTGCCAAATACTTTTTTTGCTCCACTGTATGTTATTAATAATGATTCATAATGTCCTGGAAAAATACACCATGCAGTAAAAGCCCAAAGTAGTTCGTTATTTATGGAAAAAATATACTAAATGTAGCAGAAAATGGAAGAACGGGTTGTGTATATTGTCCTAAACAGAACCCTTTGAAGACAATGAGGATTGGAAACAGCAGGAAGTGCATAAGCTGTCTTTGGCCCTTTTCTCTTCCTCCCTTTTCATTAGTGCAGACCAGAGACGGAGTCAGCAGAGTCTGAATAATACATGACTGCCTCCTGAGACATCCACCTCTACTATCGCAGGTCTGATGGCCAAGGAACGAGGGAGCGCTTCACCAAAGATCAGTGCAGACGGTTGCCATAGGTGTGTCACGCCTACCTCTCCATGAGAGCAGATGGCCCCAGTATGGGAAGCTGCAGTGTGGGTGTTTGTTGTGCTGTTGTCTCTGCTGGACACAGGCCCTGGGAATCAGCAATGTCTTCCTGAACCAATATGGTCAGCTGTGCACATTTTTTTTTTGCCATATTGGTGTCAGGGACCGGATGCAGAACTGTCCTGGCTTCCTTCTGTCCTGTCCTGTATTCCTACTTCCTCCGAAGGGCATTTAAATTGAGAATGTTGTGCATTTTGACTAATTTATTCATGGTTGAAGTGAATTAAAAGTTCTCTTTTCAAAAATTAATGCCAGATTAGTCTGCCCCGTCACACTAATTATGCAATAGGCAAGGAAACGGACATCAAAGTAAATATTTTCTCATCAGTCATTTTAAAATAAAACACCCTACAGACTATGACAGTACATAAAATAGAAAAATGAGTTCTGAACAAGGCGGTTCACCCTGAGTGTCTCCAGGGGGACTGTTCCTGTAACTACTGATTGTAAGGCGCTGCAGGGATAAGGGCATCTGATAAATGCCATAAACGTAAATGATTGTGATCTGTCGCCATCTTTATGTACAGTTTGTCCCCGGCTAGGAAGAGTTTTTGCACCTGTGTTATAAGTCAGACCCACATAGGAAGTAAATTTAATGCATTTATTTTGACAGCACCAAAAAGATTTATAATAACCATATTATAAATATTCATTTAGCATCTATTAAAAAGACTCCATGGGGTAACATTTGTATTGTACTGTGCAGAAAAAAAAAGAATATTCTATTTCACAGTATGTGCTGAATATTGATACTAAGTTTTATGAGTACAGTACTAGTTTAATAGTTTTATTTTGTTGCATTTTAAGGGCGATAGGTTGATTAAAGAGAACTGCTAATCTGACTACGTTGTTTTTTTCCTTTGGTAGGAATACGGCAACGTTCAGACAGCTACGTAGGCAATTAGCATTTGGAAATGCTCTCGCGCCAAAGTAGATGTTGACTGAGCATGCATAATGAATGCGGCTTGAAGCGGAAATATCTGACAGCATAAACAAGAAGCTCTCTGCAGCAGCAGCAGCAATCCACTGTGTTCTGCGTGGAACAAATTTCCAGAATCGAACGCACGAAGCGGAATTATTAGCCTGTGAGCGGTTGTTTTCTCTCGGTAGGCAGGTGTTTTACACCCAGCTGCAGCAGCAGAAACAGAATGCTTCACACAAAAAATTCAAATAACAACCAAAAAGGGAGCTTCATGCTTTATAATTCATCTTTCTGGCTCTGTGACACCAGCACATTAAACCAAAACATTATTTGTTCATTTGTTGGTTTTGTGTCATACTTTTTACCATTTAAAACGACAGAGCCACTGGTCAGCAAATAACGTCTGAACCCCATTCTTACCAGGTGGATGGCTTACAATCAAACACTCCTCATATGAAGACAAATGTGTTTTTCAGGAGTGTTTGATGCGCATGTGGTGTATTGATGGGCGTGGCTTTACATAATAAAGAATGATAGTAGTGGAAACATATGCTTTATGTCAAAAATGATTGATGTCTTTTTGACACACACCCCCTATTTCCGCACACACACATGTGTCCCTACCTCCTTTGACATCCGGACATTGGGTATTAAAAGGCCCGTGATCGTACAGAACAGAGTACAACACGGTCTGTTACAATGTCCGCGCCAACTGCGACGACTATGAAGAGACAATTTCACCCACGCCTGTTACAAACAGGAAAACTGTCAAGTGCCGTTTGCACCAAAAAGGAGAAGGCCTCGATCCTTGGTGTATTTTCTTCAAAACCCTGCCAGATGTGAAGAATGGCCGTTATCCAATAATCATGTCGGAGGTTATGTTATTGACAAGGTGTAAAATTGTACTCGGTGGACACAGACCAGGAGTTTTTTCCAAATGAGCAAATGTGTATATCATTTCATGGAAAATGCTTCAACACGTAAATTCGGAGCCGTTCTACATATCGGTGCAATGTATCAACACCCCTTACTACATGTTCAGCAGTCGTCAAGTCTTACATTTACATGCACAGCGGTAAGAATGGTAGTCGTGTGGTGCCTGATTCTGCCTGGGGAAGCAGAATTTGACATACAGTACAGGCCAAAAGTTTGGACACCCCTTCTCATTCAATGTGTTTTCTTTATTTTCATGACCATTTACGTTGGTAGATTCTCACTGAAGGCATCAAAACTATGAATGAACACATGTGGAGTTATGTACCTCAGGTGAAATAACTGAAAACATGTTTTATATTCTAGTTTCTTCAGAATAGCCACCCTTTGCTCTGATTACTGCTTTGTACACTCTTGGCATTCTCTCGATGAACCTCAAGAGGTCGTCACCTGAAATGCTTTTCCAACAGTCTTGAAGGAGTTACCAGAGGTGTTTAGCACTTGTTGGCCCCTTTGCCTTCGCTCTGCGGTCCAGCTCACCCCAAACCATCTGGATTGGGTTCAGGTCCGGTGACTGTGGAGGCCAGGTCTCCACTTCTTGTTAAGGACGAGATCACAGAGAACCATGTGATTTGTGAAGCACTAAAGTGTTGGGATGAGAAGGGTGTTCTGTAGATGTGGGTGTTGGACCGTCAAAACATTTTGTTAAATCTGAACTAACATCTTTGTTGTCTAACGTTATTGCTGATGAGGTGCATCATTTTAACACTATATATGCCAAATCTTGCAAACTTTTGAACAATTTTTGAACAAACATATGATGTAAGGTTTGGTCTAATCTTGTACAAACGCATGTAAACGGCTACAAAATTTGTCATATATGTGTACATAGAGTCATAAAGTCTAATCAAAGTTTTAAAATAGCTCATATCACAACCCTGTGTGCCTATGTAACTGATGTCTGTGTTGTAAAGCTGTGTGAAAAGGTTTTAATGCATGTTTATGCCGTCGTGGACACATTGGTACAAGACCTCAACATTGTAGGATTCTTTTAAATAAATGTTGTACGACCAAATCAGACGGCGTCATTATTTCATGAAACGGCACACCATGATGGATCTTTTAAAAGCACGCTAGTATACGCCAGACAGCGAGGGCTCTTTTGGTTGTTGAAATGCTGTTCAGCCTGCAGAAAAGGAGCAAAGAAATATGGGGCCATCTGACAGTAAACGTTGGTACGTGTAGACAAGGGGATCGACTTGTGAATGGAATTTGATGGTCCTCACTTAGAAAGACTGGAAGCTGAGTGATGGTGTTTTGTTGTTGTCATGTTGACAATTAGAGGACCTTAGCGAAGAGGAGACAAACCCTGATTGTCTGAAGGAGAAGGAGGACTAAGTAGAATTCCTTTCCAGTTTTCAAATTGTGGATGTGGTGCATTTTACCGACAAAATTGGGTAGTAGCCTAGTGGGTAAAACACTTGCCTATGAACCAGAAGACCCAGGTTCAAATCCCACTTACTACCATTGTGTCCCTGAGCAAGACACTTAACCCTAAGTTGCTCCAGGGGGGACTGTCCCTGTAACTACTGATTGTAAGTCGCTCTGGATAAGGGCGTCTGATAAATGTTGTAAATGTAAAACTAGTTTAAGATTTTCCCGAACTGGTTCAGTAAATTGTTTGTTGCTGGAAGCTACCAGGCTGCAATCGACGTCTATGACCTTCCCTTGAGGCTGAATGGAAAAATCCCAGCACCGTACTCCCCTCAAGCTGAGAAATCTTCACGAAGCCTTCGAAGACTCCTCTGAAGTAAGGATTTTGCACGTTTTCTATCATGGCGGTGTTAGCAGTAGATGTGTGCTGTGACAGGCCCTGGAGCTGCTGACTCCACCGGTGGCAGACAATGCTGGTGCCAGGATGAAAGCGCACGTCAGACGAGCCACAGCGTTCTGTGAATTAGAGCTTTATGTTGAAGGTTTGCCTTGAACTGTCACACACTCAGACGTGCTCTTGAATATAAATGAGGTTGTGAACGGAGTCCAAACACCTCTGAATCTAATGGTAATGGACCACTGTGTAACTACTGTAATGATTTCTCTCACATTTTACAGGTCTCCAGGATTGTCAGGCTGCTCTGAAGATTGACCCTGACAATAATGCCCTACAGGCAGATACGCAAAAAATCAGGGCAATTGTTCAGAAACTTCAAAAACCTGAAAACCTGAAAGAGGGCAACAGGACAGAAATCAATGCAAATACAGCCACACATTCTGTTGTTATTGTCAGCAATAAAAGTTTGCCGCTTCCGGTGGCAAAATGGTGGATGCCATGTTCACTCATTACATTTTGAAAACTGTTGTTGAAAAACTCTTCCCCGGTCTGCAATTTTTCAGTTTCTCTGCCATCCTTTAGAATAATTTCAAAAGTCACCTTGGCCCCGGCCTTGTTTTTTAAAAATACGCGCCCATGCGTATTTCCTAAATGTATCTGTACACGTTATTTACAAGTGCATGCATTTACAACCATCATTTTCTTTTGAATACATAGACGTGCCAACAAGGTCTGCTTGAAATTGTTTGTCTATACTGTACACCGCAACTCTATTCATCTTGTTGTTGATACGTGCGGGTTTGTGTAACGTATAGGCATCCTCCCCCGATAGCCAGTCAGAAAACATTTTGTTAGACAGACGGACTCCTGTATTTTTAAATTGAGCATCTTTTAACTCCATCTTGGCACCAAAAGTGCCCTCACTGTCTGCCGTATACTAGCGTGCTTTTAAAAGATCCATCATGGTGTGCCGTTTCCTGAAATAATGACGCCGTCTGATTTGGTTACACAACACTTATTTAAAAGAATTGTTGAGGTATTGTAAAAATTTAACACACACGTCTATGTCTCTTCCAGGAGCAGATCACCAGGAGAGAAGGAGAGAAACCAATGTGTCCATGACGGCATAAACCTTTTCACGCAGCTTTACAACACAGACATCGGTTACATAGACACACAGGGTTATGATATGAGCTATTCTAAAACTTCGATTAGATTTTATAACTCTATGTACACATATGTGACAAGTTTTGTCAGCGTTTACACGCGTTTGTACAAGATTAGACCAAACCTCCGAAATTACATCATATGTTTGTTCAAAGATTGTTCAAACGTTTGCAAGAGACAGTGTCAAAATGATGCACCTCATCAGCAATAACGTTACACAAAAAAGATGCTAGTTCAGATTTAACTAAACATTTTGACGGTCCAACACCCACATCTACAGAACACCCTTCTCACCCCAACCCTTTAGTGCTTCACAAATCTGCACACTGCGGGTCAACACGGTTCTCTGTGAGCTCATAGACGAATGCTCCCGCGGCTCCGTCGATTTTCTGAGGATGTGTGTGTACACCGCATGATCCAAGAACTCTGGTGATGAGATGGCGTGTCTCTGGCTGGAAAAGTTTCTGTCTTATTTTGTTCATGTTGGCCATGTGAAAATACGCCCCCGCTTCATAGAGACAAGGACGCTGAGTCTGACTCCATGCAGCCGTAACAGCTCCTGTAGCAATCAACCCATGATGCTTTGGAGGATTTTACACATGCAGGCATTTATGAGTTTAAATGTCTTCAGAGCCGAACAATCCAATTCATCACCATCCCATGGATTTAAGTCCTCGCACGCATGTGTCACCACCGCTGGTGGCTCCTTGTCCAGGGTTTGCAATGACGGACGGTCTGCTGAAAACGGTCCATGCATGTATGTCAAATTCTGCTTCCCCAGGCTGCTGGCCAGTTTGTCGTCTTCAGCAGCAGATGGTTATCCATTCGGTTTTTCAGTCATGGTCCAGCAGGATTGGGTTCTGGGGGCCTGTTCTGCGTTTTTAATGGTCAGCCGGGGTGGGCGGTGATTCAGGGTGTGACACGACGCTATCACACTGCACCTTAGACTGATAAAAAGTGGGACCCTGATCTCACTCTATTTAAACAATCTGTCGATCTTCTTGAAAACATTGTGAAGTATGGATATTTCCTTCCACGGGTACGTCACCCTCATTTCTTGCGGGGTGCTATACACGCATCATCCAGAATGGTCTTCAGGGTCTTCAGGGTCCAGATAACTACTAGGTGCTTCCTTCTTGTTTTATCGATTCATATATGATGTCCCCTTTGACTTTACATTAGCAAACACATAGTTTGAAAAAAAGATTATGGTGTTTATATTCAATCATATATTAAATCAAGGAGTAAACTCTGGAGTTTGCTGAGCTGCAGTGACAGTTCAGAAACCCGGAAAAGCCCTTTTGAAGGCTCTAACACTTCATACTTCCAGTAGACGCGCTTTAAAGACTTCACTTTGAGGATTTAGAGAGATATCGATTTTTCCTTTCTTTGATGGCTATTCAGAGACACTGTTAAATGGGGATTATGGCTGTCATGTCTGGAGTCCATCGATGGGCAGAAGTCAGGCATGCTTTGTACTTGAATGAATGTGTCCCTCGGCTTAAGTGATAATTGAATTCTCCACAAGTACTCGGTAATGGCTTATTTTGAGCCTGTTTGGTTGCTGCAAAATGGATGTGGCATTCTTTTTTCATTAGGGCATTGCAGGAAAGAGGAGCATCCATCCGCTTGCAATAATTGCACATGGAGACATACAGATGTTCCATTGTGGGCTGCAGTACAGCAAGACGATGGAATAAATGAGTGCATAACTGGAAATAAAAAAAGAAAACACTCTGCAATGAATTAAACCATGTTAAATAAATAAAAACAGCCTCAAATGTACGCTTTTGGGGGGATCAATTCAGATGACGTGTGTCTTGATGTGAATTGACAGGCCGAGAGGTGACCATAATGGAACAATGCTGCAGCACGAACATCTGAATAATTCATTCATGCCAGGAGTCAGATTAACTGTTTGGTTATGCTACTCATTCCGTGGAAGTTGGAAATATTACATTACGTTATATTAGATTATGCAGTGTCAGTGAGAGCGTTTTAAGATGCATTAAGGCCACATAAATCGATCCAGGGTTACATGGTCGCTGAGGCAGACATGTCATGGTAAATTTGCTAACTAATTTACTCACTCATGAGAGCTGCATTCAAACTAATGTTTTCATCTGGAAAGTGATAGATGAAACTAAATAAAAGGACTCAAACATTAAGCACAAGGTACTGAGGCCAACACGAACTAGATTTAGCAATGTAAATATCTCCTAGACTTAGAACAGCAAAAATAGATATTATAGAGCGTATACAACGTTTTCAGTAATGTTTAAACCAAGTACTTGTTTAAATTTTCTTGTTCATTTTGAGTGTTAAAAGCATATATGGAAGGTCAGTTATATTTTCAACATTCTATTTGCTATGACAAATGTGCATGCTATAGAAGAAGTCAAAATAAAAGAGAATGAATGGAAGGAATTCCTACTCACTTACACTGTAGATGAAAACTTGCCTTTTAATAAGAGAGGTTACAAGATGGGCAGAGCCATTTTTTTTACATTCTAATCATTGAAATAAGAATCATTCGATGTAAGAAAGAAAAAAAAAGAGTCCAAATAAGGCAGGTTTTTCCAAAGCATTGCTTCTATAATATCAGATGCTCGTGATACATTTCTAAATGTACACCGGTCCCTCTGAGCAGCTGCTGCTTAAAGTCAGACATGTATTAGCCATTGAGTTCTAGATCAATATTTCAGGGGAGGGGGAAGAAAAAAAAAGTCACAGAGAGCAGCATTACATAAATAATAGCATTCACGCTGCAGATGGCGAACGCACGCTCTTGGCATCGCGCCCCGGCCGCACAGCACAGAGAAAATGGGCAATAACAAGCGTGCCTGACTACCCTGTAATGGCCGAAAAATAACAGCACCAATAGGTGCGTTTTAATTTAAAGGGCTTTCAGCAACAAACAAATCGCCTGATGAGGTCCCGGGGGAGAAAAATCAGCCACGTTGATTCTTCTCATCATGGAGCCAGGAATGGTGGAGGCAATATTTCCGTCTTTATGTCAGATCGACAGCTAGAGAAGAGGGAAAGGGTGTTTGGGGCAGAAAAAGGGCTGTGCACGAAGAATGCAAGCGCACAACAGACTGTGTGACCTTTTCTCTCCTTGAAGCTGTCAAAGCACTATTAGCAACGTAATTAATTCTTTATAAACGTATTGATTGGGCCAAGTAATAAAAAGAAAAAGCCAGGGGTATCTTTCTTGTAACCGGTCAGGGGGCCAAGACTAAGCCCAACACGAGCATAGAAGGTTTTGGTCTGCAATTAAAAATTTTATGTCTTTCAAACACATTTTACAAGCCTACAGAACCTGGGCCGTGAAAGCTCACTGCTTATTTCAAATCATTTATTTTTGCATTGTTCTCTCACTAACCATTTCTCAGTTTAAAAACCAAGGACAATCTACGGTGGAGAATCTGGGACAATTAAGGCAGAATTATGGTTGATCAACGCGTGAGAAGGCCTGAGTAACAACATCGAACGTTTCCCCAGACGGCACCACAGCCACACGAGGCTTGTCGCCGCTTAACCTACTTCTGCGCGGCCTCCTCTGACAGCTGACTCTCGCCCCCTGGTGGCCGTGTGTGGTAACAGCGGCGCGGGATGACCGCGCTCCCCCTGCTGGACGTTTGGTGCAAGTCAGTTTCTCGCGGTTTTGACAGAGGCCTTGTACTTCTGTTTTTGGCAACCTCATTTCACCTCAAAATCGATTTCCATCCCTTAATGAGATTTCAGTCTGAGATATATATGTATCTTGCCACACAGAAAAGCATGCATAAGCGTATTCATTTAGGTTTGATTTACAGTGACTGGAGTTCTGATTAACAGCAACATGAAGTTATTATTTGTTGTAATAAGAGACTTGTAAAAACAGGCAAATCATAGAGTTTCTGTTTGTCTTTAAAAAAGGTTTCCAGAGCTCATTTTGTAATCAATTTATTATAGATTTTCATTCAGTGGCTGTGTGGATGTTGCAGTTCCTGTAAATATCAGTATGGCGTGTTGCATTTTTTTTTTGGCAGTTTAATGATTCAAAAGCTCCTATCAAAAGTAAAAAGCTCTTCTTCATGCCAGCCGTCACCGAGGACAACCAATTAACATTTATCCGCATGTGTTTCTGTGAAAAAGACATCCCATTTTATTGAACACATCCAGACAGCTCCAAGCACATGGCACAATCACAGGGAACAAGATGAGGTCTGAAAGCTTATAATACTCTGCAAAAAGACTTAGTCAAAGTGTCAAAATGTCAGTGATGCAGCAGACATTTCAAAGGACTCAGACTCAAAGCTCTCATAACCCAGTGCTTTGCAATAATGTAAAATTTATCTAAATGTGACATGTTGAAGAACTTTGGCAAATGAAGAGCAGCACACAGTTAATTCCAGCTAAGTCTGAGAAACACATTGCACAAAACTATGTGCTATCATTATGAGGTCCCTGCGGCAAATAAAAGGATCTCAGAGGTGCATCATTTAGCACATTATAAACCTTTAATGACAATGTCCAGTTGGTGACACCTACAAGGTTGTGAGTTTTTGAAATCATGCTCTACTCCTGGATTTCTGGTTTCCTCACATCGTCCAAAGGCATGTTTGCTAGGTATGGGTGTATTAGTGACTGAGTGTGGGCTTTGATCCCCCTCCTGGGTGAGTCCCCACCCTGCACCCAGTGTCCCTGGATGGACTCCTGATCAATTTAACTTTGTTTAAATGAAATATGAAGCTCTGGGTTTGTTGTTTCATTTTCTTGTCTCTATGAAGATGAAATAACAATAACGTGCACTTGAACTTGGTGATGGAAAGTGAGTGAGTGAGAAATGCTAAACTACATATTATTGCACTCTCAACGCCATCTGACTGTGGCCGGTCAAGCATCGTGACACTTGACATATGCAGAACCATTCAGCCACTCAAAAAGCACTGCTTTTAATAATACACCAACATAATGCATGTCATTTATTGGATGCACTATAACCGTGTATATATTGCATGCAGCAGTTACCTTTGATTTAATAAATGTACCTTCAATTAAAGTACATAAAAAAAAGGGGCAGGTGAAAGTGCCTGAAGAGATTTTTTGGTGCAATACCCTTGTGCAACTGCATTCCTCAGTTCTGACCAAACAATAGGAATGATATGAAGAATATCATAAAGAAGTGGAGCTGTTAATAGCAGAAAGTTCACGCATTCATCAATTTTTCTCAACTTCCTGATCCAGCTCAGGGTCATTTTGAGGCTAGAACCTGTGGGAGGAAACCAGAGCAGGAAAGGTTCACACCACAGCCAGCCAGGGAACTTGAAACTATTTTTCCTGTTTGCTCTAATATTTTACATCTGAACATACTGGATATCTGAACATATTTATTTAGTTACCCTGGACGGCGAGACATCCCTGAGGCTCCTGCACGGGGACCCAGTAAAGCGTGAAGATGTCAACACCTGGTGTATCACCACACTGTCACCAGCAAAGCACGTTTCAGCAATTCACTCTTTAATATATATTCCAGGGGAGCGATTTGGATCTAAATTACATACCCTGGCTCCAAAAAAAAAAGAAAAAAGAAATATGCAAAAGTTATTACGTTCTTGGTCTTAAGAGTGCAGTTTTATGGAAAGGGGCTCCTTTCAACTCAGTCATTTTATGGCATTTTGACATTCAGAAGCAGCGACTCGTTTCCACAAAATGTGCAATTCTCCTGTGTGCAGGGGTGTGGAGGAGCGCTGGGGTAAAACGCCGCTCCACCGTTCCACCACAATCTTCCAGTCATTCTGTGGCGGAGTAACGAGGATCGACCTGATCTCCATTCTGTTTTGTCTCTGTTGCGTGTGTATCGGGACGCATTAATTTAATAATTCTCTGCCGAATTCATGTGCGTATTATTCTACTTGAATGCCGCATTTGCATTACAAAATGGGATTACGCTGGTTCTGTTTGTTGCACACGTCAGGTCTCAAACCCAAAATCTTCCCACGTCTGGAGAATTGAATGTAAAATCTTTTATGCTCATTTGATGAAGATTCTGGGTAGGGTTGTTGTTCCCTTTCTCCAAGGACGAGGAGGAATTTCAGGCCCGGTGCAGTGCTATTGTGTGTGATGGAGATGAGCCAGGAAGGGCTATTTGCCTGGGAGCGATTTCACTCCATCCTCGGCTCTGCTTCCAGAACGTTCATCCTCACCTACCAGGTTAAAATCGCACTCATGCGTTTCACTGCTCTGTCCCGTATTTATGAAGCATGTGCATTTACCAAAACACGTCTCATATACATTTCATTGAAATTCCCTTTTGTCAGCAATGCTCAAGCAGCAAATGTTTCACAGCAAAACAAACACCCCGAGCGGCTCAGTCGTGAATATGAATCCCGCCTCCAATTAGACCCGTCAGCCTACAATACGGAGGAAACGCTGCGCTTTGTCTGTATATCACAGCCTCTGACAGGGAGAGGCATAAATGCCGCCTCCCTGGAGCCGCCATCGAATTAAATCACAGTATGGTCTCACCGGTGGTCGGATATCGCTTCATGTTCCCTCCATTAGATGCATGTCCCTTGCACCGGTGACAGCACTGCCCGTGCTCCCTGTCAGGCCTGTCACTCCAGCCCACATGAGCCGTGTGCCCTGCAGAGCTGGATGAGGACGAGGCCCTTTAATTCTTGATCAGACAGCAATGACTTCATCACCGGTTCATGGTACTTGGACTGATCGCACAAGCCTTTGTATCTACTGGTATTGACGTAACGATTACGGAAATAAACTAGCCACATTAGGCAGGGCTGGTGAAAAGCCACGATTGATGAATACAAATGCACATAGAACTGAATTATGTTACATAAAAAAGGTTATGTACTTAGAATATGTTTTTTAATTCATGTGTCAAGTTCTGCAAAAAAGCATGCACTTTAGTTTTCACTGATTTATTTATTCATTCACATTCACATTTTATTCTGAAAGTATTATCTCGCGCTCTTTTTTAAAGGGCTCTCTGTCTGGCTTGTCAAACTTTTAGAGATTCTGTTAGTGAGTCAGAAGGGAAGAATAAAAAAAAAAGGTAGTAACAGAACAACAAAAATATGACGCTCATGGAATAAAACTTGTGTCTGGACAACGTGGTGATAATTTGAAGAATATAACCTTACCGGGAGATTACCAGAACGTGTTTTTGTGTGTGTCTTTCCCTCTCTCTCTGTCTCTCCCCCACTCTCTCTCTCCATCTTCAAACAGCCCTCATTGTCCACTGCACTCATGTCTCTGCACACTTTGCTGAAGCATGCATCGGGGCTGCATTATTTTTTGACACTGGTGCTTTTCACAACGCAAGGTAAGGGTCTAGTTCAACATATTCTTCATGTAGCGGTACACGTGGCGTAAATCAGATATAACATCGAGTACAGATGTTCAGAGGTTTGAATCAGCACATGGTGTTAATGGGGTATGCAGTTAATCTTTTGAGATTTTTTTATAAATATTACTGACAATTTCAGTTTTCTTGATATCTGCTTTCCCACGGGTCAGTTTTAAATCCTGATGCTTATTTGCGCTGCATTTGCGCTGGTTGTGCTTTTTGACCTTTTCTCATCTTCTGCAGGCTCAGGGAGCTGTTTATCTCTCTTCTGAGATGCTAATTTAACATTTCTGTCTCCCTGTGTTTAACTCACATGCCCCGGCAAATTGTGTCACTGCCTGCACTTTGACCTTTGTGGACTAAAAAATAACTAATGCTGACACATAATTTACCTGCTGTGCTAGAAACAGATTCTCAAATTAGCAGCCACACAGTACATCACAGTCCTAAAACACTTGTTGAAAAGAGTGTGTATGCATATGAATGTTTGCTGATGTACACGAATATGCGTATGAATAAGCTCTACGTCTCTGCGTTACAGCCGCTGGGCTGCAGTGTTATGGCTGTAATATATTCCAGGGCCGGCGCTATGTGGACCACGGCTGCTCCAGTCCTGAGGTCATCACCTGCTCCCCATCACACAAGGGCTTCAAGCATCGCTTCTGCATTCGGACCGAGAGCAGTGAGTAGGACACGCGCCTTTAACGTCACTGCTTGTGCACTGAACTTCAGCTTAACAGCATCTGGCATGAAACAATGAGCCTTTCTGCCGCCCTGTGTTGTTCTCACTGCAGCGGCACAGGGGACTGTGTTGGCCAGTGGGTGTGCTACCTCCCGGCAATGTCACCAACAAGAGCTCCCGGGAGTGAGGATCCACTGCTGTGATTCTGACCTGTGCAACGGCGCCCCCTACGGACAAACATCATTCCTGCGTGTCCTGGGCCTGGCATCATCAGTCATGCTGTGGCTGCAGCAGATATGAAAAGCAGTGGCTCTAAATTCCAGCCATGAGGACCAGCAGCAATGTGTCCTTTAATGTTTAAGTTTTTTTTTTTTTCTTGTGTAAAAAAAACATCTCAGTCAGGGTGAACATAGAACCATGAGCTCAGAACCCTTGCTACAGGCAACTGGAGTGTAACAGATCCGCTTTTCTCTCCAGAAAAATATGTTAAAATTATCTTGACCTATATTGGTCATAATAGTAAGGTTTTAAATGTCTTTAAAAACACTTTGATAATCTGTATTTGTACAAAAGTGTTTTTCTTATCACAAGAATGCAAATGAATTGAAGTGTTAAATTACTGTTTGAAAAAGGGGCATTGTTTCATTTCTCATTGATTATAGACTTGTCAGTTCTGTGAAACACGTGATTCAATAAAAACCACTTCTGCCCTAATTTTTCTGTTTACATTAAATTAGTACATTTTATTGGCTTATTGGATTCTTATTGGATATTGGATTATTGGATAGTTATTGTGAGTTTCTTGTGCAGATACATACACACACACACACACACACACACACTGCAGCAGGGTTTTTGGCCCACTCCTCCGTACAGAACTTCTACAGATGTTTCAGGTTTTGGGGCAGTTACTGATTAACATGGCGTTTCAGCTTCTCCATAGAAGCCACTCCAGGACCTTGAAAGGCTCCATTGCTTTGGCTTTGTGTTTCAGGTCATTTTCATGATTTTTGCAAAAATCTCAGGACACATGGCTCATATCCAGCTCTTTAATACAGTGCAGTCATCTTGTCCCCAAAGCATAGTGTTTCCACCCCCATGTTTCTTGGTTGGGATGGTGATTTTGGGATTCTTCTTCCTCCAAACATAGTTCATAAGAACATTTTCTATTTTAGTTTCATCTGACCACATGACCTTCTCCCATGCCTCCTTTGGATCATTCAGATTTTCTCTGACAAACTTCAGACAGGGCTGGACATGTGCTGGCTTAAGCAGGGGGAACTTGCGCACTGCAGGGCTTTGGTCCATGACAACATAGTGTGTTACTAATAGAAACCTTTGTTACTGTGGTCCCAGCTCTATTGTCCTGTAGTCCTCCAAACCTTGTGCAGGTCTATAATTTTGTCCCTGGTGTCCTTACATGACTCTTTGGTCTTGCCTATAGAGGAGAGGTTGGAGTCAAACAGGTCCAATTAATAAGAGTAATGAGTGGAGGATTGGAGGGCTAACAGGTCTACGAGAGCCACAATTCTTGCTAGTTAATAGGTGATTGTATTCTTATTTCATTCAATAAAATTCTAAATAATTATTGAAATCCTTTTTCTCGTAACCAGTGGTGAATTCTATACAGACAGCACTGCATTATGAATGCCTTGGGCCTGAATTGATTTTATTTTGTCACAATGTTCACACCCAGCAGAGAGCAGCATTTCCTCCCACCCCAGTTTCCTCACCAAAACCAATAGGCTGCACTGCACATGTCTGACAGCATGAGGTCAGGCAGAAGCCATTTTTTGTACACTGTTTTTCTACAGTAAACCCCTCAGTTATAGGTACTCTATAAGTCTGTGGATGCTTGTTCAGCGTCCAGATGAATACTACAATCTGATTTTAAAAATCACACACGGCAGATGACAGGCAGTTCTTCTTAAGCAGGTCTTCTTAAAAATGTTTTGCAGCGGTGCTATTGGGACACTATAGTAACCCCAGCATGTGACTGATAGCAGAAGGCATACATCAATATTCAGCACATTTCTTCTTCTGGGAGTGATATCTCCCAGAAGTGATATCACCCTTCTGGGAGGATAAAAACCCTCATCAGACTTAACTCTAAAAGCTTGACAGGCTTAACTGAATCTTAGTGACAGGCTTTGTTTTACATGGTTCAATCATAAATGTTAATTATAAGAGCTTAATATAAATTGAACTCATCCATGCAACTGCACTACAAAGTGCTTACATTATAATGAAGAGATTTTCTGCTTTTGCAAGAGAGCTGATTCAATCATTTCTGATGGGTCTTGTGATATTTCTTTTTCTTTTCCTCTTTTCCTTCTTCTTTTTGGTGCACCTGAAGTGAAAAATCCCCCTTGTCATTTCTTATCCACACCCTGACAAGCTGCATGTTTCATCTTCAGTCCTGACCCATGTGATTCATAGTGAAATGACTTGAGGAAAGTGCTGAACCAGCATACACACAAAAGTTCATGAGCGTTCATCGGGAGAAAAAAAAAAGAAGAGAAAATGACAGGCAGCAGCTGAAGTGCTATCCTGGCACTCTTTCAAAAGCCACGATGCGGCTCCTAATGCTGAGCTGAGCTAATGAGCGAGATGCCGACCGGATCGGCCACGTTAAGAACGGGCAGGCATTCATCATTTGGTCTGAGGGCTTCTAATCCACTTGAAGGGATGTGGCCTTAGCACGCGGTGTTAATGAGGGCCCGTGCGAACATGAACCTGTTCATTTATGGTTTATTTATTTATTTAAGACGTGCTAAAGAATTCTCGGAGAAAACTCTGACCCCTGTGGACAAACCGAGGCCTGTTAGCAGCACAGAGAGATCCTCGGAGACCCGCAGGAATAATATAAATCATAGGAGCATGTGGAAAAAGCATCAGCGGGGACGGCAATAAAAGTTACAACACAGTGTTATTGTAAACTCCGCATGTCTCTGTCCCCATGGAGATACGGCCGGTTTTAGTGCCGCTGCAGACCTACGCCGCGTAATTAATGCTCACATTGTGTTTGTTTTTCTTTCTATATATACTTCATTTGGGGCTCTATTCCGAGCCGGTGGGGCCCTCGCTTAGCTGACAACTTAATACTGCATCAAGTCTGGTTTTGTTGTCTGGGCAAGAGAGACAGAGATTGTTGCTGAATTTCTCTTTAGAGGCTGCCGTCAATTGAGCCATCTTTTCTCAAGGAGAGCTGAGGCATGCTGCATTATTGACAAGTATACACTCACAGGAAAGAAAAAAAAGAATCAAAAGATCAAATACATTCAGCACTTGGATCGCCACTTTATTGGGAACAGGGTGTGTACAGCTGCATTATATGGAGTAGCTGTTTTGCGCAGCCACCCTATACCCCATTCATCAATGGTTTAATGAGTGGAGTTTCTGGCCAAAGAAATCAGGGCCATCGGTGGACGTTATCCAATACTGCGTCCCGTGGCCCTAATGTAACTTAAAATGTTCCTTCTATGTTAAGACACCTCGGAGCTCGGAGCTGCCTCTCTCAGAAATGCTCTTTGACTAACGAGCTGTTGACACCTCCTCTGAGTCACTCGCTGCAATTCCTCCTCTCCTTCCTGTTGGATCTGTAAATCATTTATCATGGTCCAGACACAGCGTACACCCAACCAGAGCCTCGCAGCTGAAACACGCCCTTAAGAGTGTGAAGCACAGAGAATGCCAGGCAGACACGCTCTGCAACTGCTCAGACTTGTTCCTCCGCAGCTATGTCTGATATATTAGACACCAAATGAAATCTACTTTTCTGGCCTGTCTGCAATGTATTGTCTATGTCTGGAACCCAATTACACATTCGGTTAAAAATGGTCCTTCTTTCCACTTAATTTATTCATGTTTCTTCCTATTGGACATTTATAGCATTTCTAACTGAGTGAGGTTTATGATTCATATATTTATATATCACAATGGATAAAAGATATTCCACCTAAGAATAAGAATATAGTAAGAATGAGTATATCCATTGTGATTTTTTTCTATTTCAGTTTACAAAACATCTCTAAAATGTACATGAAAATATATTCTAAATGTAGCCGGGGGGGAAAAGTTTCAGAAGCCACAAAAGTGGTGATGTGGGACTCCATTGCAACGACTGTTCAGAATTTGACAAGCGGTGGCCTTTTATGTCTGCTAGAGAAGCAGCTGGTGTGACAGTTCTGCGAAGGTCTTTTAACATTGCCTAACTGGGCCTGAGCTAATCACTTCCCCAGAGCTACACTCACAGAGCCCGGCAGTAACGACAAGAGCTGTCAGCTATTTATCTATCTATCTATCTATCTATCTGATCATTACAAGTTATTGATTTATTATTTATTATTTATTCAAAACACAACAGTGACATCCCTATTATCAAAGTATATACATGCTTTAATGATTACTGTGACTGATAGCTGAGATTAATGAGAATAAGGATGAACATACTTTAAGGGACGGGTCTATTTCATCATACTGGAATATTATATGTAAGAGAAACAATTGAGACAAGTTCCAGTGACTCACTGTCATCCACTTTGAGAAATCCTGAGTGAAGTCATTGCTGGGATATGCAGAACACAAAAGACAAGATAAAAAAGCACCCCTTATCACTGAATTCAGATTTCTTGTAATATGATTTCATGACATCTGATT
Organism: Denticeps clupeoides; assembly: GCF_900700375.1. Classification (NCBI taxonomy): domain Eukaryota; kingdom Metazoa; phylum Chordata; class Actinopteri; order Clupeiformes; family Denticipitidae; genus Denticeps; species Denticeps clupeoides. Next base: position 9,677,517 of record NC_041717.1, on the reverse strand, counting down.
ATGTCACTGAACTGGATTCTTTAAAACTATGACAAGTGTTGTCGGCTAAATAAATGACACCCTTAGGAGGAATATCAACCTGCCTCTGTTTCTCACATCATATTCATCCAATGTCACAAATATCATGACATCTGAAATACTGACCAAACATTTATGGACCAAGTGTGGCTGGGAACTAATGCTAAATGCACAGTGAGTGGTATCCTCAGGAAGAGAAAGAAGGTTCAAAACACCACTTACTTTCAGTGTGTCCAGTGTGTCTGGAGTTCGGACCGAAGTTTTATGTTCGTCCTGTGTAATGTTTCCTGATCATGTTCACCTGTGTATGATTGTATAAAGCTGCCCTGTTCGTGTCTGTTTCGCTGTCGGGTCATTGTTTGGTGATGTTTCCCTTGTCCTGTCCACCATGTATTAAAACCCTGTTTCGTGACGTTGTGCGTATGTGTCCCTCTTCCTCGCCATGTCCAGCCATCGTGACAAGTGAATAATATAGGCCTTCCAGTGGTCAGTGGTGTGGGTAGCTGACACCAATACATTCAACTGATGTTTAACAGAATGAAAGAGAAGAGTCAGTGACACAGTTCCAGGGCAGCCAGACAGATGACAGAGTTATATGGACCATGTTTACAAAAATTGCCCATCAATCTTTGTTTCTGAGCCCAGTCACCTCCTTAGACTGACGCTGGCTTTTTTTATTAAGACTTTATCGTTAAAATGTAGAGCTTTTTTAGAGTTGTGACGTGAGCTTTCACAGTTTGAAAGTGGCCTTTCATGTTCCTACTCCGGTGGAGATACCTGTTCAGACATGTTACAAGTTCAGTCTTCTGAATACTGCTTCTGAAGATCCTATTAATGCAAACAAGCTTGAATTTTCTCCACTGATGATAAAAACCATGGACTGTGCCTCATATTTACATTGGCTTATATAAGGACTTCTGAATGCCTTCAATTGGAGGAATATTTTATAGTCGTAGTCTTTTTCAAATTACTTAATATCCTTGAAAAGAGCATGCATTTGTCAGGCCAGTCAATCAACATTTTCCTCCATTTAATTAAAGTGAATACGTAGGTCATTCTGGTACCTTGTTTTCACTTTTTTCAACAATCTAATACTTCTAATCTAATAAAAATTCTAGAAGAATCCTAATGCAATGTCTAAATTTGTGCCAAACACATACAACTGGAAATTGTTGTTTAAAATTCAGCTTTTTCAGCTTGCTCCTCATAATTATTGGACATTTTTTGTTGATTCCCCGACTTTTGTTTTCACTTATTGGTACCTTCTGTTTTGCATTAGTTTGGGCCTCTGGCTGTTGATACAGGATGTAATTAACTGAGGAAGTAAAAAACGGTATTCTGTTTAGCCACTCAGCTTTATACAGTACACGTCTCACAGAGAAATACTTGTGTTTCTTGGGAATGACCTCAGAGGCGTGGTATGTAACTTCATTTCATTCTGTTTATGCCCCTTACTGTACCCTTACTCACATAAACTTCAAAGACGGCCGGAGATTTCTGCCTATTAAATTTGAGGAAAACACTCAGATGCGATTCGATGGCAGTTTCTACGCAATAGCACATTATTCCGATCCGGTGCAGACTGTCTTATAATGCAAAGCACATGATACTTATCTTGTTATAAACTGCAAGGATTTATTTAGTGATTTGTGAAAGGGAGATTCAGGAATCGTAAAATCGGCTAGCTAGTTGGCCGTAGATGAGATGTGAGGACGTACTCAGCCATCTGTGTTCATTTCCACCAGAGGGTGTTCTGTGTGGACATGATGTGACAATGGTGAACCTGCTCCTCTGCTGAAAGATGAACCATAATGATATAATGTGTGGATTTGTCAGGTTCTACCTCACTATGACCCTGATAAACTGAGTCATTTGTTAATATTTGATGGAGAAAACAACAACATTGCTTTAGACTTCCCTCGATTTGCCCTGGTTTTTATTTTCCTTAATCCCCAAATGCCAGTCTTTGTCTCCTTTCTTGAACCATTACCGCTTTACCCGTGAATTCCCCCTCCCATCTCATTGTAGCTGTGTCCACAGATAGAGATAAATGCTTCTGCGGTGCTTTCCTCTGGGCCAGTAATATAAACTGTAAGATGAAATCAGCGCTGTGGTGTCAGGGCGGGGCGGAGGGAACGTGGATTATGGATATTTATGGGGCTCGCTTTGGTGCTGTGGTATGGTGGTCGGCCAAGGCATATTTCAGACTGTGATTAACATTACGTAGATAATGCAATAATGGCTCCAGATGGTGTCCCAGGCATTGTGGGAGTCAGCTTGTCAGGAAGACAAATAGAGCTTTCAATCACCATACAGGAGCTCTTCTCTTTTTACCGCGGAGAATACTCCGGAATACCATGCCCCATTTATAATCCATCATCTGAGCGACAATTTGCAGGAAAACAGCAAACAGCGGAGGTGATTTCAGTCCAGAGGGATGTGAAGTGTTTTGTGGGGTGGCAGCACTGTGAGAGAGGTTTTTGATTTTGCCTCCAGTGTCATGATTTAAACATTTTTTTAAATCTAATATTTAAAATAAATATGATTATTTTATTTTCTCTTTGTTTAAATAATTCTGACTGACTGATTTGTCCAGGCAGACGAATTGATTGTAGAGCACTATGTTACCTTCCTTTCAAACCCAAAGAGTGCAATGGGGGGGCACTTTCCTGGGTAAATACACAGTGGTTGCATTTATACATTTGTGATCAGCTATTTTTTTTTCATACTCAACATTCCACATTTTCTGATCTGTCACCACTCTATCTAAACTAATTGGTTTTGATTGGTAGAATGCCAGTCGAATGAAACACAGCTGCAAAAGTACCCAGATTGTGTTCTGAAAGCATATGCATATATTTTGCATGTATATACAGTATATATACTGGTATTGCAGTATATATATATATATGTTTAGTTTTCGTTTGATCAAGATGGCTGAAAGGCAGATGGCAACCTTGGATAATTTCATTACAAACCAGAAGACTTTGTGACTGCCAGCAGGAATGCATGCATCAATCAGCGGCAACATTATGTAAACAGCAGTACAAGGATAAGACAAATTTAAATTGGACTGTGAACTGGGTTTGGTGTGAGTGTTTGGGTTTCATTTGAAAAAAATACGTAAAAAAGAGAAAACTCTGCATCGCTTCTAAAAACTCACGATTTTGCAGTCAGTGTGCTTTTGGGTTCCCTTTACAAGATGGAAATGGTTTACGATACCGCATGCCACAGCAGTAGCCTTGCCACTGAACCCAACAATCTCCAAACTCCTCAGAAAGACATCGCATATGTCTGTTAAAGACTTACTTTCTTCTGGTTTTGCATGTGTGCGTGTATGTGTGTAGGATCCAGTCAAGTTCAGGCCAGTATTTCTGTTCAGTTGTATATCCAAATGGTTCTTAATCAGTTCAACATTCAAATACAACACTCCAGGGGAAACCCACTGCATGTATATACATCAAATCATTCAAAATAACATGCCAAGTTCTGAAAAATATCTCTTAGGAAAAATGAATCCAGTGGTCAAGATGAGGCACTCTGACTCTAGTAGCTCATTGGTCGAATGATCTTTTGCAGTAACTGTGCATAAATGGAGCAGATGTGAACTGAAAAGCCATGCCCCCCCCATCATAATTGAGTGTTGTGTCCATTATAAGTTGTCTCATTGTAAATGTTGCTTTGCAAGGTCAGATCAGGACAGGAAAACCAGAAGTGGCAGACCCATGGCTGAAGAAAGTTCATGTGAGCTGACGAATGCACTGAGTGGTGCAATCATGTGATGCTTCTTCTTCTTCTTCTTCTTTGTTTTTTTTTTAGGTAGGAGGTAGGCAGTCGACCAGTCAGATGGCAACTTTGCTCTGACTGCAACTGTGGAGAAACTGTCGTTTTCGGCTTTTTACGTCACAGGCTGTAGGGCAAAAGTGAGGATATAGTAAGAATTACAGCATGCCCACTTGAGACACATGAGGTGAGCATGTCATATTTTTAGAGAGGGGTGTGAAATTAAATATATCTACCGGATGTCCTGCTTTCACTCATTGACGTTATAAAGAGCTGAGGTCAGAAGTGTCAGAATGAGTATGTTAAATGCCAAATTGCTTCTAATTACGTCAAAGATCAATGGGACAAAATTAAGCTAATCACTGGTATTGAATTTTTCACACCATAGACAGATTTTTAGATTAATTTATAAGATTAGCTCTGTGGCAGTTAAATTATGCCTCTGATGCTGATATTGCCTTAATTTTTTTTTCTTCAGTCCGTTATAAAACTTATTATTTAATTCTCTGCTTACTTTGAAGAGCTTGAAATCCTCCCCTCCTCCTCACAACATATGTTTAACTGAGTCAGCTGCCAAGCTTATGGAGAATATGTGCCGGAATGCAGTGAAGGCCTAAACTACCTCAAATATTCCTTTTGATGCATGCTTTCATCATATGCATATATTGCATCTTGTCATAGCTTACATTCACAGAATTTTTGGGAAGACTGCATGTTTAGTTTAGGTGTGCTGTGTATAGTTTAGATCGTTTTACACAGTTGAATGATTAGCAGTAACACGTAATGTACTGTATGTGTGTACTGTGCTCTATATTGTATTTAGTTGCTAGGGGTACCATGCATGTTTTTCTACAAATGCAGAAAATGCAAAAGCATGCTTTTCGGTTACCATAGATACTATAAACTGCCCTGTGGGATTGTGAGGTAAAGTGCAAGGAGACTATCAGCAAGTATCAGCAAGTTTGACCAGGCATCTGGAATCTGACAGGAAAGGTGGTCTTAGAACTGACGCCACACACCAGTCCGTCTTTTGTTTTGATCCCTGAGCAAATAATGGATTGTAACGCCCAGAGAGTTGATGTGCCGAGAGAAATATTGAAGGAGAAAGAATAGGGGTTTGGGGTTCTTTACGATTCCCAGCATTCCCACTGCTTGCCTTGTTTTTTTCATGCTGGCTTTCAGGATTCCGGTGAATGCGGTGGCCTCCGGTCTACTCATAGGCACACATGAATAAAACATTGTGTGAGTTAGAATTTTCCTCCTGATAGTGGCGTGTCAGGTTTGCCAAGTTGTGGCCAAATATAAACCTGAAACCAAATATAAACCTGAAAAATAGGATTTCTACACCCACGTTCACTGAGAGTCCAGACTGCTGGAAGTTATTAAATATGTTTGGTTAGAAGAAGGAATTTACCTTTGAAAATCCTTGTAAATCTAAAGACAAGATTACAGAACATGATATACGTAAAAAAAAAAATCATAAAAGCATAAAAAGAATGTTTCCTGAAGCGTTTGGCTTTAGTTTAATCAATTTTTGTTTGAGTTGATTTGGTTAATTGCTTGGACATTTTCCGTGCATAGTAAATCCTTGGCTTTGCCCCAAATCCTTGTGCTAAACCTTCTACAGCAAACCTTGTATGACCATCTCAATATCTCTCACAGGGTGTTTTCCCCTGCCGTAGAAGTCAAATACATGAATTCCACCAAGCAACTGGTCATGTCTATATTATTGTGTGTGATGTACATAAATTAATATCTCTCCATGTTGGGGCCTGGTGTCCCCCCAAAGGGTCTTGAAATGGCTCAGAACCACTTGTGAAAACGGGTATGAAGGGGAGCTGCTGGTGTGCGTTCATCACTGACAGTGACAGGAACTGTGCAGTAGCCAGTTAGTTGGCATGTTCTAGATGTTTGTTACTACATACAATGGTGCAAGTGCTTCATCAACTGTGTAACCACTCAGCATGCTGGTAGAGGCGTGCATTTAATGCCACGTCGGGCTGTTTACATGTATTCATAGTTCAAGAATAGATTTCTTTGCGTCGCCTTCTCGTGGTGATCTGGAGGCAGTGCTGTGACGCGGCACACTGACAGCCTCGGGGATCTCGGTCATCTTGTGAGCCTTGCCGGATTGCCTCATTTGCTCCCATTCTCCCAGCTGAGCATCAGATTTAGAGAGCATTTAAATGACCTGGGTCTTTGGATTCAAAGAAAAGTTACAGGCTTCTTGATTTTCAGGTTTTTTTGGGGGTGACTTTTAGCAAGCCCAGCAAACCTTGCCCCCGGAGAAATTTTTTTTTGGCGTGCCCACAATCACAGCGTCTGTCCCTCAGATCACTTATCACAAGGAAAAATTTATGTCAGGGAGGGGAGGGGAGCTCCTCTTAGCCATTCGTCTCTGTAATTGTCCACTGGAATGCACTGTACGTTAATGACATGGACCTTTTTAAAATGTCAAGTGTAATGACATCTGGATATTTTTGGACGAATGGGCCAAAAAAATCTGCTTCTCTAATTCAAAAGTGGAACAGAAATTGCTGCGCAAAGAGCAAATGAAGTAGTGAGCACCGACCATGTGGACGACGTGGAAACCCACCCTTATAAAGATGGAAATACGATATGGCCTGTCCTTCATGAAAACCACACCAGCATTGAGTCAAGGTGGTGAGGGGGAGGATCGTCAAGGTGGTTAAAATTCCTCTCCTCTGATTTTCGTCCTGCTCCTCTGAGCTCCTTACCATCGTTCTGTGGAAAATTAGATTACTTTTGTCCTAAAGTCCTTCAGCAAACTTTATTGTCCATTGCGCGTAACTAAGCTCTCCATTTCCCCCCCTTCAAGAAATTAGAACAAAGGACCAAGGATGTAAGAGGCTGGACAAGTCCTTGAGCACGTCACATTTTAAGAGTTGGATGACGAAAGGAAGAATGAAAGGAAGGGGAGCAGAAGAACAAAAAACTCTCGGAGGATGAAATGGAGTTTATGTGACTTCATCCGAATAAAACTGCATTTACATCTCTGAACAATAAAAAGGAGCAAATGTATTTACTTACTGTATGTACATTTTTATAATGTATATAAGTATTCTGTCCATCCTTTGTCCATACTTTAAGTAAAAAAAACTGTGATGTCATAATGCAGTTTGTGTTATTATCTTGTTATTGTTTTATTGTTTTCAGTCCAACTAAAATGGCATGTTGCCTACTGTCTAATTTATTGCACTTTTGGCTATGTTTGTATCTTGTTCACATTTTATTGCACCATTTATTGCACATCTGAGCACAATGTATACACTGTATACTTGTGCAAGTTGAGATGACAATAAAGTTTGACTTTGACTTTGAATTATACTCATACGTTTCATTGTGATAATATTTAAAGGGTGCACAATGCAACTTGTTGCATAAGGGGACTCTGAAAGCTCTGCAATCACTTTGAGCGTGATGCCATTTGAGCCAAAAGAAAGGGATTAGTCATTTAGCCTCTTCACATTCCTCCCGAAGACCACCCCTCAGGGCACTAAAAGCTAGGGAATCATCAGAATGTTTCTTTTTTCCGGAGCCTCTGTGGAACACACGTGCCAAACAGGCTCTTATCACCATAAACAGGGGCGGCAGCCACCGCATGGCAGCCCATCTTGAATTACCCACGTATCCCCCTCCCCAAATGAGCTCCAAATTTCGTCGGGGAGAAAGAGGGTGAGAGGTTATGTGGGGGCTCTTGCCCTGGTGGCTATGGGGTGCTTGAGAACTGACCTGACTCTGACCCACTCCTCCACGATGTTAGCCTGACTATGGCCCTTCCACAGTATTACAAAATGCAAAGGGGGTCCCCTGAGGGAGACCAAGACAGCCAATAAACTGTAATCTTGTAATAGGGTTGGCGGGCGGGCTGAGGACGAGCACAGTGACATGACAAACACAGCATGTCACCGCATGATTAAATGCACGATACAGTATACCGCTGATTTCTTCATCTGCACGACTGAGAGATAGTGGCATCACAACAGAAACTGGCCGGTGTCGTAACGCTTGTGCATGACTTCTGAAAGCGCTTTCACAATCAAAAGAATTTGCCGAGCGCTTACAGACTTGAGAAAGTTTTTGAAATGGATAGCGGAACAGATTCTACCTCTCCAGTTCATTGCCCACTTTGAGACAGGTCATTTACCCAGCAGACTTGGCTGTAATATCTAAGAGCCAGGTGGTATTCAGAGGAGTCCTTTCCATATGGTGCCCTTTTGTTTGCCTCTTTCTCTCTCTCTCTCTCTCTCTCTCTCTCTCTCCGATGTCTTGAAAATGTCCCGGCTGCTGACAAGTCTTTGAATGCGGTGACGGCTGTGGCTCTAGGGGTAGTGACGGTAATGGGGAGCAGATGTGGCACTTGGAGGGCAGGCAGCCCAGTGTTGGACTCCATGGGAGGATGGGTGGGTGGGGGGCAGACCTCCCCCAGTGCAACCGCTGGGTGCTCCCAATATCTGATTGCATGAGGCTTTATTGATAAATAATATGCAGCTCGCGTCTCCCAGCTTGCCCTGGGAGTTCATGTTGAGTTGACCATCTGGATGCTCGGCTATGGATACAAACTGGGCTACAGTCTGCCAGGTATTTACAGCCCTGGGAAAAACGAAACTCTCTTTAGTGAAACAGACTTCAACTTTTTTTGTGGAAAAATGTGGGGGAAAAAAAAGAGATTTAAAAAATGTCAGATATGCAGCTGTTTATGTGATCTGGGGGGGAGGGGCCATGTTTATTCATAAAACATGAATTGACCTGTTATTCTTTTGAGCGTGAATACCATTGTAAGGTGAACTCTGTTTCCCTGCAGTTAGACTTTCAGGGACATGGACGAAGACAAGTGGAGGTTGCATTCTGCAGTGCTGCATGCTGGACGGAAAAGGGGAAGAGGGGCTGGTGGTGGGGCGGCGGCAGGGTGAGGAGAACGGGTTTAATGAGCTGTGCACCAGAGTAGCTTTCCCTTGAAGTGGGCGACAGTGGAAGGAAGCATCCAGATTTATGGCTGGATTGATTGCGCCTCTTCTCCCTCCTCGGTGGTGGCCGACTAGCCGACGAGGTGAGGAGGAGGAGAGGCGTAAATCACGCCGCACTTGGCGTTGGTCTGGGTGGAATCCGCCAGGAGCTGACGCTTCTCAATTTGTCCGTCCAACAAGTCGCAGGGTCGTGGTGGCTGGAGTAACAATTTTAGTGCAGTCAAAAGCAACAGTCATTGGTTTTACACCATTTGGCTTGAACTGTGTGCTTCCTGCACAAGGTCTTGACCTTTCTCCTGTGAGTTTGGTCCAACTCTTTAACTCCGGAATTGGTTGAAAATTGACACAAAGCAAGAATTAGGGAAAAAAACTGAACATTTTTGCCAACCCGCACTTTGTTTACGGTTTATCTGTAACAAACTGAAGTGGCGAACGAGCTTTTACATAATTTAAAAAAATGTCTAATGATGACTGAATTTCATCTGTGGATCATTAAACCCAAGCAACATAAAGTGGCATTAAACCACGTGGCTGTGAGGGCATATTTGAAAAGCGAAAAATACCAGTTTGGTGAAACATACTTGGCCTGCATTTCAGTGGTGCAAATAAGAATCATTCACTAATGTGTCGTACCTGCTAGCAAAATGCAATTATTATTATTACTTCTGGGTTTTCTGAAATAAACACTGGTTTGCTTTTGATTTGGAAGAGGAAATAAAAAAATTAACAATTTGATCAGTACTTTGATCGGTTGCAGTGAAAAGTTAGCAAACACCCACCATGTCCTACGACTGGTTTTGGACAGAAATACCTTTATTTTAGCATCAGTGACAAATCAGTACTATTGGCTAATACGGCAGACGTGTTAGCAAATGTAACTTAGAATTTTAAATGTTAGCAAATGTCTCTACATAACTTCATGGTTTTCAGAAGTAATTCTGCGTTTCTGACAACCTAGAAAACAAACTGCGAAATATGCCCAATGCACCATGATTGACTTAGCACGGTTAAAATATAGCCCTCTGCGTGCAGCCAAGTAAAATGGTCACAAACGCTCTCATTTGACCTCGGCGCTGTCTCTTAACCCCACATCCGAGGTGAGGAATGTGAACTCTGGACCTCACTGGACACCAGTTAACACCGTCACTGACGTGTGGAGATCAGCTCTTCTTGGGTTACAGATTGGGTCAGAATTAGTGCCACGGATCCAAATTGCCCTCATACAGTACAGCGTAAGCAAAAGTTTATAGAGGAAATTGCAAGTGGAAGCTTTTCGGATATTTGACTACGGCGGGAAAAAGTGAACGGTGTGGCATTTAGTTTCGCTGTTTACTGCAACCACAGTAGAATTTAGCCTAATATTTAAAAAAAATTTACTTGGGTAAAAAAAAACCAAATGATTGGGTCTAAGAATCGGGATGAATTACAGCCCTGTGAGGACACGTTAGCATGAAACAATTCTAAAAAAAAAAAAAAGACTAAATTGAGTGGAATTGTGCTGCTCTCCGCAGAGAGAGTGAGAAGGTGAAGAGCAGCCATCGCTCTTGGAGATGTCTTCTACTGAGAGCGCACAGTTTGAATGGTGAAGTTCATAGCGCAGCCTCACAGTCTGTTGTTTTAACCTATGACTTTTCTCTCATCTGTTCCTCCAGCTGTACTCGGCAACACAAAACCCTGGGAATACGACTCTTGGACTCACAGAGATGCAGTCAACCCATTTAAAAGTCCAAAACTCGCACGTGTCGAAGATTTGACCTACTTGACCTATGCGGTCTTGAGGGCACTGATCATTAAGTAGGAGTCTGAATTATGCTTTCATAAATTGAGGTATTCCATGCGTTGCCATTGTGTTCAACTGCAATAAACTCTGCAAATGTATGCCAATGCATAAAAACCGTACACAGTGTTAAATGGGTAATAAAAGATGAGTAACACTTGGTAGGTTTATTCATTCAGAGCATATAGGCTTAGCCCGGGGCTCATTCAAATTCAACAGACATACAGCGGGAGTTTCAAAGAACCTGCCATTTTTCATTTTGTACCAAAACATGACACGGAATCTAATAATGAATTCACAAAGAAGAAATAAAACAGGCAACTCTCATGTCAGAAAAAAAAACAGTAATGGCGCCCACCAGTTCAATTAGATCAGCGAGAAAAACACAGCGGTTTACACAGTATATCAAACCCACTTTGGATTTCGACATTCGGGATTCAAAGTTGCCTAAAACTGTCCCAAAAGTTCACCCAGGCAAGTCCCCTCTGGCGTATCAGCGCGCTGCTTGTTTAAATGAAACCATGCCTACTGCTTTAAACGTTCACCTCGCAGTGCCGATGTATGGTTTTGATCTTGAATGTGCCTGGTGCGTTCATTAATTATGAAATCCCCACTGCACACTGCTGAAATGGTGAACACGCATTCGATAAAAAGCTCATGCAGGCTTTTACAAGCATCCTGGAGGGCTTAAGGACGATATGTGGGACAGAGGGGGGTTTTCAAAAAGACTTTTCTATGACATTTCTAAGGATAACACAATCTTCAAGCCTATGTGCAGAGTCATTTTTTTTAGCAGAATTAGAAAGGACTCACTGGAAATGAGCACTTCAGCAATGTCCATGTCAAGGACATTTAAGGACTAATATGCAGTAATGTCATACTGCAGTCAATACTGCAGTCTTCACATCTTCTGGGCCCAGTTGTTCAAAAGAAATCCAGTGGGATTTCAAATAACATATTGGATCTTGAAAAGGGAATCAGATCAGATTAGATCAGATCGCCTAATCCACTTTCGGTTTTAATCCACTCTGGATCAAACCTTCACTTTGTGCTGTTCAAAAGTCTATGTTTGAATTGGGACACATTTGATCCAAAAAATCAGGATGGTCTTTATATCAACTTTGTGCTACAGGGGTTCCGTGTGGATCTATTCAAATTCAAAGAGCTGCTCTATGTACCAATGAAGAACTGAAAGAGCCCAACCACCAGGGACACATGCGACAGTGAGCTCCTGGGTGCGGCCCCAGGCCCAGGTAAATGAGGAGGGTCGCATCCGCCATAAAACTTTTGCCAAGTCAATCGTGTGGACAGCCATCCACTATGGCGACCCCTAATGGGAGAAGCTGAAGGAAGAAGAAGACGTGACTCTGAAATGGAATCTGTCTGGTTAAATGTGTAATGGACAATGTCTGCTTGTCCTGATGATTTCTTTGTCCCCCCTATTCTCTTTTCTTTTCGTGGGTTCCATGTAAAAAAACACTAGAAAAAAAAACAGCACAAGGGGAGAATTAATTACCGGATCCCGCAATAGCACGACGGAATAGTTTGAGAACACCGGTCACGGACGTGTATAATCACGTGCAGATCTGGCAAAAAAAGAAAGAAACAAAGAACGAAAGAAAGAAAGAAAAAAAGCTTTTCTTCGTCTTGATCGCGTCTTTTTTCTTCTTTTTTTTTTTGTGCGTTTAACACAACAACCGGCCGCGACCGACTCCGCCGCCGCCGCAGCGTACGGGCGCTCGAGGGCGGGGCTTGGCGCTCGATGGGCGGGGCTTGGCGCTCGATGGGCGGGGCCTGGCGCTCGAGGGCGGGGCGTCGCTGCGCGCGCGCCCGCTTCCGCTCGTCCGTCGCGACCCCCCCTCCCCTCCCGCCGGGGTCCACGGCGCGGGACGCCGCTAGTAGTCGGCGCGGCCACAGCGCAGCCGGAGCGCGGAGCGCGGAGTCGAGCCGGGTCCCTGGCAGCGGAGTTCAGACTTTAGACCGCCGGATGCTAGCAGCCCTGCCCGCGCGGTGGCATGAGCTAAACATGGAGACCAAGCCGTTCCTGCCTCTGGGTGAGTGGAGATGTTTCTGGAAGAGCTTTTTTTTTTTTTTTTTTTTTTTTTTTTCTTTACTTGTTGTTGTGGGTGTTGTTGAATTTGCGGAGTTGTCGCTCCACGCGCACGTGCCCGTCCGGGTGACGTGCGACAGCGCGACATCTCGCCCCGACAGGGGACCAGGAATAAACTGGGACGAGCAGCGAAGGCTCGTATCGGGGGAGCAGCTTCGGCTTTTGAAGAAGCTGCGTGTGCGAGGTGTGCACGTCGGTGACATGTCCGCGTCTGCAGCTCTTCTCTCTCTCTCGTTTATTTTCTTACAATAATAATAATAATGATAGTAATAATAATAGTAATAATAATAATAAAAAAAAAGCCAATCAGAGCTTTCGCGGACGATGCCGCATATCTGAGGAGATCTTCTGTAAACAGATCGCAGGCGGAGTTTCTGCTCCTACAAGAAAAAGAAAAGATCAGAATAAATATTTTAATTGCGTTTCCACTCCGGGGCAGGAAGAAATAAAAAAGTGCTCTCGAGTGCGGGAATGTGTACCAATGTTAACTCTGTTAGTTTGAATGACATGCTTACAACTACATCAGATATACGTGTAATACAGATTTATATGGGTATGTCGCATTATTGTATTTTGTAATAATAAAACATATCTTTTACGACGTGTAAGGATATTGTGGTATAATATGCACTGGTTTAATTAGATATGTGCAAAAAAAAATTATACTTCCGAGTGTAAGTGTTTTATAAGCATACAATGACATGAAATACCAGTATTTCAGGAAGTTTTTCTCCAATGGAAAGTGTTTGTTTAAAATGTTTTTTTTTTTTTATATTTAAATTAAAAGACACGCCAAACTCCATTGCTATGGCTAAGGCCAAGTCCCAGCAGCGTTCGGCCACTGCTGTTTTATAGGCGTTTGAAAGAAATTTCTCAGCGCTCCTTTACTGCAGGGTCCCAGGCTCCTCCTCCCGTTAGCCCCACCAAGTCCACGGTCGTTAATGAGAGGTGGAGGCTCAATGGGAGCTGGGGGGTTTCTGGGCCGGCCCGGACAAAGGAGAGGCAGTTCGCTTTACTGCACGGCAGTTTTGGGTTCCTGAAGTGGCGATTGGGCCTTTGTAAAAGTCTGCAGCTGTCATTTTTATTGGAGAGGCTTTAAAGAGAAAGTTAATTGCTTAAAGTGACAGTATTTCCCAGACACCCTCCAGCTCCAGTCGCTTTTAAAATCAAAGGCGGCGTGCATGCCCTTCAAGGTAAATCCGCCCAAGGTGCAAATGCACTTGGAGAGTCAAAGTTATTGCTTGGCACTGCAAAGGTCGAAATGAAAGCAGCTGTCTTGTAATAAAAATGCACATATTTTAAAATTGTGGGTCTCAATTCAGTCAAGATGTGTTTCTGCCAGTCTAGCTCATTGTAACTTGACTATATTCATATTTTTAAAAAATGAGAATATTTAAAGCCGGAGCTTTCACCCGGCCTCCGTAAAAGTAAAACGGCATGGTTATAAAAAAAGATAGACATTGGCCAATGCAAACATATTTTCCCCAGGACTTATGCAGGAGCCGGTCATGTGTTTACTTATCTTCCTGCAGCCACAGAGATAAGTGACATAATTTGCAGAGAAAGTGCAAACTTGCCCCCCCCCCAGTTCTTCATAACGTGCTTTTGTACCTCCACATCCGATGCTCGGTGTGGATCATAGGTGATGGGTTCCTCACGATAATCCACAATGACAACTGAAAATGGCCCATAAAGTCTGGGTTGTGAATGGCTATTATGGGTAATTATTAAGTAACTACATTTTATAATTCGACATCACATTGTTATTTGTATTATATAACATGAAAAATTGTATAATGAGTGTCAGGTGAGACTGACGTGTCCTTGTCTGAAGTGTTTAGTTAGTTTAAATGATTGGGCCGAGTGCTCTTTAGGTTTGTGATTGGCTAAATCTGAGCCGATGTGGAAGAGGCGGGGAAAAAAACACTAGTTAATGATTTTCAGTTTGAACAGCACACACCATTGATTTATCAATAAAGGTAAAGTTGCACCTTGATCTGCACTATGCACCTATGCTATTTTGCCCAGGCATTATCTTTAGATTAAAGAGGACCTGCTGACTACTGTCCTATCTATCTATATATCTGTCTGTCTGTCTGTCTGTCTGTCTGTCTGTCTGTCTGTCTGTCTGTCTGTCTATCTATCTATCTATCTAGATGTGTTCTGAGTTTGTTTTTTGGAGAAACTGGAGGTTCTTTTTCAGCTGTATAAGCAGAGCTTGTGAGGCACTTTGCTTGCACACCTTATGAAGGAATGAAATGTCTCTTAAAGCCCAAGTGATCTGTCTGTTTGGTAAATGTCATTTTTAATGCAGGCTTCTGGGGAGGGGGCAGGGGGGGGGACACTTGCTCTCATTTCACAAACATCGATCTGAGCAATCTGGAATTTTTCCCATAACATTGTGTATGACTGCGAGTTGGAAAATGAAGCGCATAACGTCTGGTCTAAATAAATACCCCATCATGTCGTCAACGGGCCCTCAGTCTTGGCTCTCCTGTCGAATCATTGTTATAGACCAGAACGGCCAACATAATGATCTAATGTGTCTGAGGGAAAAAAACATGCATTTTGCACATGCATTTCTGTTCTGCACAGTAGATGCGATGCAGAGGCCACACTTTTGGTGTCGTCTCTACAGAAAAGCTTCATAATGAATCTGTATCGAACAACCATGAAATTGAACCCAGTTGAAATTGAACAAAGGCTCCAGTACTGTCATAAATGTAAGTTGGAGATAGAAATGTCCTTACATAGAATCGTGCAGCAAGCAAGTTCTCTTCTGGCTTGGAACAGTCTAGAACACCCAGCATGTATCCTGTATTAAAATGTACGTGGATTGTTCCAAATAGGCTCAGCGTGTTTACTGCAAAGCCCTGCCTTTTCCGAAACTTGACTTATTATTTATTATTGCAGTGCCATTAAGGTGGTGCCAGGTTCTGTCTTGGTTGGCCACATTTTGATGGTCCAGTCCAGAACTAGACATAATATTTGGTACTTCCGATGCTGAGGTTAGTTATATGACCATTTAATTACTAAGTGTACCATATTTAATTTATGTAACTTTAAATAGGGCCTAAATAGATAATGTGTTTAGCAGAGTTGTGGCTACATTCCATCACAAATTGACCTATAGGTGCATGAGTGTGAGCCAGAAAGCCACGCAGCGTGTTCTGCCGGCGGTTGAATAACCGGCATACTTTCTTTTATAATGTCATCTCAGAAGTAACGGCCTTCAAAAATAATAGCTGCATGTTTCGGTTCTAAATGTGCCCACCCATGGGACTACAGGAGCACGTAGAGATGTTTAGGAAGCACGTGCCTTTGGTGCACTTCGGTTCGGGGTTTTCTGATTTCGTAACTCTCTGTCATTTAGATGCAAATAAATGAATAAATAAATAAATCCTTTTCATGACTTTTTTTAATCTTTCAGTTCTGCGCAGATACACTTTCATTTGGCTCATGTAGGGGAGGACCAAAACATGATATAGCAAGATTTATGATATTTAGCATTTAATATGACAGAAGGTTTTGGGCTTTTATGATTATGATGACCAGAAGGTATTATGGTCCATGCGACAGGTATGATGATAAATCAACAGCTTGATGGAATTTATGTAAAAATCAAACTGTGAAGGAAGTAAATGTTCATAACCATCAAAATATAATATATCCAGAACATCTGGTACCTTATTAGATCAAATTTGAATTAGAATTAGAACATTTCATTAGAAGGTAGAATTTAACCGAATAGACCACATGTACACGTGCTGTTGTCCTGTGTTATTTCACCCTGTTGACATGATCTTATTTGTCTTTTACCAGTGTTGACATGTGACTGCAAATGTCATCAGTGTTTCCCTGAGGCCTTGGTGCTTAATGTTGCTCATAGCTGCAGACTGACGAACGGCAGCATTGCGTTGTGACATTCAGAACGGTGACAAATCTTCAGAAAACACAGAGAAATTCATTTGTGGGTTTTGGCCCGGTCAGTTCCTTTAGATGGAAGCGTCACGGCAGATCAGTATTCTGCAGGATTGTCTTTATCGTTTGGTGAAAACGTTTGTATTCTGATGGGATGATGTCCCCCCGAAAGGGGTGGTGAATATAAAAATTCATCTAAATAATTTGATCTGCAAACAGATGTCAACCCAGATGGAGTATTTTGGAGCAGCATCTTTAAACTTCAACTTTAGACCACTCACTCGTGGCAAGATGAGATCGGCTGAACCCGATACCCGGTGCCCACCCACTTTGTCAGTGGTTATGTTGAAAGCCACTGAATTGTCTGTACGGTCTCACTCGGTGTTAAATAAAACCATCAAAACATCAAATTCTGGAAGGCTGGTGTCCATGTTGTGTCATCCGACTTGATTAAATGATGAAGTCTTTTCAAAAACCTGAGCGACTGTTCTAGAGAAAAGTTTTCTCAATGAACTGAACTCCTTAATCACCGCAGTAACCCCGAACGATGCATTTTTCTCCGCGCTATTGTTAAACCCCTTCTGTTGGCTGTTTCAGTTGCTACGGAATCTCCTTATGCCGGTTACGTTACTTCAGCCCCGCCGGCACGGTGACTTTTTTTTTTTTTTTTCATCACATTTTCCATTTTAAGGGGGTAGTGTTTATTCAAACTCCCATCCCTAAAGAGGGGGGAGCCTGGATTGTAGTGGACCCTGTACCCTGAAATACCCAGTGTTTACTCTTAAAAGAAACATTTACCGCACAAAATGTGTCCATGCCACAACTGTATATGGCGGGGTAGATTGTTGGAACGTCTTTTCTTCCCCTGGTCCGTATTAGAAGCCAAATCAGCCTGTGGATTTCTTCTCATTTCTTTTTCTGCTACTCGATTGTGACCCAAGGCTCTGGGGGCATCGGCAGCGGCCGATGCGACTGATCCGTAGCTGGCTTTAAGCCTCGAGGAAGAGCGCGTCCGTCGGTGGATGTGTTGTGCGGCGTGTTTTTAGGCGGGAAACAGGAAGCGGGCCGGGCAGGACAGGTAACACGCCGGGCCCTGACACATTCCCCCGCATGTGCCCCGCTGCGCCAGCTGTGTTGAAAGGCCGGGCCGTGCGTAAGTTCCCTCGAGGAAACCCGGTGAACGCCGCTCCTGTTCACTTGATCTGGCTGCTGCTTGCCAATATAAATGCAAGCGCAGGCATAATCATTTTAGTCACTGCGTAATATTGAGAAGCAAGTTTCATTATGTAAACATTCCTATCATCACATTTTTATTTTGAGAGCGGCCTAAATGCCAGTTACGTATCAGTATCAACCAGTAAATTGCTCCTTAATTGTCAAAAACATCATTGTTGCGTGCAGAAATGATTCTAAATGTACAATTTGTTAGACATTTGAACATTTGAAGCGACAACTTATGACTAGAGGAATTTGAATATTTCTGGTGAAACACTGCCCCCTATGTGATGGAGTACATGGTTGCAAGGTGTCAGAACCATCCACATTGCGCCTTTAATAATAAAACTAAATGTCATGCTAAACATGATTATTGTCGTATTAATCACGTTTTAGAGCAAATAGCTTGTCTCGAAATAATGCCGAAATGGTGAGCGCTTTCATGATTACTTCGGAAAAGGACATTTGATCAAATATTCTTCATTTGAGAATTTCTTTTCAAACAATTCCTTTATATGGGTCTGGTGGGGCATTGGCTAATACATATAAAACGAGCATTCTTCTCCATGTAAAGTTGTGGGCAAAGTAGTGTGTGTGTGTGTGTGGGTTCTCCGGGAGCTCTGACCTCCTGTGCAGCATCCTAAAGACCCATATCATCCTTTCTTTTGTGAATGACTGTGTGACTGCATGTAACACCCACCTATGTGTTCGCTGACGTTACCTAGTCACGTTTGCATTGGCGCGAGCGAGGATCCTCTGATTTTCGGTGGCGGCGGCGGCGTACACCTCCCTCCCAGCTTATTAAATGAGATTAGCGCCGCTCCCTGCAGCAGTGAGGGTGAGCAGCTGGAGGGGAAATGCTTTGGCCATGAAACTCATTAGTGCAGGGCTCTGGAGAAGAGAAGGAAGTCTGGATACTGTACTTTAAACATCGTCCCGGCCTGCATCAAAGGACCCCTTTCTTCACATATATGTATATAAAAATATAGATTTATTTTTATATGGATTCTTTCCCCCTCAGCCCAATCACACAAACTCAATTACAGACTTTGGCAGAATCTAACTTTTCGAAAACACTGCACTGTTCTTTTTTTTTTTTTTTTTTTTTTTGCTTGTGAAACGACTGGGAACTTTTAGTCCACACAAGCACTGACAGGTCCCTCATTTAAATCCTCCATGAAATAATATCATGCCTGCTTTTTCCCTTTGGATTATATTGTGAGTTGTTTATTGCCACCCGTTCCCATATCCCTTTTCCCCCTCCCTCTTTTATCTGCTTTTGGACTCTTTGCTTTTCGTCAGGGTGCTGAATGCAGTACCTGATATACTATTCAGGACCCTGATTCAACGAAGCGGCCTTGAAAGTAAATACATAGTGCTTTTGTTGGCAGATTAATGAGATGTGCAGTTCCATTTTTTTCTGGGCTATTCGGAACTGCTCTTTATTACTAAATGAACAGTTTAATTGGTTACAGGCTGTGCCATCCTTGGTGTAGCTTAAGCAACTATGTGCATTGCTCAATATCTACTTTATCAGAAAAGGGGCAAAGGATTTTTAAGGCTTAATCCTTTGGACCCCCCCCCCCCCCCACGAGTAATGCAGTATCTCCTGAAGAATGTGCCGTTTTAAATAACTTTTGGAAAGGGATGTCTTGTGCTTAACACAAGACAGAGCTGTGAGTTTTTCCTACCCGATGCCCGTTGCCAGAGCAGAACAAGATGTCTTCGGAAAGAGTTAAAGCCGAAGCAAGTCACAGGCCTATATTTTCTCTTTTCATTGGCTGACGATCAGACTGTGTGAGCGCCTGGAGGTACAGCGCTGTGTCTTGGCTCTGCAAGGCGGCCCCACAATTCCCCCATTAACGAACGGGGGAGCAGGGGGTGTTGGGGAGGGAGGGAGGGAGGGAGGGAGAAAGTTACAGAAGGAGAGAGAGAAGTGCTGAGCTGAAATGGAGAACCTCTGGAGGCCTCGGGTGGGGCCGGTAGGCGGACGGGGGGGTAGGATCAGAGCGCGGCAGACTTGGAGAGCAGGAGGAATGAACTCTGACCATGAAGTTGAACTCGGGGTCAGGAGTTCCTCTGGCTCACGTGCTGCTGCTGACATGCAGTGCTGAGTAACTACACCCTGGAACTCTACGCTGCAGCTGCACGTGTGTGTGTGTGTGTGTGTGTGTGTGTGGCTGTGTGAACACACTTGTGTGCACTCTGAAGAAAGTGGGGGGTTGGCGGCGTTGGAATTTGGCAACTATTTTAAAAAGCCGCGGAGCACCGAAGCTGGAGTTTTGTCCCTTTCTCTCCCGCGCTGTCCCCTCTGATCAGTGGGGGAAGATCTGATTTCACAGCCGAGATGCGATATTGTGCCCCGGGACAGGCTGGCCGAGCGAGATTACAGCCACCGCAGTGGATCTTATGTTCCGCCCGCTGCCTCTTTCTGTTACAGTCACAAAGCAATGAGATCAGTGCACTGTGTTCTCTCACCATCATTAGTGTAAATCGGCCCCCGGTCTGGCTTACCACACCAGGAGAAACAAAAGACACATTTCCATTTTAAATGCAGACGTTCAGCGATTGCTTAGTGACAGCTATGCAACGTTTGCTTAGTGGGAATAAATGTCACTTCGTCCACTCACATTCTTTTCTGACAGCCTAACACTGTAATGTTTTACTGACTGGCCATTTGCAGTAATGACATGTATGATCTCATCACATCATTATTTCTTCAATGCATATAGAGCTTTTATTCATTATTACAACAAGACTGAGATTTTGGTAGTTACATATCATATTCCACTATTTAGCGAGATGGGGACATGGATGAAATGCATTTTGGTTTGTTTTGGGAAGAGAGACAGAGCGCATATACACCACATATATTCTTAGAATTTTTTTAGAAAAGGTACATTATGATGTATATCATGGTTGGTTGGAATGTTACACACCCCTACTGTATAGCCCTACTGTATACTATACAGTCCGATCATTTGATTGTGACCTTCATCTCTGAAATCTACAATACATAATTGTCACAGTTCCCCCGTCAAGGAAGAGCTCATTTGAAAATCTTGTGTCAATTCAGACGTCACATTACAGGCCAGCCCAATCTGTCAAGACAGAGGAGTGGGCACCCTGTAAAATTAGCGGATGAGTTGTCTCTCTGAGCCGTGCTACGGTGTGGCCTCCAAGCCAACAAAAGGCATTTGAAGGTTACTGGTGATCACATGATCACAGCAACAATTGATGCCTCTGCTGTAGGTCCTTTCCTCCAGCTGTATTGTAAAGGCCTAACCACGAAGCCTGGAAGGAGTGATTTTATAACGTTCATGATGTATTGAACCCCGCGGCTGATCTTTGACCCCCAAGCTTGATTGCCTTGGAAACTAAATATAAGGCTTGAAGAAAAATTCCATTCCCAGAGTGGCACAGCTCTTTCGTGGGTCTCATAAAGGAGGGCTTTTAAAGGGGGCAAGCATGGCTGAAGCCCATAAAGCTCGCATTTTCTTAAAGCACTTGTCCTTGTGCGTCAAAGCCATTTCAGATACACAATATCTGTTCAAAGACAGGCGGTGGGCACGTCCTTGAAGACAGTGTAATTGTGGTCTTTGTTTCAGCTTTTTTTAATGCAAAACAGGGATTCACAAGCAATTTCCAGAACAATCGAAGGGAAACAACTCAAGGCCACAAGCATATTCCTGCAAACATAAGTGGATTGAATTCATAGGAACCCTGCGCGTGCACACACACACACACACACACACACACACACACACACACATATATATATATATAAACATACACATACAATAAGAAATGTAAATAAAGAAGAAGAGACCATGGGACAGTAAACCTTTACAGTGGATTCAGAAAGTATTCACAGTATTTCAAATCTTGTTACCTTCAAAATGGATTAAACAAATTTTCCTCAGAATTATTCTACAAAAAACTTTATTTGAGGCAAATTTATTAACAAAAATAAAAAATACTTTACATAAGTATTCACAGCCTTTGCCATGAAGCTCAAAATAGATGCCTCAGATGCCTCCTGTTTCCCCTGATCATCTTGAGATGTTTCTGCAGCTTAATTGGAGTCTATGTGTGGAAAAACTAGGTTGATTGGACCTGATTTGGAAAGGTACATGCCTGACTGACTATATAAGGTCCCACAGTTGACAGTTCATGTCAGAGCACAAACCAAGCATGGAGACTGAGGTCTGTAGACCTACAAGACTTCTTAGAGCTGGCCGGCCACATAAACTGAGCGATCAGGGGAGAAGGACCTAAGTCCGGTAGGTGAACAATGGTCCAAGAACAATGGTCACCATCTCTCGTCAGAGCAATCCACTCCATCAGACCTGTATGGTAGAGTGGCAAGACGAGAGACACTCCTTAGTAAAAGGCACATGGCAGCCCACCTGAAGTTTGCCAAAAATCACCTAAAGGACTCAGTCCATGAGAAACAAAATTGTTGGTCTGCTGAGATAAAGTTTGAACTCTTTGGTGTGAATGGCAGGTGTTACGTTTGGTGGAAACCAGGCACCACTCATCACCAGGCCAATACCAACCCTACAGTGAAGCATGGTGGTGGCAGCATCATGCTTGGGGGATGTTTTTCAGCAGGACCTGGGAGACTGGTCAAGATAGAGGGAAAGATGACTGCAGCAATCTATAGAGACATCCTGGATGAAAACCTGCACCAGAGCGCTTTTGAACTTGACATTTCAGTAGAACACTGACCCTAATCACACAGTCAATATATCAAAGGAGTATGCAGCCAGAGCCCAGACTTGATTCCGATTGAACATCTCTGGAGAGTGGCCGTCCATCAACACTTCCCCAAAAGCCTGATTTGGGCTTGAGAGGTGCTGCAAAGAGGAATGGGCCAAACTGGCCAAAGATAGGTGCGCCAAGCTTGTGGCATTGTATTCAAAAAGACTTAAGGCTGTAATTGCTGCCAAAGATGTTATTTTGGAATAAGTCTGTAAAATGTGGAAAAAGTGATGCACTGTGAATACTTTCCGGATGTGCTGTATGTGGCCATTTTTTATTTAAAATTTTCTTCCTGTCGCTGTTTTATGCTCTACTGGTTTATTCTCTATGGAAATTACTGTGAAAACTGAATGGGAGGTTTTACTGTGATATTGCTTTTCATAAGTGATTAAAACCATGTCTTGCGTGTGCTCTTCAGGGTGTGAAAATGCACCAATGTAAACCGAGAGACTCTGTCTCTTGAGAGCTTTAATTTTTATATATTTTTTATGTATCATCACATTCGAAGTAATTTCTGCTGTATGGTCACCATCGACCCGATTGTTCCTGTTTCTGAACCTCATTCACTTCCTCTCATCACACAGGGTTCCTGAAAAGCCAGTGCTCAGTAGCACCGCCCTCACTGCGGGGCCGGCCGGGCGAATTGGGCAACTCGCCCTCGTTGTGTTCCTGCCTGACTGGCTCATGTCCTCTTCACCATCGCAGGATATCGACAGGTAAACAACCACACTGACCCGACCTTCACTCTCGGTGGCGGTGACCTTAACCCTCGCCTGACTCTTCCAAACACAAATACAACATAACACAACACAAGTACATATGTAGATCAGTTTAGATTTTATATGAAGAATCAGCTAATGGCAATCTATAGAAACAAAGACTTGCTGTATCTGTCTGTCCATCCGGTCCCTCACACCTTCTGTTCTGTCATGTTCTGTTTAAACAAGATGTCTGGTAACGTCTCAGCTGGTTAGGAACTTTCTACTGAGAACATGTTCCAGCAGATCCTTATCAGTTCAGGCATGTGACTTTCAGTCACTTTATCCAGTGGTTTATACAGTAGAATATTATACAGTAGCATAATACACTATGATATAGTATACTACTGTAGTATATTGTGTATATATTTATCTATAGAGCATTGCTTTCTCTCTGTTTGTTAATGTATGTATGTTTTATATCAATGTTCGTTGTAATTAGTGATGTTTGCCTTGTTGTCATTCCTGCACAAAAAATGCCTTCAGTGTGTTATC
Organism: Denticeps clupeoides; assembly: GCF_900700375.1. NCBI lineage: Eukaryota > Metazoa > Chordata > Actinopteri > Clupeiformes > Denticipitidae > Denticeps > Denticeps clupeoides. The sequence continues at coordinate 9,653,688 of NC_041717.1, read as the reverse complement.
ACAGCGCGTGAATAGTCTGTCCATAAAATGGCAAGTACATGTGACATCTCTTAAAGGGATCATCTGTAGTTCATACGCTGTAATTTCCATGTCTCTTGTAATTTTGAAGCATGTTTCCATAAATCCGAGGGAACCACATTTTAAATGTGAGAGAACGGCATGCTATCTATGTTTCCCAGTAGTTACCCGAGACCACAATTACAGTCTTTTGTTGGGAACACTGAGCGTCGTGGAGAACAAAGAGGAGGATGCTGGGAAAAAAAGAGGGCAGCCTCCAGAGGGCAAACATAACTCAGCTCCTCTGAAGTCCAGAAAGCCTCTCACTGATGTGGTGTAGGAGCGGAGCGATTCACTTTGGTTTTGGTTCCGGCCTCGGGTTGTAGAAATAACCTTGTGAAGAAAGAACATAGGGAAAGATTTGTGGCATCAAATGGCAAAAGTGTCCATTTTTTGGGGGGATGGGGGTGGGGGGGATTTTTTTGCTCATGTAGCTAACCACCCCCCCCCCCACACACACACACACACACACACACACACACACCCTCAGAAATATTATATGTTGTGGGGCGTACAGTATGACAGCAAGAAAAAAAAAGTAGTACACTTTTTTTTTTTTTAAGTGAAGTGCCCATACAAAGCAGGCCTTGTGCTGCGCTCTGGTTTTCTCGGAGGGAACTGAAGTGGAGGAATGGAAAAGATTATCCGGTGGAATGTCTGGGGTGACCTCAAACGGAGCGGACAGCCCAGACAGCCAATGGGATTGTATTGCTTAGCGCTGGGCTAATTTTTTCCTGATGAATGCAGCCGCCTGTTGGACCAGCAGCAGCCAGTGTGCGTATGGTCCACGTTTCTCCAGCACCGGCATCAGAAAGCCTGCTTAGAAAAACACGTCTTTACAGAATCACAACATCATTTCTGGCATTTCCTTTGTTGCTTAAATGTCCCCAATTATGATTTTTTTTTTTTTGCTTTTATATAGGTCTTCTAATAATGCTAATACTAATACTGTCAGGGCAGTGGTGGCCTAGCGGTTAAAGGAAGCAGCGCCGTAATCAGAAGGTTGCCGGTCTGAATTTGGGTCCTCCAAGGTGCCACTGAGGTGCCACTGAGCAAAGCACCCCCGGCGCCTGCCATGGCTGCCCACTGCTCACCAAGGGTGATGGGTTAAAAGCAGAGGACACATTGCATTGTATGTGATTCACAATGACAATCACTTCACTTTCACAATATCTGAAGACAGCCGTGTGGTGCACAGTTACAGCCACTTTCCCCAGGATGTGCCATTTCTGTTTGTGTAGCTTTAAATGCCAATGAGGAGGACAGCAGCATATAGAAGTGAGCGGGTAGTCGCTGAAATGACATCATCAACACTTCCTGTTTTTGCGCAAACAGGAAGTTGTGTCAGCGTTTTTCCAGAAAAACTGTGCTCTTTTTTACATCCGAACACCGATCATGTTTTCAAGCCATGAATGTTGGTGGAGAAACTCTTTTAGGGGCGGGGTGGGAAGTTCTCTGGGCGGACAAAGCATAAGAAAAAGAGGAGGTAACCTTTCCCCTTACGACGACATATAGGGAGAAATTCCAGATCTGACTGTCTGAGCTGCCGCTCTCTGAATGGAGAAGCAGAATGGCCAAAGCACTCTTTACACCTATCACCAGTTCTAGACAGGATATTGGAACTTGTATAATGTTAAATATCACTGAGTAAAATTATTGGGGGGACATTTGATTAAATTTGCTTGTCATTTTGTGGACATGGAAGAGGTTGTTTTGGCCCAAACTGACGAGTGTAAAAAGCTTCTGCCTGTTCTAACCAAGGATGCCTGCAGCGGCCTTGTCTAATACATCTTATATGTTGCAGTGAAATGCTGTTTAAATGAGAAACGATTTATGATCTCTTTGATTTATTAATAATAGATGTTTTTGCTTTGAAAATATTGCTGGAATGTTTATTCTATTGCTGTGGGTGTTTTGTATAGAAGTGGATCGGAAACTAATTGTAAATACCTTCATAACATACTATATTAATATACTGCATTCATTTATAGAGCCAATATACTAAACTGAATGGCTGAAGGTTCAAATTTCATCTTTAAATTAGATGACAGAAAACAAGGCCTTTTTTAGATGCTCTAGTATAACGTGAATCAGACAGAATGTGTGGAGTCCATGCAGTTCATCAAATGCACTCTTATATATATATATATATATATATATATAAATATAAGAGATGCTATATATGTTTGTGTGTGTGTATGTGTGTGTAATATGTGCATATATATATGTGTGAGTAATATATATATGCGCACACACACACATATATATATATATTACACTATGGCCGCAGTCAGTGCCTTGAGTAAACAACCCAGGAGAAGACAGATGAAAGCACATCTCTGGCTTTGGTGACTTATGTAAGGATTTGTGAACAGGCGGCAGCCACAGGAGTGGGTGGGGTTCCTGGACGAATGCAGGGGAAGCTATCAATCCCCAGCCTTTATCAGGAGTAATCAGTGACTTAAGCCTCACTGAGAGCTTTATCTCTGCAGGCACAATCAAAATGAAATGTTATCTTATTGCTGCATCTCCGACTGCCACCTCTGTGGTCCTCGCAAATCTGCGCTCCCCCGCACGCGGCATGTTGGCCACGTATTTTGCGGTGGTATGTTATTGGCATTTTAACGGTGCGCTGATTGCTGTCCTGGAGAGGGGAATTAATAACACATGTCTCCCATGCAGCTTGTTGTGTTCGGCCTGGCGCTTGGTCTGTTTGTTCTTCCCCTTCCACGGCACAGGGCCAGCCCTCGTCTGTGCAACTGTGTGTGTGTGTGTGTGTGTGTGTGAGCGATCTAAAAGTGGGCCAGCGCACGGACTCTCTGCGGGGAGCCTGAGCAAGAAGGATCATGGGATATCTACTGTCCTTGTGCACACAGGGTCCTGAGATGACGGGCTACTGTCAAATAACATAGAACGGTCGGGCAGTGATCAGCAGCCAGTGTCAAATCATGTTTCATACTAGAACTGTCACAGAGGAGACTATTTAGGCCATATTCTTGAATAAAACATCAACCGTGCCGTCTGGTGGAGGACTTATAGCAGGTTTTCTCCCGGCTGGACTTTACTTCCGCCATTCACTCTGTTTCTTTTGTGTGGAGAACATGTCTGATTTGGCTCTTTTCATTATCACTCATCACCAGGCGGGTTTTCCGTTTCAGCCCTCCATGTCATCAGCGAGAGTGTTAAAAATCTGTCCCACTCCAGGTACAACATATTTCTGTTGAAGAGCCAGTTTCAGTTCAGGATTTCTGTTCTTCCTTTCTAGAGCATAGGGTTCTTATGTAGATTCCTTCTGCGCCGTGATCAAAGCTCCAGCTCCAGATGTGCACCAGGCTCCTCCCCCAACTACTTCACCCCCACCCCCAACACCCTCCACATTCTGCTGTGTCTGTCTCTCGCTGACCATCTGTAACTCAGCTAGTGCGGCGGCCACAACCCGAGCACAGGTGTCTCTCACAGCCGGAGAGGTGGCTACCGGGCAGACGTCTGTCCCCACGCTTCACTTCCTGGCCGCTCCCATGACAGGTGCAGTTTCCAAACCAGGGAGTAGAGTGGTAGAGCTTTATCTAGCACCTTTCATATGAAAAGTTCTCAACAGAAAAAGTCTGGCCACGTGAGATGCAACCAGAAAAGTAATTATGAAAAATAAATATGAAAAATTAAATAAACAATAATAATACTATATATTTATATAATAAAATTAATTATATGAAAATACATGGTAAATAGAAAGTACAAGGAAAATATCCTCTAATGGTGCTTGGTGTTGTGGCTCTAGTTCAGTGAGTCATGACATGAGGAAAATTATATATTTTAACCAGCACTAATAAGTAAATTCTGTGATAATAATACTAAAAATATTCATATTATTCATTGTTAATTTGTTAGTTCAATATTCACTTGTTTATATAAATAAAATTTGGGGGAAATATATATACACACACATACATTCATCTTAATAATAGTATATAGAATAAAATAATGTTTTTTGCTCTTTGTGTTTGTTAACAACTAACACTGTTCCACCAGTCTTCAGATTTTTTTCATAGTCCAGCCATCAGAACTGCAGTTCTTTTGGCAAATCAGAATGTCCATCTGCATTGTAATAATTCCCGCTGCAGTCCTGTTGCTGGTGTACGCGGTGCGATGTTACGCGAGGCTCTGGATGCTCCGGATTGTTTGCGTTGTGCCACACCACGCTCGCACATGCCAAGCCAGACAGGCGGCACAAATAGAAATACAGTCTCCATGGACACATGAACATATCACGTCTGTTGGCCATGTTTCTTAATTGCCGCGGTGGTTGTGATGCATGGGGGCTGTAAAAGGCATTGTTGATGTGTGTGTATCATCGGACCGGACATGGAAACATTTACTGACCTTAATTTGGATTCATGGTACGTTTCGTCGTGCAGTCTTGTCCGATCCTTTTTTTTTTCTTTCTAATTTATTTATTGCGCTAGCTGCGTCGCCATAGCGCCATGCATCTGTTTTCCTGCTACATGCTTTAATGTTCATGTTTTATTGAGTCATTACCACTATAAATTCAATTTAAAGGCAGTAAAATTAAGCCAGTGATTATTTTTCCAATTGCTTCCACCATTAGAGGTTGAACGCTTGCTTCACTAAAAGGGATTTTTATAACATGCCTCCTTTAATTGGCCACAGAAATGTAAAAGTTTTTCAAGAGGCCCTGCATAAAACTACTTCAAGCACAAGGAACGAATCAAATTCAAGCTTAAGTGTTCGAGCACATGGAGATTTTTCATATTTTGGTTTTGCCAAGGTAATACTTTTAGTGTTTTTTTTTGTGTGTCTCCATGTAATGCTTGAATCAAACTATTTTGAATATATATTGAATAAAAGCTCAGTGATATGACAAAAAGAAATTAATATTCTTTCCCATAATGAATGATTACATTTTTCAAAAAAGAATTTCTGATACTGCTCAATTGAAACCGAAGATGCCAGAGATGATAAACAATTTATTTACATATAAAAAATAAGTAAGGTGAAACACTCACTTGCATATAATTTTTTTAAGGCACCAACCACCAGTGTACCATGCACAGTGGCTTCATTTGCTTCCCATCCATTTGGGCATAACCAAACCATTTCCAAACAACTGATGTCATGTAACCCTTCCTGTCAACAATGACTTCACGTATCTGCAAGTCATCACCATCTTTCACTGCCATTTTTTAGAACCGTTTTGCTCTTTCTACCTTTATGCAGTGAACCACGTGGTACTGCGTTCGTTGCTTTCGTATTCCAATGCCTCGTACCCCTGTGTCTCCATTTCAAAATAATGTAAATACACAGACAAAATATGCAAATTTCTGTCATTTGTATTGTGATCGTGTAAAATGCCCAAAGCTGATCACTCAGATCATGGAGAATATTATCTCATAATTGCCCAGCCCTATATTATTTCATATTTAATATGTTTTACATTTCAAAATATTCTGAAGCTTGTTAACATCCACATCAAGGTGAATTGATTCTTATTAATGGAAAATAGTTGTCAGCAAGGTTTACATATGTAAATGTTATATTACAAGAACAATATAAAATATTGTCAGCTACATTTGCTTTCTTATGTGTTCTTGTAATAGAATTTTGGGGAAAACATGTGTGCAGGCCAAAATATCTGGCCTGTAGCCTTTCTTGTACAATGACATTAGAGACACATTTTTTTTTATAAAACTACATTCCAACCAAATCAACAAGGACAAATGTAATTTTAACTACTGAATGTAAGGCTCTCTGAATGCGTGTAAATATAAATGCAAAAATAACACTGATTAACAGTGATGTATTGTCTTTTTTTCAACAACATATACAGTAGCGTACAGTAGAGATTAAATTAAATAATGAGATTAAATTATTATTAGTAGTATGTATTGCATTACATTGTCAGTACTGTTTTATTCTAAATGGACACAAACTATGAGAGGCAAATGAACTAATACACCAGTTCCCCAAATGCTGTGTGTTTGATGGCTTTTCCATGACTCCTTATTTACAGAACCGACAGAACTGTACCTGCCTTTTATAGCATACAGGAAGGCATCATCCCAAGGCCATAAAAGGCTCCATTAAAATTACAGACGTAAGGGGAGCAGCAATACGTTTCATAGTACGCTCATTCTTGTCCGTCAGACAGGGGTACGCATGCAGAATTATGGTTGAATTTTTTTATTCTGTGTATTGATATTGTATTATCTGTGTTTGGCCTTTGCATCCTGTCCACTCTTAATATACATCGAACTACCTCTAATCATGCATTTCCTTTCAATGCACCCTGGATCCAAGTTGCTGAAGTTGTGTTCTCCATTACGTTACACTCATGGCTCACTGAAGCAATGTTCCATTATTACTTCACATCATGTCACACTTTTCTACAGACCACATAGTATTAAACCAAGATTAACATCTGCAGGCCTATTCTTGACCTGAATGACATGAATATTTAGAAATTGCCAAACAAGGAAGTGCTAATCTAATCGTTTATGTTCAGGGTGGTAGTAGCCTAGTGGGTAACACACTCAACTATAAACCAGAAGACCCAGGTTCAAATCCCACTTACTACCATTGTGTCCCTGAGCAAGACACTTAACCCTAAGTTGCTCCAGGGGGGGACTGTCCCTGTAACTACTGATTGTAAGTCGCTTTGGATAAGGGCATCTGATAAATGCTGTAAATGTAAATGTACATTTGTATAAATTCAGGTCAGAATTTCAGGGCAACACTCGCGTTGGTGTAGTAAAATTATTGCTGTGTGCGCAGATTAACCCCACACCCTCCAGTTTCAGTAGTCCCAATTTTCACATGGGAATTATGAAGCAGCTGAAAAAAACACCACGGCGGCACACACACTCACATTTTTATTTGCTGGCTTTGTTTCTCCTGAATAAAACGTACATACGAATGCAGTGTGTGCTTCTCAGTACTGTGCCCTCAGGTGAAGTGTGAAAACCGCTCGGCTGCTCCAAGCAATTTGCACTTGTTTGGAGTTACAGCCTATTGCTATAAAAGTTAATGTCTCCATTTGAATCTGGAAGAAAAGGTAATCGTGCCTGTTAACACCAGGTCTACCATTTATTCAGATTTGAAGACGCCGCGGCCTTCCCTTCATTCGCCTCTCGTGCTCCTTGAAATAAAGTCCAAGTCAGTAAATATCCTCGGCAGCACCGGTGCAATCCACTCCGAAGAGCGCGGCAGCGGGCAGACTGCTCTGCTCGGCACGAACATGAAGATAAATGCGTGTTTGTATTGGGAGCGAGTGGGAGGTGGGGTTGAGCTTTGACCTAATCGGCAGCGTAATTAAATCTCGGTGGGTGGGTTGTTTGGGGCTACGGTGTTTTGTCTTCGCAATCGCTGCTCCGCCAAGGGGGTGTCTGCTCTCTAGGCTGGGGTCTGAGAGAGCGCTCGGGGTTTGACAGGCACGGGTGAATTTCGGGGACAGGTGCAGCGGCCCGGACGTCTGTGTCTACGTGCATCTATGTCTGTCGGATGTTTGGCATTGAAGAACGGTGAAGTGATATGGCTTCCGTGCGCTCTTCTCGTTCCATAATTAATAACAAACATGATAAAAGAGAAAAGGCTTATTTTTAGCACAGATCTGTTTCAGGACAGTTTCTTTGAGTAGCAACCAAGAAGACTCTTTTTACTACTGTATGGTGCAACATGGGATGCTTTATTAAAAGCAACAAAACTATTGGTTACCCATATTTGGTTTGCATCTTTTCGATCCAAAATGTGGGCCCTGAAGATTTGTTAGATGCGGAACATCTCCATTGTTGTTATGGACCTGGGTCAAAAATAACTGTTTGAAAAGGAATTCAGGAATCTGAGCAATAAGCAGCATCGATAAAAGCATTTGTTTCACTAAAATGCATAACACTCCCTAGCTGTTACCATTTTCTTTCTTAAAGAGTATTTCCCAAACTTGGGACATTTTTATCTTTATTTTGTCCCGCACTGTGTTTCACTGACTTGCTTTTTTGTTTATGGGTCATCTCGTACAACACTGACCTACTAACGGGTTCCTGGGAGCTCCTCTACCATTGCTTCTCTCACAAGAGGTGGTGTAATTGAGCTCCAACCACAGTACAGCGTGTACTCTACTGAAGCTGTAAACACACTGTAAGTTATGGTATCGAGGTGTAAAGTGCCCACAGTATAGCTGTATGAAATGTTGCCACTGAGTTACTTAAAAGGTCTATGCATTTTGGCATGGTATAAATGCACAATCAGAGCACCCATGGCCAATTTGACACAAAATTACACAGTGTCCTGTTCTCATTTCTGTTCTGTTTTTTTCCTCTGGACAGTGGTAAACCAGTCCTTTGCAAGGTGTGTTTTTTTGGAATTTTCCTGTGTTTTTGTATTTTTTTTATTTTTATTTTCACTGAATGTTCTTTTCTTGACATTATGTCAGCTCTCCAAAACACTCCTTTGAAATTAGTTTTGGCTCTTTGGCTGTGGTGCCACACTTTGCCGAAGGTCCCTCTGATGTTCAAGACTACTAAGCACAAGTTCCTCTCCTCGGTCAAAAGAACTTTGTTCCACCTCTCTGGCACGAGATGCTAGAAGGTCTGATGTGGCTTTGGGTTGAGATCCAAACCGTCCTCAGGAAACCGCTATGCTCAGACAGTCCATTTAGTTCAGTCCATTGACAAACAACAAATGGAAAAGCAAGAGAGGGCTTACAGGATGGGGGACAGGTGTGAATCTGCGCTCCAGTAAAGCTTGGGTCATTTTAATAGTCAGGTTAAGATGTGATGGATTGGGGAACAGACAACAGCTGCTTTGAAGTGTGGCGTTGGACACTTTGATCATCGCTGCATGATGAGATGGGTGTCAGGGTTAGCGGCTGGTTTGAGGGCTGGAATTGTCAAACTCCCAGTGCTTCTTGTTGCTTAGGGATTTGGATTTTCAAGCAACTTCTGTGATTGAATCATGTCTGGCAGATGACAGCTTGAAGGCGGAAGGACATGTCTGTTATTTCAATTTTTTTGTTTTCTGGCAGGATGCATCAGTATTTGTCGAATATTGTATAACTTGTTTCTGAATAAAAATTATGCATGTGACAACTAATTCAAAATGCAGCAGCACGACTGATCTTCAACCTTCCCAAATTCTCCCACACCGCCCCTCTGCTACGTTCCCTCCACTGGCTCCCAGTAGCTGCACGCATCAGGTTCAAAATACTGATGCTGGCCTACAAAGCCAAACATGGAGCAGCACCATCCTACCTCACAGCCCTTATTACACCTCGCACTGCACCTCGTATACTCCGAGCCTCCAGTACTGCTCGCCTGGTCCCTCCATCGCTAAACGTAAAAGGAAGACATTCATCTAGACTCTTCTCTGTCTTGGCCCCTCGGTGGTGGAATGAGCTTCCCCTCGAGGTCAGAACAGCTCAGTCACTGAGTATTTTCAAAAGAGGAAGACCTTCCTCTTTAGAGAATATTTACATTAACTTGTAACCTTCTTATTGTCTGACTTATGTATATAAACTACAACAGAGTGAATATAAAGATTGTATTCATAGTTGGGGGTCCTAGTGAACCAGAACTGATCACATCATTGATTGTAACATGAACGCACGTTGTAAGTCACTCTGGATAATGGCGTCTGCCAAATGCCGTAAAATGTAAATGTTGTCTTGCCATTGAGAATAAGGCATGAGGCACAGTTGTACGACATAGTGAAGTTTAATAACGGTAAACAAAACACACGGCACGGTGACCAACACAGAATCAGAACTCAAGCGTGGTCTATGTTGCGCACAAACTGATTAGACATAGCAGACACCCACATGAGGGTAATCAGGTAGACAAAGACATTGAGTAGTGCCACCTGTAGGTGCAACCGAACGTTACATAAGTCAACGACTAGATCAAATTGTCACAAATAGGTTGGTGGTGGTTGGGGGGGGGTTAAGGCTATACTACATGAATTTAGGCTTGCATAGGCTAGCTACACAACATGAATTTAGGCTACACTACATATTAATATTAATCACTGTGCATCGTTCACTCACTTGCGGTAAGAGGCCGAATGAAACTAAGTTCCAAAGCCTATCCCAAGTTGTTGGGGCACAGGACAGACACACACACACCACATACTGCAAACTGGGGCACCTGATATGATTGAATTTCCAATTTGAAACACTCTAATGATATGAATATAATCTTTAATATATTATCCAGTCTGATTGGTCACTGGTGTACTGAAGAAGGGTCTGTTGTAAGCGTTTATATTTTAAAGCAGCTGGTCAGATGTTGTTTGCCCATGTTAATAGTTTTCAAAGTGAAATTTGAAATCGCCGAATAGTATAGTAGAATTTGCACAAAGCTGTAGTTTCTGGCACAGTTGTGTGTGTACAATACCAGTCAAACGTTTGGACGCACCTACTCTGTGATGGTTATGGAGACTTAAGATGGAGCTATTTTGAAGAATCCAATGTGAGAAACATATTTAGTATTTTTTGTAGCAGGAGAAAATGAAGTAAATTTGATGAATCTGTTTTTTTTCAAAGTCTCCTCTCTTTACCTTCGTGGCTGCTTTTGTTCGCTATTGCCATCAAAAGCCACTTCATGAGTTGCTCATTAACATGGTGTCACGACTACGGACTTACGGGGGAAGGAAGCGCAGAGGTCTGACATTCTGGGAAGGGTTTTTATTATTATTAAATAAACAAACACAAATAAAGAATGGCGCGGTGGCCGAAAACAATTTAACTTCAATAAAGAACGTAAACAAGCCCGCAGGCGTGTGGCGATTGCCAGAACTCAAAACACACACATTACCATACGTGCACTAAGTTCCACTAAAATGCCGTCCCTTCCAAAGGGGCGGAAATGTCCGGCCTTTATGCGCCGTCAGGATTGGCCACCGGTGATAAGCACAGCTGCAGTCAATCCTGACACATGGCGAATGATAAGAAAGTGTTCGGCATAAACCATCCCTGTTTAACTTAAGGTGGTGGAGAGGGACCAAGAGTGTGAAGTGCTGCCATCACAGCAAAAGCTCCCTGATTTTGTAGAGATTCAAAGCGTTCAACTTTTTTTGCTTTGTTTGCAATTTTTTTGTTCGTTTATTACATAACCTCACGTGTGTTATTTATTTAGTGTCTTTGGGTGAAGCTACTTCTTGTTGAGATCACTTCAGTAGTCTATGGTTGTATACATAATATCAGACCATAATTCATTGGCTGTATCTTAAAATACATGCCTAGAGGTTTGTAAACTTGATGAACTCCACTGTCTGCCACTGCAGGTTTAAACACGTCTTTCTTCATTCATGTTTTTTGACCTCAAACATTTAAATGCTTTTGAATTCTTTTGCACTTTTCTTGAACAAAAGTTTCATTTTATGCTTCTGTCTTATTTTATAACACACATTTGAAAAGATGGTGGTCATTTTATTTTAGCATTTCACTTCCTTTTCTTTCTTCACCATTTCTTCACCAGATTGTTTGGTTCTTTATCACCAATGAACAGGTGAAACATTTCCACAGGCCGATGCATTGTGACATCATAATGCTAAACAGGAGTGTCCATAGGTCGCATGATTTTTGTGCAGTCATTGTGCAATTTCTCTATTAATATTGTGTTGTCAACTTGACTTGACTTGACAGAAGCACATGGAAGGCCTGAGGCACTGGCAAGTTGCAGGCTGAGCCTCCTCAGGTGCTCTTTCAATAATTCACCTGTCCTGGAAAAAGGTTTTGGGTTCAGACCTAAGCTGGCAGCATCCTCCCGCATTGGAGAAAGTGGCTACTGAGGCCCTCATGAGTAATTTATAGTTTTACACAGTAGCTGGTAGAAAGTGCAGTATTAAATGAAGTTACAAGATGTGGAATGTTCTAGTAAAACCACTCCATGCCTTTGGAGTGAAACTGGTGCAACGTTTACATCTTCATTCACAGCTGCTAGTGCCTTCTGGACCATGTCAAATTGTGGCCTGGTTTGTGCTTTTGCAGTTTATCATGTTTCACCATCATAGACCTTAAAAAAAAACCTTCTACAAACCTAGAAGACACTCCCAAGGCCTAATTGAGTCTGTGGAGTAGCTTTGATTTTGGGCCGTTTCATGACGGGGTAATTAACAGGCTTCTGAATCATTCAGATGCATTAATTGAACGCATTCATCTTACAACCAGTCAATAAGTGCTTAGGAGTCTTTACAATTGATTTTACACGCTAGTGCTCAGAAAACAAGGTCACCAGAGCTTTTTGCCTGTATCAATTAATCTGTGTTGCTACTGTGTACGTAGGCTGATACAAAGTCTTGTTCATTTTTGGTGATAATTAACAGCAACAGGGCTAAGCTAATGAACCAAGGAATCCAATTGCAGACTTAATGCCGGGTTTGGTAAACATCATATGAGCTTTTAGGGGCAAACACCCAATCTTCTAATTAAACAGAACTAGGCAAATGTGCAAATGTGTTGAGTTCAAGACTCAGGAGAAGAGACTGTTCAAGAGACCTTGGTATGAAACAGGGATAACCACCTCTGGCTGGCGAATGCAATTGGAGAGTGAGCTGCATGTGCTACCTGTGCCCACAAGTTGTGTAATGCTTGAGGGAGAAATGCACTGGCTGTGGGCCAGGCCTCCCCAGTGCCAGCCTGGGGATTATTGAGATACAAAAAAGTTTAGAGTTTCCACACTGCCAGAACGCAATGGCTTCATTTCTTAAGCTGAGTAATGCAGCCGGGGTGGGAAAACCCTGCCCAGGTCTGGTCCACAACTGCCAGATGTGGTCTCACAAACTGGCCTAAATCTCTTTAAAATGTGTGAAGCATGAAATGTGTGATCATTTAAAATAATGGCAACTCTCGCTTTTAATTAGTCAATTACTAATAATACTAATATTTCTTATATTCATGGTGTTATATAGTTTATGTTGATATTTACTGTACATTGTTGTTGGATTACATTTAATGCACAATGATGTAAAGTAATAGGAAACAGAAATAGTCATTTTGCATTAAATTTACTACTTGCTAGTTATTCAATATTATCATTATTTCTCACATTTATGTTTTAAATCATCTTTTTTGACCCACGTAAGTAACAGTTTTTATAATTGTGAAAATAAGCCTTCTTAATTCAATTTCACCTGCAGTATTTGCAGTCTAAAGTGTTAACAGTACAGTACAACATGTAGGAATATATACACTGATACACACACAAACACACAGTTGTGACTACATGCACCGAAAATGAAACTCCAGTTTGGTTCATCTTAGTTTGGTTTAGCCAGCGCAGGTCCGTTAGCTGTGCCGCATTTTAAAAGTCGAGTAATTATAGATGAACCTTTCCAGCTGACTCGCCAGTAACCAGAACATCGAGCTCAACTGTGCGAAGCGGTGCCTTGCGTTGAGTGACTGCACGTTCGCCTGCAGTTTTCAAAACCGCTCTTCAATAAGATGTCCCAATGCTCAATCCAAGACCACGTCTACAGGGCAAACCTGTTCCTGCCTGTCCCCGCTTGTTTCCATGTATATTCATGTTCCTTCTTCTGGTAAGAATATCTTTTGGGGGGCCATTGTCTTAGTTACAGTTATGGGCAATTTCCACAAAAAAAAACCCCATCAAAATTATCCTTAAGAGCCTTAATTTTGGTACAAAACATGCTTTTAGACTTTTCATACTGAAACAAAAAACGAATGTAAAGTACTGACATTAACTCTATTTTTCTTTTTTCTACAGAATCCACGGGTCATCTGTCATCTTCGCCTCTTAACTCACCCACAGGCCACCGAGGCCTGGGCACCCACCCGCTGCACCATTCTCTTCTCAGCCCGTCCTCCATGACTTCGTCTGGCCAGCTGCACTCTCCCATCAGCGCTCTCAGTTCACCGATCAACGGCCTGGGCTCGCCCTTTCCTGTCATCAGCTCCCCGATGGGCCACCACTCCACTGGGGGCATGGGCTTCGGCCCCAGCATCAGCCCACAGGTCAGTCCTGGCACACACTGTCGGCTCATGTCTCCATCACAAACAGGATCACTCTCTCAGTGACTGATGTCCCTTTAGCTTTGTCCTGGTGCCAGTGCCAAAATGCTTCCATCAACCATTTTTCCTCAGAAAAACAACTTGTCTGTCAAAAAAAAAAACGTCAGTCATTGCATGTTTGGAACGAGAGAACTGTGATGTTGAGGGCAGTGCGCCAGGACAATGTTGCTAGTAAGTCAAAAATAATAGTAAATGAATACAAACCCAGAAAAAGGGGAGGTCTGTGCCCTACTGAAGAGGCTGGTGTTCTCGCTCTTCCAAAAAAGCAAACATGAATATATGAATACTGGATATAACGCATTATAAAAAAGAAAAGATGTAAAAAAAATGTAGGGAACCTTCTTTAAAGGTTATAAAATAAGTGATGTAGTTGCTCCCTTTTAGCTTTCAGAAACGAGGACCAGATCATGGATGAATTTACAATTTCCCTACTCCAGCAATGGAGGCCTTTACATTTAAAGGTTCTGTGACCTATTTTTTTGTGTGTTGCTTTTATATTGGTTTTAGTGGTCCCCTAATACTATATTGGAAGTCTCTTTCTGAAATTCCGAAATTCATCCAGTTATAGCCAGTTTTATCCAGTCCCAAAATGCGATTTCCCCAGGACTTTAAATGCTTTAAATGGTAACGAGGAGGAGGGAGGTGGGACGAGTAGGAGAGTGGCCTATAGAAGTTAGCGGGCATTCGCGGAAATGACGTCAACACCATCCACCAATCGCAATGTTTGCCGCACCCAGGAAGTTGTGTCAGCATTTTTCCAGAAAAATTCAATTTACCCACTGACATAACTAAAAAAAAAACAGTTGTGCTAATTTTTACATCCAATAACCAGGCAACTGCCATGCTTTGTACATTTGGAAGCCATAACTCGGTGTTATGAGCTCAGTGGAGATAATGTTCTAGGTGAGTGGTGGAAAAAGCATGAGAAATGCGAGGTAACCTTTCCCCTTGTGACGACATAAGGGCAACAAATTCCAGATCTGACCATCTGAGCTTCCACTCTCTGAACGGTGAAGCAGAATGGCCAAAGCACGTTTTACACCTATCGCCATTTCTAGCCTGCAGGACCATAGCCAGGTTTGGGGAGGTGCCTTTGTCCTAGGTTCAAACCCAACTTAGTACTATTGTGTCCCTGAGCAAGACCCTTAACCTTGAGTGTCCCTGTCACTATGGATAAGGGTGTCTGATAAATGCTGTAAATATAAACCTGTAATTAATATGAATTTGGATACCTTTTCACTGGGTGGCTTGTTACCATGTGAGTGAGCATTGTGAACCTGGTGTACAGATTGTGTTCACACCTGTCTGAGACCCCATCACAGTGCAAGCCAGACTTCCTCCAAAGGTGGTCCGGCTGATCCGATCATGTCCTGGCTGCATTTGCTCTTGCATAATCACAGGTTTTTTCCACATGCACAGTGTACTGTCTGTCCATCTGTAATTTTTATGCTGTACTCAACAGTCCATTTATAGGCTAGAATCATTACATTCACAGCTGAAATAAAAAGTATTTTGTATGCAGTGCATGGGAAACCAGTATCAGACTGGCCTTGCTTCTCACTGTCTGTGGGCCATGGGGAGTTTCAGGGTCTCTGGTCGGATCTGTGGGGGATAATGGGGCACTTGGCTGTAGTCACGGGTTTCTGGGGTCCTGATCAAAGGTGATTTGGGTCATAAGGTTGCTCGCAATAATCTTTTCACTGCTAGTTTTACCTCGAGTAGAGTAAACACACTCACGTGTGTGTATATTCATATGTAAGTCTTTTTATTTCAAATTCAAATTCAAATTTTATTTGAATTTGATGTCTGATGTCTGACTTGGTAACTGTCTGTATGTTTAAAAGAATGGTGCATGTTGCATTGATGTAGTGCTAGAATATAATATAATTCCCGCTAAACATTAGTCACAAGGTTTTTGATTATTGTCAGGGGCAGTTTGTCTTGGCTGTCAGCGCTCTGGGTATTTCCAAGTCCGCGCTGCCGGATCAAAATTGAAGCCGGGCCAGACCTGATCTGTCAAATGTTGAAAAACACAGACATTTCATATCCGAGCACTGGCTGACAAACAATTTTAAATCACACTCTTGCACCCTGTGTGCTGAGAGCATCTGAAAAAGATTACTGAAGTCTGGAACTAATTGTGCTGCTGTCCAGTGGTGTTTTTTAAGGATTTAATATCTCCGGATGGCTGTCCTGCATATTTGAGTAAAAACCCAAATTGTGTTTCTCTTTTTTTTTTTTGAATCAGCACTCTTTGAAACCATTATGTGAAAACATTGTGTTCTTCATGTCTGCTCATTTCATGCATGGATAACGCTGGCCCTGAAGACTGCGGAGTTATTTCGTTTTGGTCAAATTACCATGAAAGCTTTTATAAGTTATAAAGTCCAGCCTCTGGATAATGTAGGGCTTTGCCAGCACCGGCGTTAGTACCCTGGAAACTATAACGCCACGCAGTGAGTTACACCACCGAATGGATGCACAGACTTAATGTGCGCTGTCTCATTTAGTGATGTCTGCAAGAGAAGCCATCAGCAGCCGGTCATGTGACATCATTACACCAGTGGCAAAGAGGGGGAACAATGGGCGCCTTTTGCTGGGCAGTGTAGACTTGAAAATGGTGAAGAAATTGAACGTGAACGCCTGTTTACCTCAGTGTGTTTGTGCACATATTGGAGTTTTGTGCATGAACACAACTGTGTTTTTTGTGAACTCCGCTCATAATCATCATTTCTAAAATTATTTGTTCAATTTGGTGTTCACAAAAAACACAGTTGTGTTCATGCACAGCCTACATGAATGTAAGCACTGCTTACAATTTTTTGGAGATTTGGGTTATGCACACCTTAGGACGTCTCCTCAGACAAGGTCCAAAGTTACGTGCCTGGTCTAGCCCTACGAATGCATTTGCTGAAGACAGATTGGAAACTAGTGTTGGAAACTAGTTACAATTTTGTAACTGTGAAAATGTACAATTGAGTAATTAACTAGTTATTTTTCAGTGTGAACTGGCTCCTCAGTGCTCAATGCATACTTGGTTAAAACAGATTTGATGTCCAAGTATCGTTAGCATTGTTAGCATTGTTGTGCAGTTGTATTTCATCTAACTCTTTAGAAGAGGTCAGATGAATGTAGAAAGTGTTCTTTTTTTACTATTTCAGATCATAGGAGCCCTTCATTAGGCCGAGCCCCACGTGGGAGCTTGTAAAAATGGTGGAGCTATTAAGCCTTTATTGCGCAGTGTAGCCACCACATGGAAAGAAATGCCCTGTTGAGACAAGTCTGGGCTGGCAGAAAAACAATGGGCTGCATTTTTTTCCAGAGCACTTTTTTTTCTCCTCCCTACCTCAGATGTCTCTAATTTGACTACTAAATGGAGGGTGTATGTAGGTAAGTGGATGAAACCTGCAGGTTGTGGAAGCGACGAGCATGCCGCCCCTCTGTGGAGTCCTCGCCTCAGCCTTGGCCTCGGTCTCATTATCCCCGTCACAGCGCTTGACCCTTGACCTTGCGGTGTCACCTATAATCTGGCTGTGCCACATGGGTTCTGTTGTTTTTATTGCCAACATGAATGGGTTTAACAGACCCCCATCTGACGGGAAGTGAGCCAGCCACAAAGCCGTCGCTCTTAAATGTGCTGTGGGTCAAAAATCAGTATCAGTTCTTTAGCTGGTTCACCTTCCCTCCATCTTTATTGCATTCTAATTGCATTTATTTACAGCTGTTTCATTTCTTCATTGCAAAAGTGACAGAAAGCTTTACTGTTAGTGCTGCTACTGGCTTTAACCACCCAGCAAAACTGGGCTCTTTCTCCCGTTCCTTTCTGTAAGTCTGTGTAAGTCTGCGTATGCGTCCTATTTGCGTGTTCTGTTTACTTGCACGTCACGACGTGTTACATCGTGCATTGATTTGATGTAAATGAACGTGAGACGACTGCACATAAACAAACCAAGTCTATACCTTGTCGTGCAAAATCGTACAGTATGGGATTTGTGGAATCATTTATTGTACAGAGGGTAAAATTATGGTACAAATACGATAATTATCATTCGTGAGTTGGGAGTTTAAAATGGGAAGAGCTTAATGAAAGCTTTCATGCACGCTACT
The DNA here is from genome assembly GCF_900700375.1 of Denticeps clupeoides. Lineage (NCBI taxonomy): Eukaryota > Metazoa > Chordata > Actinopteri > Clupeiformes > Denticipitidae > Denticeps > Denticeps clupeoides. Next base: position 9,635,489 of record NC_041717.1, on the reverse strand, counting down.
TACTCATTCTGAATTTAAACCTGCACCTGTCAATATGTCACATGTGCAAAGATCTTTCATGATTATTTATGTTTCTTTCTTGTTTTTTATTAATGTCAATCACAAGGACATACTTGCCTCTCGACTAGCGAACAAGCCCCATGCTTAGCGTGTAGCACCAGTTTCAAAACAGCGCCATTCTCATCCATTCATGTTTCAGCCCCATGTGTCTGATCTGTAAAATCTGTGCAGCACTTTTCCACGTGCACATACATTTTACTCAGCAGCAGGAGTCCCGCGGCTCCATTGCATGCTTGTGTGATATCCTTGAAAAGTGAAAACTGCGAGGCACGTCCACGGCTCCCACGAGAGCTTCATGCAAAACAGGCACACGGCAGTCGAACGCATCGCCCATGTACTCTCTAAATTTTCTCCGATAAAGAAAAAACTGAAGATTTTTTTTTTTAATCTCAGATCAGTGCAGCGGCTGCACGCCCAGCGAAAAGAGTTCTCCTTGTAGAATTTACCGTTTTTGAGGGAAAGTTTCCTTGAGGGTATGCAAGGATAGAGTACATAAAGGAGACGTTAGAGCATCTCATTGGCATAAAAAAACTTCAAAGGCTCCCCCTCCCGTCGCCATTCTCACTCGCTACCTGGGAGTGACTGCTCCTTTTGATTTGACTGCCTGGCACTTTCTGTGTTTGACATTGAAAGCACATTTTCCCTCTGGAGTTAACTAGCTTTTCTCAGGGACCGTATGTCGGGATGGTAGACGTGCTTCCACAAGGCAGGAGGAAGTCTGATGAAATGTAGGCCTTTTGCTTCCACACTTCTCATTCATTTGATATTGTGTTGCATATATAAAATAAATGCTTTGATTTGGCAAAGACTGGCACGTTTTAATGAATAGATAATCAGTTAAGTCTAAAAAGTGGGTGACTTGCATTGGCATTGGGTTATAAGTGTGGTAGTGGCCTAGTGGGGAGGACCCTTGTCTATAAACCAGACGACACAGGTTCAAATCCCACTTACTACCATTGTGTCCCTGAGCAAGACACTTAACCCTAAATTGCTCCGGGGGGGGGACTCTCCCTCTAACTACTGATTGTAAGTCGCTCTGGATAAGGGCGTCTGATAAATGCCATAAATGTAAATGTAAATAAGGGGAGGGCGTTCTCTTGCCATGCTTACCAGTAAAGGCAGAAATATACTTGCTTTTAACTAACATTAACATCTCAACTGTGTACAGATACGCATAAGTAGCTCACATCTTAAGACCCTCTAATCTGCCCTTATCCACCTCATACTTGAGGCAGCGAAAGGCCATATGCAATGGTGCACACATTGCACACTGGTTTCACCCAAAATAAACAGTAAAGAATATTAGACAAAAGGTGAGAGTGTACGGTATATACACACGACCAAACATTTCAACAAAAACCAAGACTCACAGCTATGAAACGAGACATTTCATATGGTTGTGTAGTAAACAAATATATCGGAAACAAAGCTAAAATGTAAAAGAAACCATTTTTACGACGATTGGATGCCAGGCTCTTCAAGTTATTCTTCTACATTCAGTCCTGATAGTACAGTTGTGGCCAAAAGTTTTGAGAATTCACAAATACTGTTTTTTGCTTTTGGAAAGAAGTGGCTTCTTTGCTGCCCTTCTTGACATCCTCCAAAAGTCTTCGCCTTACTGTGTGTCCAGATGCACTCACACCCGCCTGCTGGCATTCCTGAGCAAGCTCTGCACTGGTGGCACCTCGATCTGAATCATCTTTAGGAGATGTTCCTGGCAATTGGTGTATTTTCTTGGGCACCCTTAAGCCTTCTTCACAACCTTTGTCCTTGAAGTTTTTGATGATCTGATAAATGGTTGATTTAGGTACAATGTTAGTAGCAGCAATTTCCTTGCCTGTGAAGATTTGTGAAGCCCTTTTTATACAACGCATTGATGACTGCACATGTTTCCTTGTAGGTAACCATGGTTAACAGAGGTAGAACAATGACTTGAAGCATCACCCTCCTTGTAAAGCATCCAGTCTGCTACTCTAACTCAATCAGCATGACAGAATTGATCTCCAGCCTTGTGTTCCTCAACACTCTCACATGTGTTAATGAGAGGATCGCTGAAATGATCTGAGCAGGTCCTTTGTGGAAAGGCTGAAATGCAGTGGAAATGTTTTTTGGGATTAAGTTCATTTTCATGGCAAAGATGAACTATGATCATCTGATCACTCTTCATAACATTATGGAGTATATGCAAATTACTATAATAAAAACAGCAAAAAAAAATTTGTGAAAACCAGTATTTCTGTCATTCTCAAAACTTTTAGCCAGGACTGTACATACTGGGTATCTAATGGACAAGAGTGGATCAAAAATGGAGATCCAAATGGATGCAGATGAAAGGCCAAGTTTGTGACTAAGGATATTTGCTTGATGCAGCCTCCTGCTTCTTCTCAGGCACTCATTTTCAAATACATCTGGCATCTGGGCTGGATTTTTGAATATTAAGAAAAAAGATCTGCCGAATCTTTGTTTTGGTTTTTCTGTGCCACTATCTCTGTCTTATTCATTTTGTTTTGAGCTGTTTTCCTCCATCATTCACTATGTATCATAATATGAAAAAGATTCATTTAGGAAGGAGGTCATGTCTAGCAGGTCGTGTGTTGCAGTGTTTAAGCATTTCTCATAATGCACTTTTTGCAGACAGATGATTCTGAAGTCTGCTCAACTGGTGTAATTCCACGATGTTGGGAGGCACAGACGCTCGACATCAGGGCAAACATGATTTAATAAAAACTGAAACTAAATATAAACAGAAAACACGGCATGTGGGCCGGGGAACTCAAACCATACACATAGTGGGAGCTATGGAACAAAACTTTAGGCAATGTAAGACCGAGTGAATTAGAGACCAATGACTGTTCAAAAGCCACCACCCCAGTGTCTAATGCCCACATTCCATTATTGTAAAAATTACCATAATGGAACAATCATGGTAAAAACTTTTGAAAAGGTCCTGATCAGCCTGGCCTAATTGATCAGGACCCAGTCATGTGTGCTGAGGGCCACCTGGGCAAGCCCCATGACACCTAGGCATCACAACCGGTGATCAGAAGCGGAATATAAAAAATAGGCTAAATCCTATACACAGAAAACACAAAGATTAGAGAAGTGTACATAAACCTCAGTTGCAATACTATATGTGTTTACAAATGATCATATTGTAGTCAAAATCACTTCACATGCTCTCAATATGAATTTACAATGCTCAGTGCTTGACCCTATAAACATGCCCTCTGCAGATTCGTTTTTCCTTTAATTTGTCATCCTGTCAAGTGCCTGTCAACATTTTTACTGGATTCATATAAATCATTATAGTACTAACGTATAAAAAAACAATAAAAAAAAGCATTATGATTTACTTCAGACCATTTTATTTAGCATTATATTTGCCGTGCTTTGTCTTAGCGTGCTCCCATCATAACGATTTGGGTCCATCTCTTTGTACCTGAAGGGATGAACTTTGGAGAAATGAGCATCATACCCTTTCTCACACCAAACTGATGCAGTAACTCACTCTAAAATTAGTGTGTCTCCATTCTCTGCATCATGTGGAAGCAAGGCAGGCATTCTGCTGCTGTGTTTGCTGCACAGTCTGTACCTGGAGGCTACGGAATACTGTCAGAAACAAACAAACAAAAAAAAATACAAATGTAACTGCATCCATCACATGCAAAACTGCATACAAATATGGGAGTGCAGGGGGAGAAAATAGCATCCGTGAATGAGAACAACACTGCGGGAGCCTTTAATGTAATTTTTAATTTGTTTTGTGAATTTCAAATGAGCCCACCACATACTAGCCTGTTCTCACTTTCGATCTCTATCTATTATTCAAAAGGCACAATCTCAACAAGTCCAAGGTGGCCGTCTGAAGTTGAAAGGAAACAGTGCCGTTACTCTAGGGAGCGTGCATTGTACCTTTGTTTAAACATGAATGAACGGCCTGTATGTCTTCTGAATCTTAAGAGACAACAGCCGTCTGGGTTTTTGAAAGTGGGAATCGGCACGGATGGGAATGGGAACGATTGAGGCTTTGTTGCAGCACAATACTTTTTGTCTGGGATAATATTGTGTATTATGTTTGGGCACAAAACAGTGTGCCCATCTTGCACAAACTTTCAGAAGGGTATGGTTCAGGTTGTTACCTTGTTTACCTTGCTCTTTTAATGTGTTGCAGCTCAGTTCACCCATGAACACCGTTAGCAGCTCAGAAGATATCAAGCCCCCCTTGGGCCTGAATGGAGTGATGAAAGTCCCACCCCAGCCCATGTGCACTTCACTTTCCCTTACCAAGCACATCTGTGCCATCTGCGGGGATCGCTCCTCAGGTCAGTTGGCATGGCTTCCTGGGACATTTCTGATCCATGTGTCATCCAGATGAATGACTCGTGAATCAAATGCAATTGTTTTTGAAACATGTGTTTTAATTAGCCAAAGAGTTTGTCCTATATCTTGGCCAATACATTAATATGGCACTGATAATGTTGTTCCTACATGGAGGCTTATGCTAGAACTGCTGAAATGCTTAAAAAGTAATTTTTACCACACACCATCAATCTGGTTGTACTTTATGTTAAAAAGCAGCTAGGTCTCTCAGAATGTCTGTCTCAGAGTTTACACTTGTCATGGCTGCCCACTGCTCACTCAGGGTGATGGGTTAAATGCAGAGGACAAATTTCACTGTGTGCACCGTGTGCTGTGCTGCTGTGTATCACATGTGACAATCACTTTTAACTCTATATTTTTATGTTCTGGTGCTAAACTGCCACTGCTGTATCTCTCACCAGGTAAACACTACGGGGTATACAGCTGCGAAGGTTGCAAAGGCTTCTTCAAGAGGACCGTGAGGAAAGATCTGACTTACACCTGCCGAGACAACAAAGACTGCATCATCGACAAGCGGCAACGCAACCGCTGCCAGTACTGCCGCTACCAGAAATGTTTAGCCATGGGAATGAAGAGAGAGGGTATATTACAGAGTTCAGTTATATAATTTTCTTCAATATTTTTTTATCTATTTCATTAGTTATTTTTACTTGTTAAAAGAAGACCCCCCCCCCCCCCCCCCCCCCCCAAAAAAAAAAAAAGAATATTGTTGGTGTTGCCATATTGTCCTTTTCACCCTGAAACCACTTATTTAAGCAGAGCTGAGTAGTTTTCAGACAGCAGACTAGCTAGACAACTAAGGCTAGTCATGTCTCAGGAATACTTCTTCAAATACGAGCCCCGTGGATTGTTCGTCTTTTGGGAGGGTACCTGTTAAAGCCAAGGTACGTGCAGGAATAGCTATGACAGAGCTATGCTACCCAACCATCCAATAACGGACATAGATTTCAACTATTGTTGCAGTACATACTGATTGTAATTTTAAACTTAACTCGGATCAGTACCATGTAGTTTCTTTGCAGAAAGCCTTGCGCAAGGACACATATTTATAGCTGCAGCATAATTCACTGGTGGAGGGACAGAGCTATATTGAAACACCAGCCATATGTGCAATGTTTTGTGTCATGTGGGGACGTAAGGTCGTCTTTCATAAGGCTTCACACCCCAGGGCCCCACGCTGCAATGTGCTGTGGATGAAACCAGATCTACTACTACAGGAAAAAAAAAGAAAACACACTAGAGCATATTCAGTCTCTCAGAGGACAATAAAGCTAACATAATTTCCTTTTGGCGAGTCCCTCCCTTTTCACCTCTCTTTGACTTTTTGAACAAAGCCTTACCCTTCAGTTGACTTTTTCGAGGCAGACATCAATGTTCTCTAACGGCCCATTTTTCCTGGAATTACCCCCTTCTACCAATACCCCCTATCCTCCCTGCCCCCATGACTCAGCAGCACTCCCACTAAAACGCCGAAGAGTGGTTCTGTAAGGAAGGAAAAAACGAGGGAGAAGTGAGAGGGAGTTTATGCAGACAGCGGGAGGAAGAAGGTGAAATGTCTCTCAATGAAAATAAGGTAGAAAAGGGGCTGTGTGTTTTTGTCAGCCTGGTCGGTGTGGTTACTGCTGGCTTAGCCACAGAGCAGCCTGGCGCCCAGAGTTCGCTGTCTGCGCTCTGCTCTCACCACTTCCTGTGTCTTTTCTCGAAGGGCATGACTGTCTAACTAATCAAGCTGACTGGGAGGGAAAGGGACAGTTTTACTGTCCGTCGCGCCGTTTTATTGGCAAAGTGAAGCTTATTCACATTATTAAATCATATTTGTGTTGGAACAGGGACAACATGCACAATGGAGCAGACAATGATTACAGTCAACTCTGCATGACCTTCAGTGTCCTGTGACCTTCACTGCTTATAGCCTAGAAAAAAACATACAGTCTACATACAGTCATAGGCTCGCCTCTCAGTGCATTTACATATCGTAAGACAAAAGCAAATTATTATGTTGGTCTATCTAAAACAGGACTTCGAAAATGCAGACATGGGAACATGAAATCATTCTATTAAAACTACCACACACAGATAATGCAATTGTTACTGGACCCAAACTGGACTGGGTGCATCTCATTACTCATGTACTGAGCTTGTCCAGGTCGCCACTGTAATATTTTGCAGCCTACATTGTCGTCGGGCAACCAGCATTATTCAATAAATCGTTTTCCCTCCTCTGCGTGTATACTGGGAAAAGCACAGTAGTCAGATTGATAGGTGTAGCTCAACGAGTACTGAGTGATGTGCAGATCTGTTGCGTGAAGGTCCTTGCAAATTGAAACTCTGCTTAACTGCAGCCGTCCAGGAGGAGCGTCAGCGGGCGAAGGAGCGAAGCGAGAATGAGGTGGAGTCCACCAGCTGCGCCAATGAGGACATGCCTGTAGAGAAGATCCTGGAAGCCGAGCTCGCCGTGGAGCCAAAGACAGAGACCTACATCGAGGGCACGGTGGGCGTGCCCTCCAGTTCAGTAAGAACATTTTTCCCCGCTTATGTTGACAAATCACACTAATTCTAAGATTAATTATGCAGATTAAATATTTGAAAACAAATAATAATAAATTGTATAATTCCACCTTCATAATGTTTTTAAAAGCCTTTATTCATAAAAGAATATAGATAAAATTACTCAGTGTAAAAAATGCTGTTTTGGCCCTTAGGCTCTAAATAAATGGATAAAATAGACGGTGAAATGAACAGATTGATTGAGCTCGAGGGATGTGAAATGTCCTTTATCAGGAGTTTGAGAGCAAGTTTTTGTTATGTGAGTAAATGGGTGCTATTTTTGAGTTGATGGAAGTGTACACAGCAAGAACTGACATTAAGTGTTCCTCTGCGGACTAGCAAGCAGCCCTGACATGGTAAAGCACTCTAGCTGTGAGGGCCCTAAAGAGAGCTGGACAGGTCGGTCCAGAGCCATTGCCCTGAATGTATCCAATCACATGGGTACGTTCGGCCATTACTAGGGCTCTAAGTGCTGTACATTGGTTAATTATTTCTGTCAATTAAAACATCTGTTTGCGAACATAACCATCGGAACAAATTGCTCTGAAGGGCCTTTTACATGTTCTCTGCTGCAGTGAACCTTTCAGCTCATTTGTACAGAAAGCTGTAGTGTAGGTAATGTGTCTGCTCTGTTGGACGCATTCGGCGGGTTCACTTGCCGTCGCTTTTTAACCCCACCTACATCTGGGTCCATGAGCACTACAGATGTACAACTATTAAGGCCTTAAGCTCTTAGCTCTGAGATTGATTTTTTTCCTCATTCCCCCCTGTGTGACGAACTTGAACTTGTGACCTTTCTTGTGCCAGTAGCGATGAGTGTATACGTTTTAGTGCATAGGCTGCTGCATGCTGGCATGATTGTCAATGTTGTGTCAAGCTCCCACAAAAAGTTGTGCTTAGTTTGTTTTAGGGTATATATTTAGTGATTATATTTAGTGATATTATATATTTAGCAATCTTTCCAGTAACACATGTACATAATATACTGTGATATTAGCAAAGTCTTATTTTGCAATGGTGGAGGATGGACGTAAGTGAAAGGACAAACAACCAGAGATAAATATTCTCTTGTGAAAGTAACTTGCGGAAAGTACTTCTTGTGTAATGTATTTCCTAATGCAAAGGTTTGCATGTATATTTGGTTTTAAATGGATAAATACGATCGCTGTTCCATTTTAATAAAGAAGACCGATGAAGTAAAATGCCGTAAATAACTTTACTTACCTCAATATGTTTCTTCAAATCTGAGGGTCAATTTTTTGCAAGGAAGTAATAGAGAAAACTGGAGACCAAGAAAAATGTTAGACTTGATTATCTGATGGCTCCATGGCTTCTCTAGAATGCCATTTTTATGGTGTTTAACACAATGCAGTGTAGATGTAATGGAAACAACACCAACAAAGTGCTTTGCTGCATTTGTCCACCGCTTTTATTTGCCTAGGTCTTCAACATCAACATGCTGGAAACATGGAGATTGTGCATATGATGCACTAGACATATAACACACAATGTTGTTGTAGTTTAATAGTCATATCTAGTCAGGCTGAATGAAATGCATTTGTCTCATAGTGACCTAAATCAAAAGTTAAAAAGGCGTGATTAACATGGTTCAAGACAGACAAGCGACGCCCCCCCCCCCTCTTTCACCTTGCTCTATCGCGCTCTCACATGCTCTTTTTTTTTTCTTGCCTCCGCCAGGCGAACTAACAAGGTCCTATTGCATTATTCAGCCAAAAACTGCTTGCGGCCAGTAGTCCTATGGACGCTATTTTTAGCAGTCCTAAAAGCACATCACAATTTTTGAGAGAATGGTTGGGCATCAGCTCCAGACGGTGAAACCATCATGACCAGAATGGATCCTGCGGCGGCCCCTACCGCACAGCGGAATGTCGCGCGGAGGCCTTCAGCTGTTTAGCGCGCAGTATTCCGCATTGTAATATATTCAGCACACCTCCTTTGCATTCAGGCACCTCAGCCCCCTTTTTGAAATGTGTGCGATGGTATCGAGCCCTATGAGAAGGGGTAATCGGGGGGAGGGGGAGTGGCTAAACTCCCCTAGTCTTAGCCCTAATCTTCTCACAGGGGGCACTTTATTTGAAGTCCTTATCCTTGAAGATTTCCACAGTGCGCATCAGCCGGAGAGAGTTATTGAGAGTCTTCTGTTGTCCAGACTCCGCTCGCATTTAGTATTCATCCGGCTGTGTAGGTTCCCAGCTGAGTTATTTTTAACTCTCACCGCTCGCTCCGAGTGCTGCATCGTCTCCAGCGTGGCGTGGCCTTCGCGCCGTCTTCCCTTCATCTGGTTTGGTTCAACGCAGCGTTTGTGTACCTCTCACCGGTGATCAGTGATGATCAGTGGTGAATGTTTACTAGACTGAAATGCGACCCCGTGTCAGGTTTAAAGTACCAGGGGTACATCTAGACACCAACCACAGCCGCAGTCCGGTCTAGACCATTGTGTGTGTGTGGGAGGGGTTTACTTTAGGCTATGAAGTGTGTTCCTCTCAAGCCATGTTTCATGAAAAAGGTGAAATTCCATGCCGCCGTGACTGATTCATGATTTGCTATGCCCTCGTGTGATTTCTGCATGAGGAGTGTTTGAGGGACTGATTCAGAGGCATTGCGAGACGTTCAGGCCATGGGATCTGTCTCTTAGCCATTTAGCCCTATCAGGCTCCACTGGGACTTTAGTATACAGGAAATGAATCTGACATTAAACATTAGTCACATTTCTGAGCTCCCTGCCAGGCCTGGGCACGGAGCGAAAACTGGATCTGAGATCATTGCGCCGAATGAAAGGGCCATTGAAAAACCGGGGTGTCACATGTTCGCAGCATACGCGTACAGAATGTTTATTGTCCTTCGGCAGCATGTAAAAGTGCCAGCTCGCCCCGTCTGACCACCTCTGTGTTTACGCTCGCCAGCCTAACGACCCCGTCACCAACATCTGCCAAGCAGCCGACAAGCAGCTCTTTACCTTGGTGGAGTGGGCCAAGAGGATCCCACACTTTTCCGACCTGCCTCTGGACGACCAGGTCATCCTCCTCCGAGCAGGTATTGCACCCTAAAATCAAGCTTAAATATATATATATATGTGTGTGCGTGTTCGTGTTTTTATTTTTTACATTTTCTTGAGTGCATATCCTGTGTGAGCACTGACCTAATTGTGCACATGGCTGCACGCTGAAGTAGGATGAAACGAATCAAAAAGCATGCTTTTCTTGTAAACGCTTGTTTGTCTCAAACAATAAGATCATTCAGAGCGGGCATGAATAGATTATTTATTTTATCGCATCATCTGCGTGCGCCGCTGTGAAATCCACGCAGCCTTGGGCCACGCCGTGCGCTGATGAATGCGTTCCTTCTGATTATTTCCTCGGTGTCTGCTCTTGCTTTACTGCGATTTTCTTTCTGTATACATTAGAGGGACACGTTGTGCGTTTTGTATCGAAGGCTTCATCATGCTGCACTTTCTCCAGGGCCAGTGTGCTCGAATGTGTGCAGCCAAGAAAGAGACCTCTTGTCTCAAACATGCCACATTTTTCACTAACAAAGTTCGAACCAAAGATGTGGCAATATATCTCCTAAACAAGGTTCTGTCTAATGCTAAGTTCAGACTACACAACAATGTGAAATGATATATGATCATTTTACAGTTCACAATGGTTGACTTTCTTATTGTCAAGGGTTCATCGGAGACTCTGAACGACCTTCCACCCCTTACATTGGGTCTCCATTGTAATTGTGACAAATTACGTGATAATGTGTGCACACACTCACTCATACCTATGGACAGTTTAGAGTTGCCAAGCCATCTAGCATACCTGCCCTTGGACAGCAGGAGGAATACAGGGAACTCAAGAGCAAACCATGTGGCCCACCAGGTTGTTAGATATCTGATGGCAGTTGTCGGGCATCCTTGACCACGTTTGCAGATGATGGTGATGGCTGATAAAACCACTGATTCTAAGATGTTTCGTCAGTCTGTCTCTCTCACCACACTGGCCTTCGTTTAATCTGCCTTTTTTCCGTTGTAGGATGGAACGAGCTGCTCATAGCTTCCTTCTCACATCGGTCGATCACTGTGAAAGATGGGATCCTGCTGGCAACGGGTCTCCATGTCCACCGGAACAGCGCCCATAGTGCAGGCGTGGGGGCCATATTTGACAGGTGAGCTATGGAACAGAAGTACAGATACAGAATCTTTTTTTTTTTTTTTTCGTCAGGACAGGACATAAAAAAAAGTAATAAGTAAATTAATTAAATTTTTATTCCTCGTTCCAGTTACCCCTCATGGGGGATGTACCTTCACTAAGTAACGTGTGGTTTTCAAACCGACCTTCACAAAGCGCTTTTCACGGCGCGTCATGAATATTTCTTTCACATTCGCCTTGATGGATTGCATTTCTGCATTAAGCTGAAAGGCTCTCACATGGCATTGCAGCGGGCGTTCTGCTCGTCTTCAGAAAATCTGTCTGAACTAATGAGAAATGCGCCATCCCATTTCGGCCGTAGATTAATGCGAATGACGTACAATAATGGTCTCCATATCGTGCCGGAGTAATAACGAAGTGGCACTGAGGCATGAGTGCAGAAGTACATCATGAACACTTGTCTGTGTTTAAAGGACACCCTATGTGGAACACACACTCAGGAACAAAGGAGTTTTGTCAAGAATGTGTCCTTTTTTCTTGCGTTGCAACAGGGTTCTCACAGAGCTGGTGTCTAAGATGCGCGACATGCAGATGGACAAGTCTGAGCTTGGATGCCTTCGAGCCATTGTCCTCTTCAATCCAGGTAGAGCGCCCACTCACTGCCTGCCTGCACCGTATCCCATTTGCTAAGGGACAGAGCTGCACGTATCCAGTCAACTTTTGTAATAAATGCTTTTCCGTACTTGATTGCACATGCCCCTTCAACATTTAACACCAGGCCGGACAAAATATGGCTGCATAGATATCATGGTTTTAGGCAAAATCTGATTCCTGTTGTGATCTACCTTAACAAAACCAGTAAATATCTGTTTTAATGCGATCGTTGATAATTCGACACGCCAAGCTACCAGTTTAGATTCTACTTGCATGTGTTCCAGGAACGTAAAGTGCTTCAGGAAGAAACAGACACTTGTTGCATGTGCCTGACTGAGCTTTTACAAATGGAAATAAAATGTGTTTGAAAAGAGTTTGAAAGTGTCATATTCACATATTCTGTGCTGCTGTAACTGTCCATTTGATCTGCCTTGTGTCCAGATTCAAAAGGCCTGTCCAACCCAGCTGAGGTTGAGGCTTTGAGAGAGAGAGTCTATGCTTCGCTGGAGGCTTACTGCAAACAGAAGTACCCAGAACAACCTGGGAGGTAGAAAAGTTCGTCTCAAATGTTGAAGTACCAATATGGAGTGTTCTGTAACATTACAGACAAGTGACAAATGAAAAGGGAAATAGGAAACAGTAAGGTGTTGGGGGCGACCTGAAAAACTGGTTCAGGGTCAGTAGACAAGTGTGCTACAAGCAAATAAATTAACCAGTAGTGCCTGCTTCAGGGATCCAAAGATCCAATTTTAATGAATGTTTTTATTTCATTCTTGATCGCAATGGTTCTGCTCAACACTGTGTCTTGTTAAGCAGGTGGGCCGATGGTCTAAAGTACAAAGTTCTCCGTCATTAAAAAACTCTTCAGTTGTGTTGCCATTTGGTGTATAAGGACTGCATTGCATGATTTTCACATTTCTATACATACGTCATTCCTCTTGAAGCCTCTTGAATTGGGGGAGGTGCCAAACAATGTCCCCACAAGCTAGTATCTCTTTTCATTTGTCACCTTTCGTAATATTGTATGCATTATGTGCCAAAACAGAAAAATAACAGTGTCTGGTTTATAATAATAGATGGAGCTCCATAACTTTCCATTCTCTTAGTCCAAGCATTAGTTCTACTGTGAATACTGTTTTTTATTTTTCCTAAATGAAAACCCTGGTCTTTCTGTTTTTCTGGGAAATCCTAAACCAGGTTTGCCAAACTGTTGCTTCGTCTGCCAGCCCTACGCTCCATAGGCCTGAAGTGTCTGGAACACCTTTTTTTCTTCAAACTCATAGGAGACACGCCCATCGACACGTTCCTCATGGAAATGCTGGAAGCTCCACACCAAATGACATGATGGAAAAGTTTTTTTTTCTTTTATTCTCCCTCACAGTTTTAAGAATGTCACCTTTCATTCAAAAGGACTCGCAGTACATTATCGGATAAAGTGATTGGTCATGTCACCCCTCTGAGCTCTGAAAAGAGTGACTGTGTGACTGTTATCTTTTCAAATGGTTCAGTTGGAACGTCGTGGAAAAAAAAAACTGTAAAGAATGACGAGGTTATGCAACATCTACCACATGCACTTGGGCCTTGATGTCATTAAAGAGTCTGAAGAGAGATGCTTTGCTTACCTGAATCGTAGACGTAGACCTGTGATTTTACCAAAACGGATTCATTTAGCTCATTTCTTACCTCGATGATTCATAAACCAGTGTCATTCTCACATATTTATCCTCACGGAGGTCTACCTCTCATTTACAATGCAGGTTTCATTACGTGGTAGTTCTACAGAGGTTTCCTAGATGAATAGGATCTATTTTCATCTCCTGCACGTGGGCTTGAGTGTGCTGATGTGAGAAGATGATTTCTGCCTGAAGAGGATTCCTCTCCATTGACCTTTTTTTTGGTTCTGCGTTGATCAAATGGCATATGAAATGTTATATATTATAACCATGTGCAGTGTTAATGGTATGCATTTTCTTTTTCTAAAGAGCAAATATGTGCATTCCTCTGTCTCCAAGAAATGGAGATCAGTGTGGTAAAATAACACTTTCTTATTCTCAGCACTTAGCTTTTTTTTTCTTTTTGTCAAGTAGAAGTGACACTAGCCAAGTCCACATTCAGGAAATAAATCGATAGTGTTATTTTGATTACCTAGCTTTGGCCCAGCAGGGAATAGCAGGGAAATTTTTTTTCTCAAATTCTAGAAAAGCAAAGTAAACCCAAAACAATTATAATAAGCGGTGTAAATAAAATGCCTTTCAAATGTTTCAGATTCGATTGTTCCCTTTTTTTCCCTGATGCTTTGTAAAAAGCATTTCCAAAGATCGTCTGTACTTTTCTCTGATGATGTGTTCAACTGTGTGAATGCATTTTGAGGGTAGATAAAGATAAAGACAAAGACAAGCGTCTGATTGGCCTCAGGGATACCGTCGACGCAGGGAGAGCTTTCACTGCCCCCTGGTGTAACAGAACAGCAAGCTGTACCCCTTCATGAGGACAAATGAGACTTCATATGCTGCAAACAGCAAAGATGCTTTCAGGGCTTGCAGCCATAGGTAAATAAAGACCTCAGGTTGAAGGATCAATCATAGATGTTCTTGAATATTGACTTTCATATTGTTTTGGCTCACAATGACCTGGGACTAAGAGCAATAATTCATCAATTTCAGTAACATTTTGGTATTATTGGACATTATTGCAGACTGAGCCGCTCTAAACTCGACAGTGTTCACCTGAGAAGTTGCAACCTTAGCGTTAATGACCTGATTTCAAATTGAAGTTCTGATTAACTGCTATGATTTTTTCCCCAGCACTTCAGTGCATCCAGGTAGTATTTAACTGATTTTTTGGAATAACAGCATCCCATTGTGGTAAGACACCCAACGAGTTGAACCCTCATGTCGAATCCCAGAAACACCGTTTTTAATCAGTTGAGGGATCACACACCAGCTATGCGGTATTCTGCCCTGATGCTCAGGCTCGACTAACAGGTTGTTTTTGTCTTTCACCATTTTTGTTAATTTCAAAAATTTGAGACCACCACCACCCCCACAAGGAAATTCTTTATTGATTTAATGAAACATAGAGGAAAAAAAAATATATATATATTTTTGTACAAATGTAATTTTATCCCTGTTCCTTTATATATTTCTTTTCATTCTGTGGAATGTTGTACAATTTGTGTAAATGTTGATTAATTAATAAATGGGAATAAAATTCAAAAACAGATTTGGATTAAGGGGAGGGTTACAAAATGTGTTTGCCATGTTTGTGCTTGGAGCTTCACTTGAAAATGGAGAATTGGGGCTTTTTCTTTTTTATATTTTAGTGAAATGTGTGATGTTTATCGTTCAGAATGTTTATTGTTCCTGATACAATTAAAATTAAATTTTTTGGATTTTTTTTTTGTCATTATTAGACCATTTGTATACAAAAAATATATTGACAGTTATGAATCTTTGTTTATTCCACAACTTGTTTTCTGTTTTCAAGGTGCAGGTCAACATACCCAAAACAATTTTTTACATTTACATTTTACATTTACAGCATTTATCAGACGCCCTTATCCAGAGCGACTTACAGTCAGTAGTTACAGGGACAGTCGTCGTCCCCCGAAGCAATTTAGGGTTAAGTGTCTTGCTCAGGGACACAATGGTAGTAAGTGGGATTTGAACCCGGGTCTTCTGGTTCATAGGCGAGTGTGTTACCCGCTAGGCTACCACCACCCTTTTTTTTCTTTTGTTCCAATGGAGTAAAGATGGTATACAGTAATTTGTGAGCATGTCTGTGCTGCATACAAAACCATCCCCTGGGGAGACCTAGCATTATTTGTAGGTGAGTGGTTAGGGTGATAGTTGCCTAGAACTCAAAGTCACTGGTTCAAGCCCCACTTACTACCATTTGGTCCCTGAGTAGGACACTTAACCCTGAGTGTCTCCAGGTCGACTGTCCATGAAACTAATGATTGTAAGTCCCCCCGGATAAGGGTGACTGCTAAATGCCATAAATGCGAATTAAGTTGTAATTACAGATTAATTAGCCCCGCAGGAACATAAGGTTAGGTGTGCCATGCAGGGGCACTCTTGAGCCCATTTATATGTTTGCTGTGATTCAGAAAACAGCTTAATATCCAGAACAGCTCCTGACATCTTGAAGTTTTTTTTGTTTTCTCAGCCCAGCCCATAAATGGAAGACGGTTAATAAAATTTCTTCCCGTGAAATGTGAGTTAGTAAATAGCTTCAGTGGATATAAAAAGTGTGCACACACCCGTTCTATGACCTGAAACTGATTCATTGGACTTTTACTCAGTTGCTGCTATAGCACAATTACACATAATTACAACTAACGCATTGTCTAAATACTACATTTTTTTTTGTATTTTTATAAATGCATTTGACTGATTTGGGACAGATGAATGAATTCGTATTACTTACAAGTCATTATAATGACTTTATTATCATTTGGGTGTGCATGGGCATTCGTGTATTATGAATATGCATCCGTCAGTTGTTTAAATGTTGTCAGAATGGTATCAGATATGTTTAATGTGGGAGAACTTGATTCAGATAATCATCTGGCACAAATGATGTGTTTGACAATTCCCTCATCTAGCATCTACAAATTGTCTGGGTGGTTTGGTTAGTCTGAAAAAAAAATATATAGTGTTACAAAACTGTCATTCACATAGTTGACAGCAATGTGAAGCACATGCATTGATGCATTAGGTGGTGTGCACAGAAAAACATCCTGGGAACATAAAGTTGAAGAACCTGCTGGTCCAGTCCCACAGTCTGCGTGTCATGCTGTTGGAGTTCGGGACTGGTGCCTTTCTGTCGTACATTGAGTATTCATGGGTTATTCATTCTGATTAAGGTTTACATTAAGGAAGTAGCCAAAGGGTGCAATGTGTGACAGAAAACCCAAACTGATTCAATACTAGATGAAGGTATTATGGTCTGAAAGATCTGTAGGGAGTTCACAAGAAGGGTTTTGCATTGTATAATGAAACAATGCAGAAATAAAACAAAATGCTTTACAATAGTTGCTGTGTGGTTTCTCAGATTTTCACTGACATGAAGTGAATAGAGAGCCGAAGCTACAAAATAACACAAAGTAATACAATTGTGGTCAAAAATGTGTCTATGCTTGATGTTCTATAAGCTGTTGTAGTAAAGCTGAACAAGTTCAACTAAATGTATTTTATAAGTAGGTGGTTTTGTTATCCAAAGTTAGTCGATATATGTACTTAATGTTTAAAAATATGGGTGAATATACATTCACAAACCCAAACTCTCAGTAAATTGTATTACCATAATTCTCTCCATTTCATTGTAACGTAGTTTAGCACTAAAGTATTACTTTAATTTATTTAATGGTCATCATGTTTCATTTTTCTCTTGATGACAGTGACACCTCCAGGCTCAGATGGAGAAAAACAGTGGTACTCTAACATATTAAGCAGAACGTTTTTTATGTGCGCGTCCACATTTGAACAACTGTCAGACAAATAAATTGTGGATGAGTGTTTAAAAATGGGCATGTATTCTAGATAGTTGTGTTGGTGTTCAATTTTGTGTCCAAGCTGAATTTATTTATTTATTTACAAAAATTAAGTGAGTTTGCCTGAAAAAGGGAAGCCTCTTGTAAAAATCTCATTTTGTTAAAGGCAAATCAATCTCAAGTTAACAAATAAAAAATAACATTCGTAATATATTTTATATATTTATAGAAGGTAACAGAAATGTCATATTATTGTCAATGTTCTTTATTATTTTCCCTGCAATTTCTTAATAATTATACACATGTAGAAAATTGTATGCCACAAACCTGATAGTTTTATATTATTATATTTTTAGCAAAAGTGTTTCGGAAATTTGTGAAATAATTGTAGACATTTCTATTGCAAAGCAATAAAAAAAAATACCTATAGAATATTCATTGGATAATTCTCTTGAGGTAATGTGATATTTTATGCACCATCTATAATTTAGACTCAGGTCAATACATCACTAGCTTTTTTACTGTTTGCCCGGTTGAGCACTGCTTCCTGGGATATGTAGTCATAACAAAGGTTGACGATCTCACCCATGTTTGTCACTATACGTAAAGAAGAAATATAAAAGTAGACTGGTGGCTTCATGTCCCTGGCGCCCCTATCTAGGTTTTGTTTACTTATTCTTTTAGCTCAAAATATGAGAATTACACCTCGTTCAGAGAAAAATCCCCGGCGATTTGAAAGCAGCAGCGTGGACTTCAATAACCATGATGACCTGCGCCATCTTGCGCTTGCGCAATAGGCCGTTCAACTACAGTCGACCCAACAATCTATTATGCTTCTTCGCTGCAATAAAAGGTACCTGAAAGACTGCAAGCAAAACGCTGCCGGAGCCACTTCGGGGGAAAGTAATAAAGTAAAAGAACAATATACGTATCTACCTTTCTGATTAGTGCTATTCCGCTTGTTTCTTTCTACTTTTACGCCACTCTTTGCTGGCCCGTACTAAAACGGGTTTTGGAGTACACTTCGCCTCAGAAGCGGTAGTAAGATAGTGCGGCTGGTGCTCGCTGTTTTGCAGCAAAGGTAACAAAGCCGACTTCCACCCAGCCGCTGCACTCCTGCCGAGCGGGGAGAAGGGACATTTTCGCGGCTGGTAGTAGAAACGCAGCGGCGCGTTCGCTTGAAAGGGCGCGCCGGGCACCATTAACGTGATCTGTTCGTCTGCCTCCGCGGATTTGCTAGTTAGCCCGCTAGCAGCTAGCCGCACGGCATGCACACAATGGCTGTCGCTGCCCGTGGACAAGGAGAGGGGGCTTGCTGGCCCCGAGAGCCCTATTAGCCTAGCCTGCTAACTAGCCCGAGAGAGCGAATCTGCATTCCACACTGGTGGCTGTCCTATGTGTTTTTTTCACCCGCCCGCCATCTTTTAAAGAAGTACCTTTTGGCGGAGTCAGGCGTGCATATGATTACAAACTCGATTCAATTTTTTAGTCGGTTTTAAGACTCGTGTTTTGGTGTAGCCTTACTTTGAAAAACACACGGAGTCGTGTTGCCAGTTGCTTCACGGAGAAGCGTGCCGGCTAAACTCTGGCCGAGTGTATCGAATTCACGTGACTGATTCGGTTTTTATAACAACGATCACGGTGACACGTCTTTCATTTGATTTCATATTAATTTCATGCATTTTTTTTTAAGAATAAAAATTTGGAAACTGTTGCATTCGAGCCTCTTCCTGTTTGCAAAAGCTTGTTCCTGGCACCTGCATGGTATGATGGTTTATGCTGAAACAAGATTCATTCAATCATCTTTGATTAAATTGTGCAAAGCGTACATTTATTATATACAAGTTGTGTGTGTTTATTGATTCATTAATCCAAACATCCAATCTTTTCTGTTTCAGTGTGTTGACACACAGGTCTTGAGATGGGATGTGTGTGTCAACAAGGGCTTAAGGAGCAGAAAGAGGAACACGATTCCAATTGAACAAAAAGGACTTCCGGAGATCAGGCGAGCAGTTTAAGGACTGGTCTTCATGTCAGAGGCCAGCATGTCGGCCGTCACTTCTCCTTCCCAGGCGCCTCCCTCCTTCACAAACCCTCCACCACCCGAGGTCACCAACACCAACAAGCCGGGCAGGAAAACCAACCAGCTCCAGTATATGCAGAATGTAGTCGTCAAGACTCTGTGGAGGCACCAGTTTGCATGGCCCTTCTACCAGCCTGTGGATGCCATCAAATTAAACCTTCCTGTAAGTAGTATAGAATCATGGGGTATTCCCAGACGGTGCATGTTACCTGCGGCCTTCTTATTTTGTTGCTGCCTGCTGCCTCCTTATTATGCCTCTTTACAGGATTACCATAAGGTTATCAAAAACCCGATGGACATGGGAACAATAAAGAAACGGCTAGAGAATAATTACTACTGGACCGCGGGTGAATGCATGCAAGATTTCAACACTATGTTTACCAACTGTTATATTTACAACAAGGTAAACCTTCACAAAATATTACACAAAGTAGAATGTCTGGTTTAGTGCTTTCCATATTTCTTGTTTAATAAGTCATTTATACCATTCTTATTTCTTTCTTGTCACTTTTGATAGCCTACAGATGATATTGTATTAATGGCTCAAGCGCTGGAGAAGATTTTCCTCCAGAAAGTGGCAGTGATGCCTCAGGAGGAAGTAGAATTACTGCCACCACCCCCTAAAGGCAAAGGCCGCAAGCCAGTAGGGACTCCTTGTGCAGGTAAGTGCGTGGAAGTAAATGTTTCCTTTGTCAGGGAGCATTGTACTTGTTCTCTTTGTTTTGACCAACGCAAAAACCAAAAAAAAACAACTTCAGATAACCAGCCAGAAGTGGCAGCATCCTCGGGTTCCCCATCGTCATCTTCATACCCGAGTTCCCCACCACAGCCACCCCAGACTCCCGTCATTGCAGCAACACCAGTGCCAACCATCACTTCCAGTGTACAGGCTGTGCCTCCTGCCACTTCCCTGATGCCAGTTCCCACCGCGCAGCCAGTTGTTAAAGTAAGTTCCATCACAGCAGTGGTTTCAGATGTTGTTTATTATGACTATATTGTCCTGAGCATATAAAACTTGGTAAAATACATATTTGGTGCCATATTCTGTGCCATTTTTGTGTAGACACCTGAATGAGAGAGCGACTGAGTGAGAGAAAGAAAAGTCTTGCATTCGGGTCAGTACGGTAATTGTCATCAAACAACAATTCCTTTTGATGGACCTGTTATTTGGCTCACAGAAAAAAGGGGTGAAAAGGAAAGCGGACACCACCACACCTACAACTTGTGCGATCACAGCCAGCAGAAGCGAGTCGCCCACTGCTATGCTAGAGTCCAAACACAGCAAAGTGATATCCAGACGGGAAAGTACGGGCCGGCCGATCAAGCCCCCGAAGAAAGACCTGGAGGACGGAGATGTGCTGCAGCACGCCGGCAAGAAGAGCAAACTCAACGATCATCTCAAGCACTGCGATAGCATCCTGAAAGAGATGCTGTCCAAGAAACACGCGGCCTACGCGTGGCCTTTCTACAAGCCTGTAGACGCAGAAGCGCTGAATCTTCACGACTACCATGAAATCATCAAGCAACCTATGGACCTTAGTACTGTCAAAGTATGACCGCCCGCCATACATTCATAATAAAAACGCAGTACTCTGATACTGTGAGCTTGCATGCATGAACTCCTGCATCCAATTGAGTTTCGTTGTCTAATTACGTACCTGTTTTTAAAACCTTTTTATAACTTTGCAGAAAAAAATGGACAGTCGAGAATATCAAGATGCCCAAAGTTTTGCTGCAGATGTTCGGTTAATGTTCTCAAATTGCTACAAGTACAACCCGCCAGATCACGAGGTTGTTGCAATGGCAAGAAAGCTTCAGGTAAGCAAAAAACACCCTTATAAAAAAAAAAAACCACAACCACTGAGCCATAGTTTATTTTTATTCATTTTGTTTATTTAGAAACCTTTTTGAAGTGATCTGGTTTTAGTGTTATTAATAATGTGCAATATTAATCTATATTTGGAAATCCGAAATCTTCAGCACCATTTCAGATTAAGATAGATATACATTATTCATTTGACATTTTTGGATTAAAATCTAAAAACCTTCTTGGCTATGGCTTGAATGTGTGGGCCTTAAACTAGAAAAAGCAATAAAAGGATAAGTTTACAAAGGCTGCATTTAAATTATTTGTTAACTATGACTCTTTATATGATAAAATGATCCTTTCTTAGTGATTGGTATAAGTAAATAAAAATACAAATTTAATTCTTAGGCTCAGTACCAAAATGATTTTTGTTTTATTTTTTAAATCAGGATGTTTTTGAGATGCGCTTTGCTAAGATGCCCGATGAGCCCGCAGAGCCCAACTCACCCAACGCCCTGTCGACAACACCGGTGGTAAGCAAGAGCACAGGCAGCAGCGAGAGCAGCGTCGACTCGTCCAGCTCCAGCTCCGACTCCGAGGAGGAACGAGCCACCAGGCTCGCCGAGCTGCAGGAACAGGTGGGTGCAGACCAGGTGGGTTTCCGAACTGAGGACCAAGATCCAAACCCAAGGGTGGAGGGACAGGCAGAGGCCATACCTCCCGCCCCACCTGCAATCTGGAACCCCCCCCCCACACACACTTCTATTTGAGCCCAAAAAACTTAAAAGAAGAAAAAAAAGAAAAATACAACTCTCTTTGAGAAACGACCATCAATCTGCCCAATGACAGGACTGGAAGTTAACCCTCTACCGCCTCTGCAGTTTGTGTTGGCATCTTGGTATATGGCATGCATGCTGTATATGTAGTGCTAATTTCTCATCTTACAATGAATCATTGCTAGTAGCAAGTTGTAGCTCTCCCATTTTTTTGTGACAGTAGTTCTTTTCAATGACAGTATTCTAACAGTATTTTGAGTATAACTATCTTGTCCCCTGATTTCACTTTGGCTTTCTTACCAGCAATACACTGTGGAGCACCCCAATGGTAACAGGGCGGGGAAAAAAAACGGGTGTGCCAAACATTTTCAGGTGATTGACTTTTTACTTCCCGGTCCCCACTAACTCCTCATTTTTGTTGCACCTTTTCGAGTGAGCGGTAGAGGGTTACGGTGATGAGCCGGAAGGGGTTTGATTTGTTGGTTGAGCTGGGCAGATCCTTCCTCTAGTCTGCTTGCTTGGTCACGAGGGCAGTGCTTTGGTTCTTTGTCTTATTTATTTATTTGTTTGTTTGTTTAACCTTTTCCTCTTTAAGCACTGTGAGCAATTGGCGGTTAATCGGTGTTAGTCGTGGGGCTTGGTTAGCTGCATTATTGCATCATTCATCGTCACCTTCATTGTTCTCCTTTTTAAAGCGTTTCTCATTCTGTTTCCAGCGCATCTGCTTCAGTATGGGTGGGCTTTTATTCCAATCCGGGAAAGTGCCCGCCAAGAAAAAGTTTGATTAGCATGCGGGAAAAAGGGTGCTTCATAGGTTAACCCTAATCAGATAGCAGCCTGTCTACTAAGTGCTCTTTATGATTTAATGCCTGGAGATAAATGGTGTTCAAACACACATTTGATTGCTTTTCTTTTATATACGGTCAACTGGTGGGTAGACCAAAATCAGATAATTGGGTAAAAAAAAAAAAAAAAAAACACCTCTTCCTATTTGTCCTTCTGCTGGTACGTCTCTGTTAGCTGAAGGCGAGGGCCAGTGATTTCCCCCCTCATCAGTTCCCACCCTCCAGCCCAAACCCTGCACTGTCCAGTCTCAGCAGCGCTTCGCACCCCTCTCACTGCTGGGTAGCTGACCCCCCTCCTCTACCTTCCTCCTCCTCAGCTGAAGGCTGTCCATGAACAGCTAGCTGCTCTCTCACAGGGTCCTGTGAGTAAACCAAAGAAAAAGAAAGAGAAGAAGGACAAAGAGAAGAAGAAGAAGGAGAAGGACAAAGACAAGAACAAGGTCAAAGCAGAGGATGACAAGAAGCCGAAGTCCGCTCCACAGTCCAAGCAGGCCCAGCCGAAGAAGACGTCAGTGCGGAAACCCAACAGCACATCATCTGCCCCCAGGTACTAATCTTACTGTATGTGGTTGGAGTTGGTAGATGTTCTGTATGTTTTGTAGAAACCACAAACTTCCATTCACTAATATTACAATTTCTTTTTTTTTTTTTTTAAGAATTTCTGGCAGGTCCTCCAGGCAAGGGACTGCAAAACTGCTTTAACCTGTTGATACCAAGGGTGTTGAAATTAATCTTTGAATTAAATTGCTTTGCAGACGTGGCCAATATTGCATTGATGCAGTGCAGAACATAATCGATTATAACATAATGATGTTGCTGGGTGGTTTTCTGGCGGCGGTACAAAAATTCTCGTTAAAAAGTAGTGGCTGTGGTGGCACTCCGTACCAGGAGTTTAGAAAACCACGCTTACTTTTTGTGCTAAGCACAACAGCAAGTGGCATGTTGAGCTCAACCGGCGAACCTCACAGCTTTAGAGACCTTAACTCCTATATTTGAAAACATCATGTGAAGTAATGTAGAAAATGTATGGAAAGTGAAGTGATTGTCATTGTGAAACACTGCAGCACAGAACACGGTGACACAACAAAATTTGTCCTCTGCTTTTATCCATCACCCTTGGTGAGCAGTGGGCAGCCATGACAGGACGGTGCTTTGCTCAGAAGCACCTTGGCGGCTCGGGATTCGAACCGGCAACCTTCTGATTACGGGGCCTCTTCCTTACCCACTAGGCCACCAATGCCCCAAAGGGGCATGGGATGCATTGCAATGCATCGATAATTGAAATCAAATCGTGAGACCACCACTGCCCCTTTTTTCAGTATATATAAAAACATATTTTAATCAGCTTCAGTGAATTTATACTGAATTTATCTTTAAAGTAGGGTTAGTTGAGAGTACTTTGTTGAGAATTACATGATAGTTTTTTCAGAACTTTACATATCCATCAATGTATATTTTGAAACAGTATTGTAAAACTGCTGCGTAACTACAGTGCTGGAAATCGCTGTAATTTTCTTATGCGCAGGTTTAAGTGTTCAGTTTAAACTTAAATGCAATAAAACTGGACACTAGGTTTTTGATAATGGCTGATAATAGCTGCATCTCCATATATATCACAAAGCAGCAGAAAATGTGTGTTTAAAAAAAACCAGTCCGTGCTCATGTTGCTGTGACGGAAAGGCTTTTATCAGGAACGATTGTAATGGTGATTCAGTGTAGCTATGGCCATCGGCCCATATTATTCACAGTTTAATTGTGAGTTTCTTGATTTGTCTCTAAATTGAAACTGTTTTCTGCAGACAACCGAAAAAGGGGGGTAAGCCAGGGGGAGGGAACTACGAGTCTGACGAGGAGGACTCCCAACCCATGACGTACGATGAGAAGCGTCAGCTCAGCCTCGACATCAACCGCCTGCCGGGGGAGAAGTTAGGCCGCGTGGTCCACATCATCCAGTCCCGTGAGCCTTCGCTCCGAGATTCTAATCCCGATGAAATCGAGATAGACTTTGAGACCCTCAAGCCCTCCACCCTCCGCGAGCTCGAGCGATATGTCAAATCCTGCTTGCAGAAGAAGCAGCGCAAACCCATACGTAAGTCCTTCTGCCCGCAGCTCGCGTTCTCTGCCATCTGCTCCACCAGAGCCTGATGCTTTCTCTCTGGCTCTTATGGCTTTAATTAAACTGGTTTTAAATGGCTGTGCTGGAAATACTCACCTTTTCACTCTTTGCATGTCTTATGGTGGTTCGTTTTTGACCTTTTAATGTTTCTCTGCATTGTCAGTTTCACACACAAAAAACCCCCCAACAAAATCAGACTTGCTCAGGGTACATCTTTTAATTTTGTCCTCATCTGTCATTTATATATAAATAATATCGAGGTTCTGAAGTCTTCAGTAGAACCTGGCGAGTGAAAGTTGCATCTGGGACGGCAGCAGACAATGACGACCTTGAGCAAAGGGCATGTCACCTGGAGATGAGAAGACCGAATGTGTTGATGCTGTATGTGACTAGCTGTAGAGTACGGTGTGTGTGTGTGAGTGTGAGTGTGTGTGTGTGTGTGTGTGTGTGTGTGTGTGTGAGTGCGTGCGTGCAAAGCGAAGGCCATGGCAGAGGTTTGTGCTGCTTGTTGCCACGGCGGCGTGGTGTCCCCTCTGACTGACCACGTGCCGCTGTGTGTCTCCTGCAGCGGGCACTGGGAAAAAGAGTGCCAAGTCTAAAGAGGAACTGGTACAGGAAAAGAAGAAAGAGTTAGAAAAAAGGCTACAGGACGTGAGTGGACAGCTGAACAACAACAAGAAACCGCCCAAAAAAGGTACCTGTGTGTCAGAGTGTGGGTGAGAGGAGACAGGTTGCCTTGTGGGCTCAGTAGATTAGTGCGAATAGTTCAGGCTAACTTGAGGACAGGACACCATTTGTATGTTCCTTAAATGCCATTTCCTCTGCTGATTGGTTTCTCTCGAAAGAAACGTCCTAAAACCCCATTGTGTGTTCCTAACATTCGGCGATGCTACATAATTAATGATCCCTCAGTCTCCGTCCGTGCCTTTCTTCATTTAAAAAAAATGACATGTTGTCACATGACCCCAAGTGGGTTGGTACTGGAATGAACATCATCTTCACATTCAAGTGTGAAGCCAAAGTGCAATCCCGTGATTACACGTTGTCAATGATCCGAAAAAACTTTCAGTTTAAGTTATGATCAGTTCTTGTGTTATTGAGCAAGAAAAAACAAAGTACGAAGAGTTCTTGTTATGGCAGCAAAGCTGTGTTTTTATAACCACTTTGCAACAGACTGTCTTGTTCAAAACTTGTCAGAAGGACCAAATTATTATTTTTTTTTCTTCAATGAATTCATTCAGCGAACAAAGTCCAAGCAAACCCAGATGGAGACAGTTTGCATTAAATTTAGATTTTAGGCCCTCACCTGTCATTGGAATTTGACATTTTGATTAGGCTCTGTAGACGTCTTGGAATCACTCTCTCATTCCCTGGCGTTGCCTTAACAGATTTTCCAGATTCCTGTCATCTCCATCTCATCACAATGCCTCTTTTGCCAGCAGATTTGGCTCCACTGCTGAATGAGCCACACCCACCAGAGTAGCATCATTCCCTGAATCCTCTTTGTTCACCATATGAACCACTCGAATGGTACAAAATAAATAGAATGTGTGCAAGGTGGATGGGGTCTCCCATTCCTGATTAACTTTCAACTTTCTGGTGCCGGCTGCTTGGAGGGTGACCAACATCCCCCCCCCCTATCCTTTTTCATCCAGTGCTTTTTGCTCTATGTTGCTTGCCTCCCATTCTCTCATTACACACTTCCATGGTTAGTGGTGCTGGGTTGAGGCTGCTGATGGGTGCTTCCTGGTTTTTCTCATCTTACCAAAACAACAAAAGACATTTACCCGCATGTTACTACCACCACCACCTCTGACTGCTCTAATTTGTTCTGCCAATACAACGTACTCGAAGTAATGGTTTCATGTTGGGTCGTTTAACAGTAAGTACCAACATATATTAAGGATAATACCTTGAGCCTGGACTCTGTGCACCAGCACTGTATTGTGTTTGGAGGAAAAATATATTAACGTGTATAGTTGTCGGCATGCCATATACAGTGTTGATGTGGTTTAGAAAGACAGTCATGTATTGCTTGACATCATGTTGAGTTCCTCAGCGCTCCAGTATGCAGCTCTTCCCCGTTCGTGTCTAAAGCGTGTCTCCGTGTTCTCCGTCCAGCAGAGAAGGCAGGCTCGGCGCAGGCGGGGGGTCCATCGCGTCTGAGCGGCAGCAGCAGCTCCTCAGATTCCGGCAGCAGCAGCTCCAGCGGCTCCAGCTCCGACAGCAGTGACTCCGACTGAACGCTGTGCGTGTGCGTGTGTGTGTGTGTGCGTGCGTGCGTGTGTGAATCTTCTTCTTATCTTCATTTGCCCCTTCTGTTGTGGGTTTTTTTTTTTTTTTTTTTTTTTTTTTTTTTTTTTAAACAAGTAGTACACTGTCATGACCATTTCATAAACGTAGAGAGCATAACAGTGACAGAGGATATTTTAAAAATGTTTAGAAACGCCTTCAGCTGGCAACGTTGTTTAAATGTATGAAAAAGTTTAACTGACTCTCCAGTGTCAGAGTTTATTGTGCTGGCCCTCAAAGGGAAACGCCTGGTATCACCAGAGAAAAATATTTTTTAATTATTTTAGTTGTAGAGATGAAAGCAAACATGGCTGCTTATTGACTCAATATTAAGAAAAAGAACATACAGAGTACCGGAACATACAGAGACGTGTTTAGCATCTCCGTTAATGCGTAGTCATTTGTTAGTTAGCGCTGTAGACCGCTGAATCAAAAAAAAAATAATTGATGGCATGGTACTTTTTCTGTTTTGTTTTTTTTGGGTTTTTTTTTTTTTTGCGCTGATATCACCTTTTGAATCATACCACATTCCATTAATGTCGATGTTTGGACAGTACTAATAACTTGAGCTACCCGCCCTCTGGCGTTACCTTTGAACACTATTTAGCTGTGGCCTTTTCACAGTTTCTTGAAGGAATTTGGCTCAATAGGCTCAGCCCATTGAGGATTTTCAGTGCAGTAAAAATGGAGCAAAGTCTGTCGTTTTCTGTTGCATGTGTACTCTTTCATCTGTAGCAAATTTATAAAAAAAAAAAAAAAAATTCAACACTGATCTTTTTTTTTTTTTTTTTTTTCCTTACAGATTGTAAAAATTTTATTCCGGTGCTTGTGTTTCATGTTATGTCAGTATTTGATGTATAATTTTTTTTGTCATCTTTGTTGCAAAAGTATATCATGCGTAATATACAATTGTTTTTGTATTTTTTATTTTTTTTTCTTGTTGGAAACACAACTTGACAGCTATAATAATGGCATCCCTAAAGATTCATACAAGTTGCAATCGAGGACTTGTATTTATAAACATGTATTTATAATTATCCCAAGGTATTTTTTTAACTCCTCTGAGGCTCGAGTCAGTTACGGTATTTCTTATTTGAAAATCAGTTTTGTGCTTCCAATATTCTTTGTTGCTATTATGTCATAATTATTATTATATTCCAGTTTTTGCTCCAGCATCGCTATGTGGATAGTAATTCTGTCACTACTGTGGGTGAGGAACAGCCATGCCATTGTAATAGATAAGCTAACATTTTTTTTTCTTCCCTTTTCTTGTACAGATCCCTACAATGTTGCTGTTTTATCCCACAGACAAAAGTACACTATACACTTGTTTTGGACATTGAAGTACCAATTGAGCACGTTACTTAAAGCATTGTCAAAGGCTCAATATTTGGAAGCAGGTTTTTTTTTTTTTTTGTATCTGTGTGTTTCACATTTATAATTTCCGTCTGTAATGGCATTTCAGTTGCGAGTGTTACATTCTCTCCTGATCATGCAGGTTTTCCATTGGTTGAACACTTAGATGGACATGTACTGAATGCTAAGTTTCAGTGGTACAAAAAAGTTCGAAGCACTCAGCCTGCATACAGACATGGCATAATCTGTACAATCCAGAAAACATTAGATCATTGTACTTCTGTGCTATTTGAGCAACTTAAGCACTGTTGAAACTGAACTGAGTCGGTATATTCAGAGTAATACAATCTAGTCTTCCTCTCAAGTAACATTTGGTTATATATATATATATATATATTTGTTTTAACCACTACAGCATTTTTTTTTTTTTGTTTTTGTCCAGATGAGATCATATTTAGTCATGGCAGATGATAGTCAAAAAAAAAAAAAAATACTGTGATATATATCCCACACTTTTGTACATGTGTACCTTCTTGAAGCTGTCTTCTTGAATAATAAAGTTGGGTTTTCCTGAGTGATGTCAGTAGAATTGAAAGATTGAAATATAAATATATGCTATAAATTTAAATGTATATTCACCACATATTAGGTTGATTTTTAGTCCCGGGTCAAAATATATTCGTTTATTTTATATTGATGAGGACAAAAAAAGTTTGTGTATTGCATGCCAATTTACAGTATCTTTCTTAAAACTTTTTTGAGCTGTTTATATTATGTAAATGTCTCCATATGATTCATAGATCTCGAATGGGTTCCCATTATAGGTGTAGGCTGGAGGTTCGCTGACTTACAAGCTAGTGTTCGATGTAAAGCTAACCTGGAATTTTGACTCACTGAAGCCCTCTTGTTTTTCATAATAAACGAAACGCAAACGAGCTGTTGTCTGGGCAGTGATTGTTCTTCGTGAGGAATACTTGCGGAAAACGTTTAAAAGACCCCCTACGCGTCCACTTGTGAGCATAGCAAACGCTGCTGCAACGCTGCTACAACGTTGTCATCACATAAGCAGACAGACGCGGGAGCCCACGTCCTCGGCCGGGCCCTCCGCGTTCCTCCGGTCCCGGACCACCACGGCCTGGTTGCCGTACCGACTGTACCAGGCGCTCTGGCTCCGCCGGAGGTAGCTGGCCGGCGGCGCCTTCTCCAGCTCCAGCCGCTGCTGCTGCCAGACGAGCAGGGACGTGTCCTTGTAGCGCAGGCGGCCGTAGGCTTCCGACAGCGCCTTCTCGGCCAGCGGGTGTCCGTCGGTCATCTCTCCGTCAAGGCCGGCGCGGAGGACGCCGCCGTCTGGCCGCCATTCGTCGGGAAAAAAGCCCGTAAAAGCCCGCGGCCGACTGTGGGTTCAAGCGACATGGAGTCGCCCGTAGCGAATACCGTTCGTGTCGTGCTTCTCACGGCGTTCGTTTCCTCTGCATCTCTGAACATGGACTTATTTCCCCCAGCGCGGCGAAGCGGTGGATACGGAGCCGAGTCCGCCGTCCATGTCGCGAAATCTCTCCCCGAGAGCGTACTTGTGCTATGGCAACGGCTGTCGGCGCTTCCAGCTTCCGGGTAGAAACACGGACCTTCGCACTAGGTTCCGGCCTGTTTAAGACAGACGAGCCAACATTTCTCATAGACTAGGATTTTTACCAAACATGCTTCTTACAAAGGCTCACTTCATGGGACTTTTATTTAAATCTTATATATCAATACAGCTCTGCCCCCACTCCCCTCACTCCCCTCTTCAGCTCCACAAACCTTCTGAACCCTAAAACACACAAACTGACCATGCACCAGTCACTCTGTGCAGCTCTGGTCTGCCAACTACCTCACTTTCACTTCGTCACTTTAAACTTACCTCTGTTGCACTATTGGTTTTGCACTCTCCACCATGTGCCCTTATTTGTATATGGTGTTTTTAAAATTGTATATTGTGCCTTTTTTTAAAAAATTGTATTTATACTCTGTATTCAATGTTACTGTTACTGTTTTTGTATTTAATGTTACTTGTATGGGTCAGAGAGTAACGTAATTTCAATTCTCTGCATGTCCTGTACATGTGGCAGAATTGACAATAAAGCGGACTTGACTTGACTTAAAAAGAGAGGAGAGATTAAACATCTCTTACAATTTTTCTATAATGACTGCGATATAATAGCTATATAATAATGGAGTGTGTTGATCAGCATCAGTTTCTCAGCAGCATGTAGTTACTGGAAAGGTCTCACCTTCCAATAAATGAAAAAGAATGAATGTGTAGCTTTCTGGGTTACGCATCTCTGGAATTATTTTTTCTGTAAAATAATACTGTCCTCGTTACATGGTTACAACTTTTAAACCCGCGAAATTTGAAAAAAAAAAAAAAAAAAAAAAAAAAAACACAAAACCAAATATCTTCATTTTAAAAATGCTGTTTATTTGTGAAGTTAAAATATCCCAAGATGTAAATTAACTTACTGAGGCGATTTAGCAAAAAGCGAAGATATCCCATAAAATGAATCCACCGTGAAAATCTTTCACTTTTATTGTGTATAAATGATGGAGGCATTGTAGTTAATCATTCAAAGCAGTGTATTCAGAAGGTATCATCTGGAAGGAAAAAAAAAAAAAAAAAAAAAAAAAAAAGCCTGTCCTTGGCAACCAGGCAGCAATCTGGTCCTTATCAGGTTGGTCAGATCATGTTACTAGAAACAGATCAGATGACATTAAGGTGTTTAGTGGAGGATGGGATTTTGAGGATTTTGTTTTCATTTCTTCTTTGCGCTAGAATCAAAGGTTTGTCCAATCTCTCTTCCACGTAATTTCATCCCTGAAAATGAAAGGAAACCAATAATCATATTTAATAAACCAACCATTACCATAGCCACTGTAAAGTCTGTAACAAGTAATCCCTGACAATTAATTCATCATGAAATGTAAACAAATTGTACAATGCAATTTTGTACACATTTACTAATGTCTTTTTTCCAAAATGAATTAAATAAAGTTTTCCCCTCAGAATTCTACACAAGACACCACATAATGACAATGCGAAAAGTTGAGGTTTTGGCACAAAAAAAAAAAAAATTACATGTACATAAGTATTCACAGCCTTTGCTCAATGCACCTTTGGCAGCCTCGAGTCTTTTTGAATATGATGCCACAAGCTTGGCACACCAATCCCTGGCCAGACTGGCCCATTCCTCTTTGCAGCACCTCTCAAGCGCCATCAGGTTGGATGTGAAGTGTTGGTGCAGCCAGTTTAAGATCTCTCCAGAGATATTCAATCGGATTCATATCTGGACTCAAGGACATTCAGAGAGTTATCCTGAAGCCTTTATATCTGGACTGTGTTTAGGGTCGTCGTCCTGTTGAATGATTAACAGTCGCCCCAGTCTGAGTTCAAAAGCGCTCTGGTTTTCATCCAGGATGTCTGGATCTTTCCCTCTATCCTGACTAGTCCCTCAGTTCCTGAAGCTGAAAAACATCCCCACAGCATGATGCTGCCACCACCCTGCTTCACTGTAGGGATGGTATTGGCCTGGAGATTAGCCTCAAAACACGACGCACACCAAATTCACACCAAACAGCTCAATCTTTGTCTCATCAGACCAGAGAATTTTTTTTGTCCTTCTAGAAGGTTCTCCTCGGTCCACAAAAGAACTAATACCTCTGACAGTGACCATTGGATTCTTGGTCACTTCTCCCTCGATCACTCCGGTCAGGTGGCCGGCTCTAGGAAGAGTCCTGGTGATTTTGAACTTATGGAAGACATTCAAAAACTTGAACTTCATGCTTGGTTTGTGCTCTGACATGAACTGTTAGCTGTGGGACCTTTATATAGACAGTGTGTGCCTTTCCAAATCATGTCCAGCCAAATGTTTTTTCCTCAGGCAGACCCCCAAGCTGCAGAAACATCTCAAGGATGATCAGGAGACACCGGCAAAGGCTGCAAACACTAATGTACATGTGCTTTCTCAGCTTTTTTATTTTTAATAAATTTGCCCAAATTCCAAGTAAACTTTTTTCACATTGTAATTATGGGGGTTTGGGTGTAAAAATAATTTAAATCCATTTGGAATAAGGCTGCAACAAAACAAAATGTGGAAAAAGTGATGTGCTGTACACAATCACGCTCACCAATCACTCTCTCAATCTTCCCCATCACTTGATTATTTGGAATGGCCTTCCCCGCCTCATAGTCTGCAATAACCTGTGGCTTCTCATTGATTTTCTGCAAAAAAAAAATATATATATATAAATCCCACAAAAACGTCTGCAGTCTTTAACTGCTAAACACACTACTTACAGTGGCGAGGTCCTTTTGAGTAAGGCCTTTATTTTGACGGCCCTGCTGGATGACCTTGCCCACCTCAAGGGTTACTCTTTGGTGATGAAGTTCCTCCGTCTCTCGGTCCAATTTGGCCGTGTTCTTAGTTACAAGATGTTGTTTGTTCTGCCCAGCCGCCCCTGTTGGTAAAGTAGACAATAAAAAGGCACAGTCGTCGCATCGCAAGCTCCCTTTTAGACAACGTTGCCCAAGCAAGCACACCTTTACTAGACAGACAAACGAGTAGACGAACAGATATTTACATTTCTTTGAGGTTTCAACCTCTTCGCCCTTTCTCTGGGCCGAAATCACAGCCTGAAACGAGACAAACATCGCCACAATTAAGCACCACCTCGCACGACCGCCCTGTGTAACCGTGACGTCTTTTCAGTGCCTGACGTGAAGTTGCACGGTCCTCCATGACGCAACCACTTTCAACCCAGACACGGGAAAGGGAAAAAAAACTAAAACTAAAACTCTTCAGGCAGTTCTCCAGGCAGCACGCTAGCCGAGCGACCACGGCTACTGTCCCGCGGACGCTGACGACGAAACACCGTGCGCACACGCTGCAAAAGAGCGCTGGAGTAGCTAGCTGGCGGGCTAGCTCACAGAAACAACGCCTGTAACGCAGCCTACCTGTTTGGACTTCGCCTGTGCCGCCGATCCCTTCTTCCTCAGCACGGTCACCGTATCCCAGTCGCTCTCCGCCATGTCCCGCGAAGGCCGCGACTCCGAACACGAGTTAGAAGGGGGGAAAACAAGGCAGGCGTGAGAAGGAACGAACTGCGGGACGCTCACGGACGACGGTCGACCACCTCGCTGTTTGATTCTTGGCGATCACCACGCTGCCAAACACCGACGTCGACGTCCGAGTTGCCAGATCTCGCGAGAGAAGCCACCCTCGGGATTTTGTGCGTATGCCCCCCACTGTCGGGATCTGAGTGACGCAGATTGAATAATTTTATCAGTGCATTGTGTAGAAATAGAGGGCGTGGCGAATGAAAATAAAACTATATCTGCGTGCCCTACTTCTGAATAGCTAGCTCGTTTTTTTTTAAATATTTCAGATGGAATTCTAGTAATCGCTGGTAATCATTAAGGCCAACTACATCTTTTAAAGAAAGACCAAAAGAAAGCCGCTTGCAAAAAGCGGAACTGGCAACAACGTTTCCGCGTCACATCATTACGTGCGCAACGTAAGACGTAACAACTTTTAATGCGGTATGAAGATAGTGCAGTACGTGCGGTAGAGACTGGGCTGGCTGGCCAT
Source organism: Denticeps clupeoides (assembly GCF_900700375.1). NCBI lineage: Eukaryota > Metazoa > Chordata > Actinopteri > Clupeiformes > Denticipitidae > Denticeps > Denticeps clupeoides. Next base: position 9,601,304 of record NC_041717.1, on the reverse strand, counting down.
AAAGAGGCAGCCCGAACGTAACGTGATGTTCAGACAACAATACACAGTCAACACGCGGGATTCGGTTCGTAGCTGGAGGAGCAGGTCTTTGCTGGCTTGACCCCAGGACTTATTTATAGACTGCTGAGTCAGGTCTGAGCTGCATTAGAGTTACCTGATCACCATGGGGCGCGAACAGGGGACTGACAATGACAGCTGCTCCTGATCTTGGCGGCCACACAGTGAATGTGTAAATCCTGGCCAGCACTCAGATCACTTCTTATCTGGGACACAATGATTCAATGAAAATGCTGCAGCTTCTGCAGATTTTCTGTGGTTGCACCCTTCTGCAATTTATGTTTATCTAGAATGTAGTTTTGCTTAATTTCCCCAACATGTATTATATTTATTATCAAATCCGGAGACGCCAAGGTGCCACTGAGCAAAGGGTCATGGCTGCCCACTGCTCACCAAGTGATGGGTTAAAAGCAGAGGACACATTTCATTGTGTGCACCGTGCATCATAATGACAATCACTTTACTTTCAGTTTCATGTTCTGGTTCAAATGCTGTTAGAATTAACATTAAGACCAGGAAACAGATTGAAAAGGTTTATTTATTATTACACCATCATTGTTTTAAATTCAAGCACTGTTTTAAATAACTAAACAAACACATGCAATTTCCAAGAAGAGAAGAAAGAAAGAAAGCCGCTCATACAGCTGTCTTATAGCATTTTTTCACTTTGGCAAAAAGAATTATGGCAACAATAATTTGGGAGAAAAATGAACAGCACACAAACAATGCAAACATATGAAAACGTCAGATAAAAATGCATAACCTTTAAGGTTACTATTTGCAGACCCAATTAATGTGTCAGGTCAAATGACAATCTCACCCATTTAATTTCAATTTTCTTATATATTGTAACAAATTGCACATCTCATTGTCCCTGCCACACAGATTACAGATTAAAGACGCTGCTTGTAATCTGGTCTTGATTTGTAGTAATTTATCATTTTTAAACATTTTTTTTCCCCCAAACTGGCCCAGGACTGCCTGTTGGCAGGGAAATATAAAAACACTGCAGAAATAATCTGACCTTCCAGCATCCCAAGCGAACAAGATCTTTTTCCATGTTCTATGTTTGGATCCATAGCAGAGCAATTGCTCCATCCCACCGCCCAAATCATCTATCGTTTCACTGAAAATATCAAAAAGGTCAAAAACATTTTACCTGAGACCATAGTAACAGTTTAGTAGCCTAAAAAATTCTAACATTTCTATGCATAAAATATATCCAATTTTTTTTATAGAAATGCATTTGTAATTAATAAAATGCACGCAACCAGCTCATTTGGATTTGAACATATTTGGTGATGCAGATTTACAAAAGAGAGGTACAGTGAGAAATGGGATCGCTTTTGATACATTTAGCCTCTGTAGAAAAGCCCTTCAGTAATTCTGTTCATACATATTACACTACTAAAATGTATTGCTCTCAAATTGTTTCAATCAAATCGATAATAAAAAAAATATGAAAATCGTCTCATTTAAAAACTGACCGAAGGTCTAGTGCCCCTGCTGGCTGGCCGCAGTACAACTTCAGCTCCACCCATCCCCTTATGTTTCAAAGGCAACTTATCTTCTTTTCCTTACCCTAGTGTCTAATTGTCGAGGGTATTTTTGCTTCACTTCAATAGAATGGAACGCAATGAAGCAACAACATCCACGCTTTTCACAAACTGCCTTGTTTGTGAACACAATAATATTTTTCACACTGTTCTACAGTATAAAGTCCCGAAAACAGTAGTGAGAATGACAAATTAAAATGTTCAGAGCTTTAACCAACTCCACTGGCTTCCTTTCCACATACACGTCCAAGAATACCTCACACTTATTCACATCATGATGAAAATAATCAACCGTTTCATTTAGCACTTTCTTTACACAGCATAACATATTCGTATTTCTCAATTTTAAAATGCAAATCTTACAAATAAGTTGCAATGGGCATAAGGCAATGAAGAGCAACAGGGACAGACAGATGAATGTCCTCTGGGCAATATAAAGCAAAAAGATTAAAGCAACATTGGGTTCCAGTTGAACGTCCCAATGGAAATAATAGTTTGACACGTGTTAGAGGACAGCCAAACCATTTCGACGAGATTATAATGTAGGAACCCCAGTGCAAACCCACACCCCACATCTGTCAGGTGGTGGCGGCCGAGAATTATGCGTGACATGCCGACCAGGAAAGCCCACAGCACTAGCAGGATTCGTAGAGGGACGGCGAGCACAAGGTGGGCCAGCAGGAATTTAGACACCATGGCCGCTCTACTTGCATGGGCTGCTGGGAAAGAGTATACATCCATGGCCAAGTAGTCAAGAAAGCTGGGGCTCATCTCCCAGGGTCCCTTCCGCTTCACAAGTTTCTGCATTCCCGCAACAGTCATTATGTCCAGTAGAAGAGCTGCAGAAGAAGCACAGGATATAAAAACAAGTGTTAAAAAAGATGCTGAACTAAGAAGAAAGTTAAGTCATGTGCCTTGCAGCCACGTGTGATCTGTGCAGCTTTATTCCCACACCTACTGACCCACAAACACAACCGTATTTCTATATTGTTAAAAAAATAAAGACAAACACCAGAAATTAATCATTTAACCACTGTTGGCGAGTTTCCCCGTTCATGAAGCCTAATTCTACTGTATTTAAAATGTCATTTAAAGAAGCATGGAAATTTCCATTCAAGATGTCACCATGACACAAATAGTGAATATTAATGCACTAATAAATACGGTTTACTTGATCCCAATGAGATCAACTTTTTGCCATGTTTCTCAAATCAATCTGGACCAAGTTTAGCAGTTTTCATCATTCTAAAAGAGGGACCTGCCATCAGGGAACACCATGTCCATGAAGACATGTACTTGGTCCAGAACATTCTTAAGACAGTCGGTACATGTCAAATAACAGCCATATAAAAATACAGGACAAAGGGTCCCCAGCACAACACACGGGCTGAAGAATCATGCTGCCTCTGTCAGTTCGCCTTCTTCCCATAATGCACCCTGATGCCATGTCTTCCTTCAGAAAGTGACACGCATTCTAACAACATGCATTCAGGACGCCTTCCATTGCTCCATGCTGCAGACCAGGGACAATTTGGCCCTTGTTGCCCAAATCCTTACATGTTTATTCAACTCATCCATCATAACTGGCATGGTGTTAAATCTGACTGGTTTATGGGTGACTTCAGCATTATTTGTGACTTATTCATTAAATATTCATTAATTAACAATGCTGGGGTCAAGGTGTAAGTCTTCCTGGGCTACTGAGCCCTGCTGGTGTGTGTGTGTGTGTTAGCACTTTAAAACATGTACACTGACGTCTTCTCTGCCTGCCATAATATTAACCCCGTCAGGTGTCCACAATGCACTGGTGAAAACCCATATATTTGTGCTCAGGGCCGCATGGTTGTTAGAGACCTGGTCTCGCACCTCCAAGGTTGTGGGTGGGAGGATGCATGCTCTCCCCATGCCAGAGGTCTCCTCTGGGTTCTCTGGTTTCCTCCCGCTAGGTGGACTGGCAGCTCTAAATTGACCGTGCCTGAGTGTGTCGGTGACATGGCGTGCATTTAGCAGCAGTGGGTAAAAATCTGCGACCGCGCTCCTCTTCCAGCAGGAAACCTTACCAAGCAGCAGGTTCACCAGGACCTCCTGCCCCGCCAACGTGTTGCTCCTCGTGAGACACACGACCGTGCCAAAAATCCACGGGATGCCGTGGCCCGTGAGGGCCAGCAGCTTGACCATGGCGCGCACGCTGCCCCAGGACGACGTGCTGTGCGCGCACACGCCGAGCCTCTTGGACATGGAGATGTCGATGGCGAGGAGCGAGCTCATGGCGATGCCTTTGAAGGAGGGGTTGAGCTGCATGCAGTTCTCCTCGCGCGGCTTCAGGGACTCCCTGCGCTCCCGGTTGTTCTCCGCGGGCTCCTGCTGCGCACTGTCCGCCGCCTGGTGCTGGCCCTGCTGCTTGGCTTTCTGGGAGGGCCTCCGCCCGGCGCCCCGGGCTTCCGCGGTGTTGTTCCTTAGCGGCTGGTTCAATGACATGAACTCGGGCCGGTTCAGAACGTTGTTCCGATCCCTTGCCCTGGATCGACCCTGCGCGGGCATGATCGACTGGGGAATTCTGCCGAAACAACGAAAGCGCAGCCTGCAGCCCAGTTCACACGCGGCGGTCGCCAGTGGCCCCCGATGCCCATGACACGATGCGGGATCGCGCTGAAGCCCCTGCGACGTCTATACCAGCGCGGCTATAAATAGACGAAGCAGCTGGCACGCGTGTAACGCGCCCACATGGCCGAGTCGCGGTGTTGCCAGGTCGGAGTGACAGAAGTAAACCCAACGTTCAAACACGTCCCTCCTAAACCACGAACATGACGAGACTTCACACACAGCGATCAACCAGTGGCACCTCGGCAAAGATGGGATCGGAATGCCACGATAGTAGGTCAATTTGACATAAAATGTTCTTTTTTGTGTGTTCTGCTTTTATACCAGTGCACTTTTACTCACCAGTATTGTATAACTTGTTCATAATTTGCAGGCATAAGGAATCACGGTGCATATGTTATAATGCAGAATAAATCATTACATCATAATTGGAATTTCTGATTACTTGTGCCTTTGACACGTGTCATATTAAATGCTTGTGAAGTGCTGGGGTTGCCTGGGTTAGTGGCAGTTTAATATTAAAGGGTTTTACAAATGGCTTTTATAAATGAATGCCGTTTAATTACATTCATAGCAAATTGTCAAAAAAACGTGGGTAATTATCACACCTGGCAACATAGTCGAGTTGCCAAGCTACTGGAAGTCTGGGAACGGCGATGGACAATCTCAGTAGCCAATCACAATGAAGAATCTTTAATCACGCTAAACATTTAAAAGTGGCACGATACAGTAACAACGTATCATCATAACTAAACATTCATCTGAAGTAGACGGCCAAAGAATATACGCAAAAAAGGATCACCGTACATTCGGTGTTTAACTCTTTCTCCTAGGACTACATTTCCCAGCATTCCTCAAAGCCCGTGTCACTCTAAAGCCGCTCGGATAAAAAAAGCCACAGTCAACAGCTGAAGTGTTGCGTTACACGCGAGGGAACCTGCCTGGTTTACTAATGGGACAAGGACGAGACGATGTGGCCGTGCAAAGGATTTGAACAGATTTTTTGTGTGTTTGTCTTCGACTATGTCAAATGCAAACATCAGCCAAGTAGTTATTCTGCCTAAATAGATGATAGAAGACGGAGAGCCAGGAAAGGATGGAAGGACCTTGGAGTAGAAAAGTGGACTTGGACTCCGTTCATTTCACCTGCCGAACTCTGCACTATTTACAGGACGAGCAAAAACGACTGGACTGCAGCCTGCAGAGTTTTAATTTACATGAGCGTCGTTACTTTAATAAAAGCAGACATGTTATTTAAATCGTGTACAAGGTACATGTTGTTTTTAAACTTTTTATAATAAACTGGTAAAAAATTAAGGCTATAATTTAAATACGAATGCATTTAATTGATGAAATGATCTAAACTATGTAAATTGGACTAAAATGCATGAAATATATTATATGGTTATGTTCATAATGAAATGGGTTTGAGCTTTTCACTCAGGTCTATGGACAGTTTTTCTAAAATGAAGACGTGAAATTAGACTTTTTTTCTTTAGAGGGATGATTTAGTCGATATAAATGTTAGATATGTAGTTTGCTGAGGTTACGGACTTACAATAAGACCTCCAGGAGCCCACAGAGGAGCCCATAGGTAGCACTGGCTTGTGCCGTCTGTCACAGCAATGGGCTGCATTCAGAGTGTTAGACGCAAACCCCGTTTCAGTGAGAGAATCGCTGTGGTTGAAGTGAACACCTCCATTGACCCAAACCCCACTGCCATTGATGAGTCCTCTGATGTTGTCCTGCGCTACCGCACGCCATACTTCAGAGCCGCGGCCCAAGTGCTGGTGCCGCCTGTGGCGTGTGAAGAAACCTGGACTGTTGGCTGGATCCAAGCATGCAACAAAATGGATTTCTACAATACATACGGAAGTGAGGGCATGTGAGTAGTCCATTTTTACTTTTTCTTGACCTTTTTCATTTCCTTTTCTGTGAGTAAAGAGTTTAATTGACAAGGACAAGAATGTACATTGACTATATATATATATTAAATATTTCTTCATATGTGTACATTAACATAAGGAAAAATCAATAATTTGCATTTTGGACATTCAGAATCAGAATTGTGGCTTTTGAAAAGATCATGATACATATTGAATAGTGTGCAATAAGGGCTTGACATGCAGAAAGTGTAGTGAGAAAGTTCCATTGAAGCTGAGTGAGTAGGACATTGCATAGGAGTGTGTGAGTGGGTTTTGTGGTCACTAGTACTGTTCATGGCTTAGATGACTTGGGTCTTTGATTTCGTAGTATGAGTGTCTGAAGTTTATGAGTGTACATCGTTCTAAACTCAAAAATAGCTCCTTAAATCCATACGTCATTGGCTGCATGTTGTTGAGGAACGTCTAGTGTAATTGTGGGAAGTTGTTGCCATCACTCACTTCCAAGCTTACACCCCATTGTGAAGCATGAAGGAGCCATTCAAGAATGGCTACTCAGGATGTTAGTACTGTTTTTTTTTTCATCCCATTTCCGGGGATTGTTTCCTCAGTGGTAGAGAAAAGCAGCACACACCCTGACCAGAAAAAACCTACTTCTAAAATTGACTTTTTTCCTGACACATTTATAATATACCAACATAAACATATTTTACTCCTTGTCATTGCAGCTCAAGCTGGGAGCTGCCAGAGCTGAAAACTGGACAGATTCAAGCAATAAGTGATTCTGATGGCGTCACATACCCCTGGTATGGCAGCACCACTGAAATATACACCATTGTTGGTCCAACCAAGAGAGCGACCAAACTCACCGTGAGCATGAATGATAACTTCTGCCCCAGCGTTACGTGGACTGTGCCTGTGGGAACAGCCGACACCCCACCTCGGCTGAGTGGCATCCAGCGGGACCAGCACTTCACCACCTGGCTAGTGGCCCTGAATGAAACCACAGCTGAGATGGTTCTTCTTCAGACAATTCGATGGAGGATGCAGCTCAGCATTGAGGTCGACCCCAAAAGACCCCTGGGTCAACGAGGCAGGCTTCTGGAGCCTCAAATCCAGGATCGGCCTCAGATCCTGGAAACAAACGAACCCATCCCACCCAATGCCTTGGTCAGACCCAACGCCAATGATGCCCAAGTGCTGATGTGGAGGCCTGGGACAGGAAAGCCTATTATGGTTATCCGACCAAAATACTCCAGCATCCCTTTATAACAATTTTTTTTTTGTTTGAACCTCAGTGAAAATTTGCTTTGAAACTGTGACAGGAAGTACATGAAGTCTTGAACGATGTCTTCAGATCATAGTCAGGTTTAAGTTCCATACCTCACTTATGAGCCTTGCCTCTGACATGAAGAAGACTGTACTGATTACACAACGGTAATTAGCTGCTCAGTGCATCAAAACTGTGTTTACATGCTAGACTTGCCTTCATCCCCATAATACAAATGCACAATAAATTATGTTGCCTATTCATTATTCATAATTCAAATCGCTGCAATGTGTTTGTTAAACACTAAAAATGCGCACGACCTTGAAGTTGCCATGTGTTTCTTTTTATCGATGCATATTAATTGATTATTTCAATGTTTTCATGTGAATGAAATTGACACACAAGTGCTGTTTGTATTTAGTGACGTGATGATTATTGCATTTCACAAATATTGAAATGGAACTACATACCTCTTGACCTTCAAAAGAATATGAAAACACAAAATCTGTTCAAAATATGCAGCAATTTGTATTACAGGACAGTAGCTGACTCCCCTTTCTGGATGAAAATGGAGCCAAAGCTCGTTTGTTTGGTTGCTATTAGCATCATACTTTCTAAGCACTCTTATTGTGCCAGGTATGATAATATAGTCCTTTTATGGTTAAATTATGACTCAGTAGGCTCATTAATAACAGCAACACTGTCAGGTACTTTAAATATTCTCACTCAACAAATGTATATTATGTCTTTAATAAATTTCACTGTGTACTTTTTACTGTTCTGTTACTTGTATACACTTACTGAGTGCATATGAAAAATGCAATGTACATTTGTACAGTATTTACAAAAAGAAAAAATCTTCTACAAGAACAGAATGGCCTGATTCTAAAATACCCCACATTGCCCCAATTTAGTCCTCTTGGGCATACGTGTAGGTGTCTGTTGTTCAGCATCTATTTCCTCTATGATTTCTTGCTGGCCTGAGCATTAGCTTGAGCTATTTTCTTCAAATTGTGAGTGCAAATGGTGATATGACTGGTTAAATGTTTGATGAGGGCACTAATTCTTTGGGCTCCTGCTCTGTGACGGCTTTTGTGCCCACTTCCCCGCCCTCTCAGACATCTCAGGTGCCCATTCAGCTGCTAACAGCTGTTTGAAGGAACACACAGGAGCCTCACACACTCCTCTCTGATGCGATTCGTAGATCAGCTGGCCACCCATACCGTCCCAGAATGGAAGAAACACTACATGTCTTATGGGGTAAGAAACCTTTTTTTTTTTTTTAACTGTTAGCATTTTGATCTTTTTGGCACATAATTCTGCATAATTTTTTTGCATTATTATTTTTAAGATTTTAAAGTCTATGTTGCACGCTGAAGACATTAAAAGTACTTGCTGCACAGGTAAGGAATGTGAAATACAACATAACTATGAATATTAAATATTAAAATATTGAACATTTTGATAAAATGTGTCTATTTTTAAGCTGATTTTTTTTTACTAGAGTGCAATGGTGTTACAGTGCTATGTATGGTCATTGAAGCTATGCTCTGCTATGTAACAAAATACGCCATAGAACGTGCATACATGCAACAGTGATCCCTGTCATAGCTGAAACAATCAATGCCAGATAAAATATTAATGCACTTAACAATGAAGGTGAAAGTAGAAGGAAACTGAAACTATATTACATAACGACAGTACAGTAAAAATGACTATATTACAAAATTACATGAAAGCAACACAAAGTACCTAATTTATCCATTAATTTATTTAAAACAATGATTATTAATAATCAGATTAATCTAGAGGCAGCTTATTCTAAAGCTAAGAATAATGCTAAGAAATTACATTTCCTTAACATAATTAACATTATTATAACATTATTATTACTTATTATTGCTATTGCTTTAGACTCTCAGCTTGCAATTTTCACATATGTAGATCAAAAGCACCTCATATCTGCTCAGAAAAACTTCTTCCAGAAGTGTGATAAAGAACTGATGAAGGTGAACCTCTTCTATTCAGGTATTATACAGTCCAGCATCCAATATGATAATCCTTGCTTTTTTATTATTTGATAACCAAAATGTCTGTGACTACTGAAGGCACCTTGATTTCTTAGAAAAGTTAAGCGAAGCCAAGATGAAAATGGCAGCTTTTGAAAATGCAGTCCAGCATTCACAGGGCGGGACAGGAGGAGGCCGAGACTTTGTGGAGAACTCCAAACTACTATTACAAACCTGCAGAGGAACCTCAGAAATGAAGCAGCTTAAAATGGCTGTGAGCGAGCTCTACCTCGCTTTAGCACTCCTGCAGAAATACCAGGTGGGATAGTTTTCGACTGCTAATCATGCGGTTAAAATAATTTTCTAGCATTATTTTCATGCGTGTCACAGGAGTTGAACTACAATGGATTCTACAAAATCACAAAGAGGTGCGATGCATTCTTCACATCACAACAAGGGCAAGAGTGGAGAACTGAGAAGCTGGACACGTCCCAGCTCAACACTGATGGAAACAGATGTCAGCAATTCATGTCAAAGTTGGAGGTGATTTAACTAATTCCTCCTTCATAACGTCTTTTCAGTGACCACCTTCTGACGGTCCACTGTAACATATTACCCTGTAGACCTTCATGTGCCATCTGGAGGGGGAGGACAAGCAAAAAGCTATGAAGAGGCTGAAAATCCCGCTACTGTGCACTGAACAGGTAGAAATGTCATATATGATATTCATTTATGAATTTAACTAGATAGGCTGTCTTAACAAGTGGTTAATTACACATCAATGGTGTCTTCTGGGTTTTTGTGAAATGTAAACATGCATTTACCATGCTGAAGTAAGAAACTTTAAGTCAGTCAAACTAGCTGGTTCACCATCCGGTCCAGATTTCAGCAGGGGTATAGAAGAACGTCATTTTGAAAATGATTGAGTCAGTTTTTAAACTTTATTGCAGTAGGGTTAAAAAGATTAACTGCTTGAGGCTGGTTAGCCACCAGTCTGAAGTGCAGTGCATGTGGTAGCTGCTTGGGAACCATCCCAAAACTTTGCTGTCTTAAGGAAAATCAACTTAAGTACACTTGAAATAATTTCAAATCATGTGAAATTGTATTTATTGTGTCATTTTTTTCTCCGCTCCAGTCCGTCTCACCTTGGACTGCATTTCGAATTGGAATGACCTTTGGTCTTCTGGTAGCTCTAATTGGCCTTGTCATCATTCAAGGTGAGATTTCAATTGCAACCTTAAGTGAACTTTTCAGACACGCACCACTATGATTTAGATTTGCTGCGTTAGTCTTACAGGTACCAAACTGGGAACACGTCAGACCACTGCTGAGGCTCTACAGAGGCAGTTTCTTGCTGATCGAGTTCTTTTTTTTGCTGGCGGTGAACATGTACATTTGGGGGAAATCTGGTGTCAATCATGTGCTCGTCTTTGAGTTAGATCCCAGACATCATCTGTCTTGCCACCACATCTTTGAGGTGAGACAAGTTTGTCTATCAGAACATTTATAGTGACCAACATGTAGGTACAAAACGACTCAATGCTGGTTGCTGTTTTAGCTGGTCATAACTGGTATAGCTTATTTATTTAACTGGTTTTAAACTTATACACTCCGTCATGCATCACTTATTACAACACCTTTGAACCTTTGACTTGGTGTATTGACTGGTCCTGTCTCCAGTACAGAAGACCATGCGTTGCCTTTCAGGTAGCAGGTGGTTTAGCTGTTTGTTGTTGCACCAGCCTCTTGGCTTGTCTACAGGCACCATCCCATCCAATACCCCAACATCTCCACCCGCTCCTGTTCCACTGCTTCCTGCTTCTGTTACTTCTCAATCCAGCTCCTGTCTGCCACCATCAGGCTCGTTCTTGGCTTGCCACCTCACTGGTGAGTCAGGTGGGCCTGACAGATGAAGTTCCTAACATTACCTTATTCAAATGTCTACTTAAAATATTACAGCTTCTCTTGGCATATAAATTCATTCATTTAGATTGCAAAAACCTTTCACAGTTTCAGAAACACTAAGTTCTGCTGTGCTGTCTTTGTTTTCGTAGTTTAAAGTTATCACAGCTCCCTTCCACCAAGTTAGATTTGCTCACTGCTGGCTGGCCGACCAGCTCAACAGTTTAAGCCCCCTGTTTCAGGACCTGTGGGACCTTATGTGGTTCTATGCATGTGATGTAAAATTTAACAATCAGCAGGACCCAAGTCTGTCTGCAGGTGAGCTATAAAACAAATACATTTGTATTATAAATTTTACTGTTTGTACTATTTGCGTAACATATCTGATTTAGCTTTTGAACTTTTCCCTGCAGACACACACAAATGTTTGCTTTTATGTGAATTTCAGAGCGTATGGGATGTGAGCTGTACCCTAGGGCAGTGATGTGCCTGATCCAGTGCTTTCCACCATGGTTGAGATTTGCTCAGTGTCTGAGATGTTTCTGGGACAGTGGCAACTCCACGCACATCTTCAACGCTGGAAAATACTCCTCCGTCTTCATCATGGTCATGTTTGCTGGACTCTACAACATGGCAAGAGGTTTGGACGATTCATGCGAGCACTGGAATTAGCTGGCAGAAAATTGAAATATGATGCAAACTCCCCCCGCAGTCTTGAAGTGAAACTGACTAATCCTTGATCTAGAGAATCCCAGCCTGGGGCTGCAGGCCACATTGTATCTCTACTTATGGGCTGTGGCCACCTGCTTCAGTGTGTTAGTGACAGTAGCCTGGGACTTACAGATGGACTGGGGACTGTTGCAGGAAAACAGACTCCTAAAGGCTGAGATGATATACTCCCGTCAGGTACCTATTATCCATACCATATGTACCGTATGTTAACAGCAAAAACACATTACTAGTGTCTTATGTGGGGTGCGGTTTGCCTTCTTAGGTCTTCTATTACAGTGCCATGCTGGCAGATGTGCTTCTGAGAATCTCCTGGGCTATAAATATTATCTTGGCTCAGATGAAAGACTCAGCCTCTGCTGCCACTGCCAGTGCCATTCTGGTCCCACTAGAGGTCTTAAGGTAAGTATGCCACAAATGTATTTTATTTTGCCAAAGCAATATATGAAAATTGTGTCTTATTTCTATTTCCAAGTAACCCTTTTTCTCATTTAGAAGATGCATTTGGAACCTCTTCCGGCTGGAGAACGAGCACCTTAAAAACTGCGAAGTAGGCCGTGCTGTCAGAGATGTAGAAGTTCCTGTTGCTCCACTGAACCTGCTTGAACGGTTTCTCCTCGAGAACATGATGGAGCAAGAAGAGCCTGCTAAACAGCACAATAAGAAGATGGCCTCTTCAGAAAATTCGTGTTCTTATTTAGGCCTCAGATGTCTGAGGTGATCAGATATAATACAGAGGCTATCCTTTATGCAAAATATTTGTTTGTTTATTTATTTATTTTTGTGGTAGGACTAGTATCAAAGCATCAGTCATAATAATTTATCAATTAGTAACAATTACGATGCAGAATTAGATGTCTTACAGTGAACAAAAAAACTTAACTACAATAAATTGCAATTATAAAGACCAATAATAAAGTATAATTTTAAAAAAAGTCACTTATCTGACAATTATGTGAATAAATGATTAAATAATTACTTAAAAGTCCTTGAGTCAGTCTTGAAAAGTCACAGTGTTGCCACTGTTTTCAGAATTAATATTAAAGCGATGTTACAAAGTTACAGTGCTAGTTTTCAAATGAAAGTGGTATTAAGAGGTCATAAGTGAAACCTACAACTAATTCAATGAGGAATAAGACAGATGAGACATGAACTGAAAACAAAAATTTTATTCCACACTGACATTCCCAGTGTCATCATTTGCTTTCTGGCTCCTGGGAAAAAACAAGCGGTATTTTATAATATAAAAAACTGACATTTAAAGCACCTTCTTAGAGCCTCCTCAAAGAAGGCATCACTTTTACACAAAACCATCTGCTTCATGTCTTTGCACTTTAGATAAAGATTTTAGAATAAATTCTCATGTTTAGCAAAATTATAAGTCCATTATTATGCTTACTATGTTTTCCATGCAAGTGTCCAGGTCCCATTTTGGATATATTTTCCAAGAAAGCTTTTCTGAAGTACAGTTGCTGGAGCGTTACATGCATTTGCACGACCATCACAGGCTGTCACAAAAGTGTGTGTGTATGCAGGTTTTGATGATGATGATAAATGACAGCATATTTTGATTCATAGCTCTTGATTGTTGCAGTTCCTCCGAATGATTCCCCGTCAGGTACAGTACTTTTCTTCTCCTTGTCATTGCAACTTGAGTTGTGCAGCTGCTGCGTTTTTATTGGATCCTGCACTTGCCGTTAGCGGTAAGGTTCAGTATAGGGAAGAGCGTTGTGTTGAAGGGTAACACGGGTAAGCACGTTACTGGTCTTCTCCGTTCTGCTCAGGGTGGTGTGCTTTGGGCGGGGTGGATGATGTGGGGACTTCTCCTTTCTTACCGCTGGAGTGAATGGTTAGGACTCCCGCCGTCCTCTCCGGGTTCTCGCCGCGACCTTTCGCCTCCTCTGCGTCATCGGCGGCCTTCAGCTGCTCTTCCTCGGCCGCGGTCTTCGCTTCCACTGCAAAGTGCGGGTGAGTTCTGAGTGCTTCCCTGCACTCCGCGTACAGGTCGGACGACGCCAGGTGTTTTAAGTCTGAGTCAAAGGGGAAGACCACGCCGGCCTGGGCCCCGCCTTCAGAGTGTCCCACGACCACCGAGCTCCGGTAGACCTCCACCCCCTCAGGAAGCATGGACTTGATCTTGGGGAGCCAGCGTTTGCGCACCCGCCGAGCGTTGGTGCACATGTCCGCTGCAATCACGTTCATCTCGCTCTCCTTGAAGTTCGGGGCAAAGTTCTGACAATAGACTTTCATCGGAGAAGACAAGCAGATTTCAGGACCGAAAGATGCTTCATTGCACCACAGAACATGCTGCCGCAGCAGAATTCCTAACAGTGCTTAAAACTACTTTAAAGCTGCGAAAGACCCAGGAGGCCAATAAATCCAACGAAAAAAACCTATCAGCAGCCAGAAGCATTTGAACCACAGAGCTAGACGGCATACCATTAATCAAACAGAACAGAACTCACGTTTGACCGTGTTCAGAATGCGGCTGTCCAGTGGTTTTCTGCTGGGGTCACAGTTTGATGAGCGAATTCCAGTTCCACAGCTGTCTGCCAAGGTGTTCCTACAAGCGCAGTACCACAGTCAGCCACTGGAGGGCAGGTCCAGCACATCACATGCACCACCCAAAAAATCAGGATGCAGCACTTTCATAGTTTTACACCAGACGCCTGTCTGCAAAGGACACAATGCAAACTAAACAAGATCATGCAGACACAATTCGAGATGCGTAAAGGCGGTTGGACCGAGAGTTTTTTTTTTTTGTGATTCTGAAAAAGGTGAGGGGCTCTTTAATGCTAAAAATACATTCCGTTTCTCAGACCTGTCAAAGAAGGCTGCGAGCAGACGTCGGAGCAGCACTTTATGCTTGATGCCAGCACACAGGTGACAGTTCATCAGCTGTCCTCGCGTCATAAACACTCCCGAGCCTGAGACGGAACAGGGGAATGCCATTTCCAGCATGACACAATGTCATTTATCACACTGTATTTTCTGTGAGCCGTGTCAGCCTCATTTCTTAATTTCTCCGTTAGCCCTCTGCTTTATGATGCACTTTCACATCTCATACTTCTGGGTGTTACCTGCTATGAGCTCGAGACGCTCCCCCGGGTCCCCTTCTGTGTAGAGTGCAGGGTGACAGCGGTACCCGATCTGGCTGATGAGACTAGCAGGCAACGCCTCCCTGTCCCCACCTAGCAGTACGCAGAAGCGGCTCTCCAAGGACACGGGTATTGATGAAAACTCCATCTTGTCCTGTACTGAAAAGAATAAAGGTGGGAGGAAGAGACAAACTGTAAAAATAAAAATAAATGCTGAATGACAGTGACTGAGTGATGACTTGGATGAATTAGAAGTGACAGCTTGACCACAGCACACAGAGACGTTTACTGGCATAAGGGCTGGTCGAGTAGCCATAGATCCTCTTCCCGTTCGCAATGCCATCGAAGGAGTCCTCCTCTAAGTCTTCGTCCTCGTTTTGGTGGGACGTGGGACTATCTGTGGCAGGGATGCTGGAGGCCCCGGGACTGGAGTGTTCTGCAGAGGACAGGTCATAAGGGTGCACACTGAGCAAGGTACCGTTAGCCCCGATCCCCGTGTAAAAAAGGGCGCTGCTCCTCGCTATTGAGTTCCGCACTGATTTGGCTTCCATCTCCGCCTGCTTGAGCTCCTCGCTTTGTGAGCATACCGGGGTCTCCAGTTTCTCCTGTTTGATCTCACAACTGGCCACAGGCTGGTCACCCAGCAACTGGATAGGGCTCGGCGGGTCATCGTTGGCGGACGTCTGCGAGTCGCAGAACGGGGCGCTGGCCTTGAACATCAGGTCCATGCCGCGCTCCACAATGTTCTGGATCTGGAGGTACCCGGCGGTGTACATGACCATGAGCTGGTCGCTGGCCGCCACCGTCATCTTCCCCGTGTAGCAGAAGGACAGGATCTGCTGGAAGCAGGACGGGGTCACCGAGGACGGCAGCTCGAACAGGGTCTGGGCGGTGCCGCTGAACAGGTCTCGGAAGTAGAGGCTGCTGGCCGCCAGGACGGCACGGTGGGCCTTGAAGGCCTGGCCGTTCACCATGATGGCCACGTCACAGTGCTGGCCCAGCAGACGCTGCTCGTTCAGGCTGTCCAGCACGGTGCTGCCAAAGTTCGGGACCTCCATATGTAGGAGCTGAGACATTGTCAACTTTGGGACCTACAGAGGAGATACGACCTGTTGAGTGAGCATCTGTTAGGAGAGGGGCGTAAAAACACAAACAGGACAATTGGTGAGCATGAGGGACGTGAAAAAGCATCTCGCTCTCATAAGCACATACAGTATAAACCCACATTAGTCACAAGCCAGGAAAACCGTCAGCACGCCTCACGCCCCTTACAGTAGCTTTAATTAGACAAGAACGCCACACAACCTTCCTCTTTCCCCCCAGAAAGCCTCACAAACAAGCCCACAGCCACCACGCCTTCCTCTCCAGCCGCACGTTATCTGACCTTTACAGCAGCATCGTCCGGGCGGTGAAGAGGCAGCCGGGCTCCATACGTTCGCTCTGCCGATGTGACAAGGCGGGCATCCCGGCGTTCTGTCCCAGAGTCGCAGTAACGAGAGCAAGGCAAGGCTGTGCGTGTGCAATCGATGCAACATCTACACTATGTCACAGCGAAGGGGGGGAGAGAGGCTATAGGCACAGACACAGAGAACGGGGAGGGTGGGTGGTGGTGAGGAGGGAGGGAGACTGAGGGAAAGTCATTTAAGGACACAGGAGGGGAGAGAGAGGGAGAGGGAGAGAGAGAGAGAGCGAGGGGGAGACAGAGCGAGTGCTGATGCGGATAACTGCCCCTGCAGAGAGTAAACGTCTGTATGTAGTATGGAGACAGAGAGTGAAAGAAAGACAAAGACGAGGGAAGCGGCGTCTCTCTCACACACACACACACACACACACACACAGAGGAAAAAAAAGGCAAAAACTCCACCTTGTCGGGTGGGGAGGAAAGAATCGGCACTCTTGCAGAGCGTTCTCAACGCCCACTGTGCAGAGTGTGACAGAGCCGTCATCGGCTCAGACTGTAACCATGCCACTCACGTAAGAGTATTTACATTGAGGGCAGACAGAGCGTCTGTGCCAGGAATGCAGCGCTGCAATGCAGTCCCTGTCACAGACTGGCATGCTCAGAACAGAGGCTGCATACTGAATGGGCTGTGCCAGTGAGGATCCAGGCAGACAAAACACTAATGGAGGATAAAATAACTTTGGCCAAGGACTGAATTGCAAACGTTTGGCCAATCAGCTGGGATATCTAGATCCCTCCACGACAAACGTGCTGCTAGATGGGAGTTAACAGGCCACATAAAAACCAAGCCTTTTTGATGGAAATTTGAGTCCGAGTACTGGGGAAAGGTGGTGGCTGGGTGGGGAGTGTTATGCAGCCACCGGAAAGTGTCTGCAGGTGCTTGTGCGTTTTGTGGGCTGTACTGTGTGCTGTTTAAGGGGTTGTTGTGTGTGCAGAAGAGGCAGCAAATTGAACACTGGAGCAGTGGAACAGCGCTACTCAGCACTTGTACAAAATAAAAAATAAAAAGGCTGTATTGCTCTGCCATGCAGTCATTGCCTTTTAAGGATAAGACACCCAGATGCACTGTGAGTCAGCACTATTGGGGAGGGAGAGAGATCCAAACAAAGGTAAAATATACCGTCCTGTACCAAGCACCATAAGACACAATTACAGTTGTGCTGTATTAATAACCCAGGCTTGATGGATCACCTGGTAAGCATGTCTTGAAGGGATCTGTCCACTGAGAACATACACAGGGAAATATATGACTGCCCAGAACAGTAACGGTCCAGCGGTAAACAGACTGCCTGGGCTATTATGCTCCCTGGAACAGTAAAGACATTCACAATAATGAAATGACAGATTAATGTTACATTTTGTACCCTGCAATTGTCTGGTGGGAGGTCTGCGTCGGTCCAGTATTTCAGTTCCTGGAATCAGTGTTTACCATGGGGTTAGGCGGCCTTGCCCAGTGTCCCCTCAATTTGAGAAAAAAACAGAAGTGAGTTGTTCTCCTTCCACGCACATATCTGAAGATGTAACATGTTTAGAAGTTTTAGGCAGGCATAAAAGATGGCATTCAAAAACAGAATTGGAATGAACGATTTGTTTTAATCAATTAACAAAAGGAAGTATAAAAAAACAAGAATCTAACCAAAGAGAAATCTAAATGAACTCAATATTTAGTGTGACCACCCTTTAATTCTTCTAGGTAGTCTTGCACACAGAAGGAACTCTCATGTAGATTGCTCCAAACATCTTAAACAAATAACCACAGATCTTCAAGATTCAATGTTAGTTTATTTTCAGTACAACAGTATACACAGTATACCTCACAGTGTATCTCTATAGGAGAAGTTAAACTTATAAGTTAAACTTTTCTGTCCAATGAACAAGTCGAACAGGACATAACAGGACAACATAATGTAGGAGTGCCTTTAAGGTCCCTCAAATCCTTCTGTCTCTTCAGGTCATCCCAGACAGACTCAATAATGTTGATATCAGGGCATACAATCACTTCCAGGACTCCTCATGCTTCTTTAAGCTGAAGAAAGTTCTTAAAGACATTGAAAAAGAAAGTGAAGATTGTTATTATGAAACACAGCACAGCACACGGTGTCTCCTCTGCTTTTAACCCATCACCCTTGGTAAACAGTGGGCAGCCATGAAAGGCGCCCGGGGAACAGTGTGTGGGGATGATGCTTTGCTCATTTGGTTCAATTACGGGTCAGTTTTCTTACCCACTAGGCCACCACTGTACCCCGTGTTGGCTGTATGTTTGGGATCATAGTTTGTGAATAAATTTAAATAAAGAATAAAGTTGCAGCTGATCATAAACCTACCTGATGGTGTTGCATGATGGATAAGTATCTGCCTAAGGACACCATTAATCATGAGCAAATCTCCAAAACCAAAACTCCATTTGTAGAAATGCAGCCCCAAACTGGCAAGGAACCTTCACCATGCTTCACTGTTGCCTGCAGACACAATACCTTCTGCCATGTTTCTGCATCCAAATTCCTATGTTTTTATGTTGAATCATTTGTCTTTGTTTCCATGTTTTTTGGCTTCCACTCTTCCACAAAGACCACTGGCCAGTCTTCTCTGGACAGTAAATGGGTGTACCAGGGTCCCAATGGTTTCTGCCAGTTCTGAACTGATGGCACTGCAGGAGATCTTTTGATTCAGAGGAAAAATAAGCTTGATAAGCTTCCTTGGCCGACTACTGCGTCTATGATCCTTTCTTTATGCTTCTTCGAAAGTGCTTGAAAAGCACATCATGAACCCCCAGACTGCTTTGAAATCTTTACCTGGGAAAGGTCTTGCTGCTGCAGTATAACCACCTTGTGTCTTGATGACCAGTGTCATGAGACTGTCTCCCACAAGTTTAGCTGTTTCAATTATCATGTGAAATTGATGCTCATTAGAACCTGATGGGATAAACGCAGAGGGCACATTCTGGTGCATCATGTGCTGTGTATCACAATCACTTCCACTTTCACTGATCAAACACCTGAATAAAACACAAAATCCCTGAATTTGGGCATGTAAACCTATACATGAATAATATTTAGATTTGATCTATCTATTAAGTATAATGTATCAACTCTTATAGGATCTTATAGGACAAGGACATGAAGAAAAGTGATATTGTTGGAAAAGCTTGGCTAATCATAAATAATACAGCATAAACAATCTAAAAAGCTGCTTCATGATCTTAAAAGCAAATTATTTTTACTCTCCTGTAGTGTAATGTAATGTAATGTAATGTTTCATGGTGGGCTAGCCTTGCCAGATTAGGACCAGTCTGCTGTTGTTTAAGATCGAATCCAGTCTGCTCATTATTCATAGAGTGCAAGATTCAGTGATAGATCTGAAGAAGCGCTGCTGAACTCCTGGCATCAAAAGCAAACAAGGCACTGTGCCAGATTTAAAATGACTGCAGCTCTAAAATCTACTGAGGAGGTTGTGTCTGGAAATGAATGTGATAATGTACAATCTATACACCAAAATATGAAAACACGTTTGGTCCTGTCACGCAGTTTTAAGTGATGCATCCTCAGACGTGCCATTGGTTTAACACCTTGATGTAAAGGGAGTGAAGAAAGACATATCCGAGGGATTCTCAGCAGTCCTTGTGACTCCATTTTTGACTAAAGGTAAATAGGAGGTAGGAAAAAAAGGCCGCGGTTCATCCTGGGGCTAAATAAATTTAAATGAAACATATTTAATAATGAACGTTTTCTCAAAATATAGTGACAGTTACATTTTATGTGAAATGTCCCAGTTGTAGTGACTGTTACATAAATACAACTTATATTCACAGAGGTTAGAAAATGGCAGGCATTAAAAATGTTTTTTTTTTTTTACTTGTTTTAATTCCGTAATCGTGCGCTTCTGCCTGGTATTGTACAGCAGAACTTGCCCTTCAAATTCTATAACCATTCCAATGGTTCCGATAATAAACGAATTATTACTCAGCATGTTTAGAGGCTGCTGGAACGTCTGGTTACATATGCCTGGTGGTTTTCAGTATTCCACTGACCTTTTGAATGTCCTGTTTTTGGAGTATACAACATGAAATGTCTGCTTTTCCTCATTTGTTGTCACTGGCTGAATTTAACGTTATGTGTGGCGTCCAATGTTCAGCAGTGCTTCTGTGACAGAATGATAAGAACAGTTTTAGGCGCTTCCGTGCCTGCTTGGCTGGTCTTGTCCATCAGCTCTCTCCGGAAACTGTGCCTCGTTGTATACGAACGGCTGCAAAGCCGTCTGAGAAGAGACGAGCAGTGCCACAGGCTGAAGGCAGAGGAACTCGGCGAGTCTTGAAACGTAAGATGGAATATCAGCCTGCATAGTGCACACCTGGAGAGCAAACATTCCTTGGTGTGGTTCGCACATTTGTCTGTCAAATGATAAGTGTGTGAGCCACATTCGCGGCCAATGGTCAGAGGGTTTGTTAATGAAAGTCCAAAGGAAGGTACTTTCACTAGATATGAGGTAGGCTTTCATTAGTTAGGAGCCGTGTCTGTCTTTTCGTTGTGAAAGCTTCTTGGCGGTAAGGAGCTTGTTCGTCTTTTCGGCTCCAGTTCGTCTGGAAATTTACCATCTGCCACGCCCGTGTGTTGGTCTTATCACTCAATTTACCGGCAATGTCACTGACCCCTTGTCATAACCTTGGTAAGGAGGTTTACGAGTATGAGCTTCTCATGTGAGTCTGATAGTATCATGGGATCTTTGCTAAATATAGACTTCAGATTTGAAGGAACAAGATCGGAATCAGTGTTTGTTTTGATAGACAATAAATCCAGAGGCCAATTCAAAGTGGGCCTAGTGGGTAAGGAAACTGGTTCGAATCCCGAGCTGCCAAGGTGCCACTTAGCAAAGCACTGTCCCCACACATCTCCCCGGGCGCCTTTCATGGCTGCCCACTGCTCACCAAGGGTAATGGTTAAATGCAGAGGACACATTTCACTGTATGCTGTGCTGTGGTATGTCACATGTGACAACTAATCACTTTCACTTTAGTTCAAGAGACCACATGATTTTACAGAGGGGAATCCCATTGGACACATAATATGGGATTCAAGCTGTAACAGAGCTAAGGTCTGTTACTGGTACTTAATGCTCCAAGCAGCCTTATGATGGTAAATATTTTATCGATGATATAGCTCTTGCTAAAGACCAACAGTGAAAAGACTGCAGGGGTGGTTTCCCAGGTTTTGGGGAAGGGGTGGAGCTAGGAACGTACCATTACATTGAGATGGAGAGGGGAGTACTGGTAACTTTATTAAATTAGATGAAATATTGTAAAATTAAGTATTTTTAAAATGTATATGAAATGGTTTAATGATGAAAGTACTATGTGCATGTTAAAAACTGTTTTAACGGTTGTCAAAAGATTATTTACTTGTAGTTTGATAGACAAGTGGTTTGGCCCAGATTTAATAAAGACTGGTCCATGGAAGGAGTAAAAAAAAGAGATGAGGAGCTTTATTGACGATTATTAGAGGTTGACTTATTATTCATATTTTTATAACTGTGTTTATTGAAGGTTTTTTAAATATAATTTAATAAACTGAGTCTGCCTTCAAACCGCAACCACTTTGTGTCTCCCTCCCTGCCACCATCACCGCTCAGCTGTCCTGCTGGGGGGGGTCTTCCTGTCCCCCTCGTTACACAAGCATATATTTCAGTGCACAAATGAATTCATGTACAAAATGACTTTTCATCCACAAAATGCATGCAATAATAAAGATTATCCTCAGGTGCATGCTTTCTGTGAAGAAAATAAAGTGACTGCTTTGGGGTACAAAAACATCATTGGGCTCATCTTTTTGTAGACAAAACAAATGGAAAAATAAGGGAGAAAAGTATCACCAACAATCGCAGCCATACATACGTATCCAGCATGGCTCCCTGACAAATGTAGTCAAATGCTAAGATGCAAACATCTTTTTATTTTTGTGAGACAGGAAACCAATCACAGTAAAAAATTTTAAATACAAAATGCAACTTCTGAGAAGGCACAATACACAAAACGATATATTCTTCACATTAAAAATATATCCATTGAGTAGTAAAAATAAGTTTGTTAACGTTGAAATGGTTCATCTCAGGCAGGTGAAAAGGTCACTTTTACAGTATTTGCAACTACATACAGTACATTTTGGGCAACTATTTCTCAACTAGTGACTTCTCTGAAGTGACTTCTAAAAAAAAAAAAAAAAAAAAACTGCTCAAAACCGTTCAGAGAAAACCATAAAGTGTTCAATTAATTTGCTTCATAAAAAGCTACAAGAAAAATGATGAAAGATGCAAACAGAAAATGGGTCTCCTGCACAGCTCTTTTCACATTACATTTCCTATTCTTGGTGATCACACTATAACAGAGAACACTATCCTGGGCAAAACCTAGCAGTAAAAATGTATTGATGGCACAGAGAAAATGACTAATAATAAAAAAAATAAACCACCTGTTTTTTATTCCTTGAATACAAACCCAACACCTCAATAATAATTATAAATAATAATTATAACAATAATATAAAATTGCCAACCCTACTTAGAAATAAGGCTTACAATTTGTATAAAAATGAAGGACACCACCTGTTGCGGTGTCACCTTGTTCCCATGTCTATTCCCCAAATTTCTTATTCATATTTAAATTAATGCTAAAGTATTGAAAGTTTTAGCTTCAGTCAAAGCAAACCACTGAACACCGACTAAAGTCCACAGCAGCTGATTCTTTAAAAAATAACTATTATTTTTATACAATTACAGGAGATTCAAACAGAAGGGAGAAATGATTGGATCCTTCGACATAATTAAAACTATACATTGTGTCACAACACTGAAGATGTTTCTGTTTCCCTAAATTAAAGAAATAGGGAGAGTGTTATTAATATCAAAAGCCACTGCCCTTGCATTCTTACAGATTAAGGCTACATCGCAATTTATTGGTTAAGCTCTGCTCAACAAACTCCTTAAATATTGAATGGGTTCATCGGTTGGAAAAAATGACGGGCACGAGTGCCACCCACCAACCCTGCTCAACTCTGCAATAAAAATTTGTATAAATAGTATAACAGTTAAATCTTCATAGAAAAAAAAAGAAGTGTTTATTATACAATTAATAAAATATGGCAATGTAAATGAGATTCGCACTATAGCCTTCTGGGCAGTACACTGTATTGTGTATTGCTGCTTCTCTTCTGTAACCAGGTCTGAGGCTATGAGGTTTCATCCAACCAGTCATCAAAATAAGTCCTTAGTCTGGACATAATCTCTTCACAGGACAACACAGCACAAAATACAAAACAAATAAATAAGCAACTCTCCACTTTACTCCCTCTTATCACTGGGAGGAGGAGAGTACAGTCTGTCATGCGAAGTTCTTCCTACTGGACGGCTGAGCAACGGCGAGGCCTTCAGACGTATGGTCGACTGTGTTTGATCTTCCACCTCTTGGATCGGATGCGGAAAAAGAAGAACATCAACATGAGGAACAGGCAGGAGAAGGCATACAGCACCACGCACAAGCTCATGTCCACACTGGAGAAGCCCAAGCCCAGAAAGTTGACCCCTGGCCTTGGGTCCCTCTGGCTGTTCCTGGCCTCTTCCATTGTATCTTTTGGGTCACTCCTTTTCCCTTTCTTTGGCAAATCTTCATGGGCTTGTTTATCCCCCTCAGTGCCTTGGTTATTCAAAGGAGCTTTGTCCATGCTGCCTGGTGCTGGAGGGGCCTTGATATCTAGCTGCTCCAATTTGCTGCTGTATTTGGGGGAGATGTTGGCAGCACTGTAATGTTTCTTGAGGAATACTTGAACCATGTCTTCTTTCCAAACGTGGAGGCCATTTTGTTCTTCATGACAGGTGGGGCAGAGGTCTGGCGTTGGCCACTGGGTCTTGGGGAAGACAGGATCTTCACTCATAGCCCCTGTAGAATTAAATATTTTTTTAAATAAATAAACCAACAAAGGCACAGAAAAAAAAAATAGGCCTTGAGCTAATTAATCATGTAAGAATTCTCAGCAGTACCAGAGGAATCAAGAAGTCAATAAATATTTCAACAACTTAAAAACATTAAAAACACTGTATGCATCAGTAAAAAAAAAAAAAAAAAAGGTAAGATTATATTCAAACTGAAATATTCAAAACATGACCAAAGATACAAACAGCTATCAAACATCAAAATATACATTTGTACAATATATAATACATATTTCCTAATAAATCAGCCATTTAAAGTGTATTTCCTGACTCATTTATGTATGCTACATATCACTTTCATATTTAAAATTCTAATAAACACAAAACCCTGCAGCCCTAGTTGTGCGTCATCCTTACTTCTGCAGATTAAAAGTTACCTGCAGATTAAAAGTTCCTAAATGAAAATGACAGCGATCTGAATTAAACACGCTGGCGGTAGTAAACAGGCAAACCCGCACCTGCCAGCCTGCTGTTGACCTGGTTGTGTTTCCTCCACAGCCAGAGCACAGCCTCATCCAAACTCTTGACAGAGTTCATAGACTCCTTTGCCATCGCTTCAAAATGCTTGCCGCACTCCTGACATCCAAAGAAGGTTGTGATGTACCGGCGCATTGTCTGGAGCACAGCCTGGGGGTCGTCTTCCAGAGCTGCAAAATTAGTCAAAATAACGTAATATAATACCTGGCACAGAAGCGACTTCACTGCAGGGTTTCTGGAGGAATCTGTTTACTGATCACTGAAATTATAGCCAATTCCAGAGATCATTACACATTTTATAGACAGTTAATAAGCATCACAGAACAAACCGGTGTTGGCCAGAGCATCTGGACGTTGGGCAGCTTGTGCGGTCAGGATGTGAAAGAGGGTCCACAGAGAACAGGGATACCCTCTCAGGGTCATGCTACTTCCCTGGCAGCTAACCCATTGTACATGGTCGGTGAGGTACAGCCCAGAAATCTGCATGGAGAAATGAAGTAGCACAGAATGACACAACTGCGATGCGCAGCTGCAAAATTTAAAGGTCGAATGTAATACAGTGGGATGCTCATAGCTCATGCAAAGCCAGTGTGGTAGTGTGCAAGACCTGACATCCTTATAACATCTTTCCAGTATGTGAGCAGGTTTGGGCAAAAATACTGAATACATTAATACAGTAAATTAATTCTGTCCTGTATTAACTTACAATTCAGTATTGCACCTTTCAAACACCTTTCGTATAGGCATTCTTGTAAAAAAAAAAAAAAAAAAAAAAAAAAAAAAAAAAAAAAAAAAAAAAAAAAAAAAAAAAAAAAAAAATCAGCTCTACAATACTGATATGAACAATATGATTAATAATTAATTTTCTTCAACAATACTTGTCAGTTGCACTGTACAAATCACAATCAAAATGAATATGACTTATTATTGACTGTCATTTATATCCACATTTGACAAAGCAAAGCATAAATGCACAAATACAACTGACTGGCTGATTTAGCAAAAAAAGTACTAGACATCCTGGATAACATACCCCAGTCAGCAGTATCAACATGAATACCATTTAATCATTGACAATTATCCACACATTAACAATCATCCCACAAATGAATAATATATCAATGTTTACATAATGTAATGGTCGTAAGCAAAAAATTTACCTTTTAAAGTTCAGCATGAAGCCACTGATCCATGTAAAGTAATTATGTCACATTTAAAAGCCTATATGAATAGGCTGCGGGAGACAGTGTTGATGTGCACTGACAGCACCAAATTACTGTTAACACGGTAAGTACCCTCATCTTATTGTTCACCAGGTCCAGGATTGCATCATAAGGTATCTTCTCCAGTGGGAGACTGGTCAGCCATTCCAGAAGGGTCTCCAGCAGTTTAACCACAGGCTGGCGACCAGGAAAAAGCTGGAAAAGGGAGAGCAGTTTAGAGAACATTCATGAGGATCTGCCAATTGAAGTGATCATATTGACCTACACACAGGCCACCTATAGTCCCTGGTCACACTACCTTAGCCACCACTGTGACAAAGTCCTTAAATGCCACAAGCTCCTCTCCTTCCAAGGTGTGATGGGACGCCAGTTCCACCCTCAGGAGGTAATGCAGCCCAGACTCGAGATCCGCCATATATACTTTAGACCTGAGACACAAAACTAACTCAGATTAATTCATAAATCCCAATAAAAATGTTATCATTTTACCACTGACTGTACTTTTCTAGGTCGAACCTGTCAAACTCCTTCCAATCCTTCATGGTGGCCTCATCTCCCTTATTTAGAGTGTGCACAGGATCTTGAACAGAAGCGGTCTGTTTTCTACGCACCCCAGGGAGGAGTTTAAGGAACGACGAGAAGAAGAAGCGCTGTCTCTTTGGACTGCAAACAGAGACAATCGGAACTGAATTACTCCAATCCAGCCAAGTCTTTACTCATTTAACTCACAAATGAGCAAACTTCCACGTACACATCCAAAGCTCCATGTGACCCATTGGGGTAAAACAGGTATGCTGCAGGGGCAGTGCTTATTCGAAGCTTTTCTGTGATGGCTTTGTCTGAACTCAAGGCTCTTCTCACAGTCAATCCCCGATATGGAACCAGGTCCAGTATCACCTGGAATGCGGCAAAGCGTTGTTTTTTGACATTTAAATACATAAAAACACAAATTAAACAACATATGGTCAGATTTTACAGAATAAATTAACGTATCTTGGTTTAAAATAAAAATGTTAAATAAAACATTCAATAATAGGTTTCATTTCAATAAGCAATATTTCTTCCCTCCCATTTGAATGCAGTAAATACAGCAAAATAACTGCAACATAATTGATTAGAATAAATCACCATGACCAGCTCTGCCTGCAGTATATCATTTTTCGGGCCTTCGGGGTTTCAAAAATGATTTTATAAATCATTACCTCTCTGCCCACATAGGAGTCTTCGTCTTCAACTATGAGTGCAGTGTACTGTTCAGCTGTCTTCCCCATCAAAGCCAGGATGTCATCAGACCTGTTCATGAAAAGATGAAACAACAAAACAAAACTAAAAAGTTTAGAAAAGACAAAAAGTGCTTCGTATTCAATTTATTTCCAAACATTCTAATAGGATTTTACCTCGCAGGTCCTAGAGGAGGGCAATGAACGGGCCAGTCCTGCCTAGTGTGATTTTGCAGGATATTAACCATTAACTGCCTCACCGTCTGCAGCTCCCTGTTGGCTCCTGAGAAAAAGGAAGACGGCTACGTTACATGAGTTCCATACACAATACAATAAGTAGCGATAAGAGATAAAGCTCACCTCTGTATGTCTTTCCAAGCTCATCTACACTGGCGTGTGCTTTAAAGTACTGGTGGATGAAAAGACGAGTTAGCAAATCAGATTATAAACAGCGATTTATATATATTTAAAAAAGCGATTGGCTCATACCCGAAATGTTGGATAGAAATGGATCTCAAACTCTTTACATATATCAAAGTTCCTCTCATGAGCACAGTCCAGGACGCCAATTCGGATGGCCAGTTCCCAGTCTGAAAAGGGGATAATAAGACCAATAAACCCACAATCTTATTACTTCAAACTACACCTTGATGCCATTATTTAGCTGAGCTGTCTAGGTCTGACAATAACAGACTCCCTGAAGAAATGAAGGTCCTGACCAAAGAGGGCTGAAATAGTACAGACCTTCAAATAAACACACGTTGATTAGTTCCACCATTTCATCATCCATGGTTACAGATTTGTAATTTTGATTTAAAAATCATATACCACAAGATAATCCAGAGAACAGGCTGTAACCTTACATGCTGACATCAGCAAAGCTGTCAAAACTACAATCTTCCCAGTCCACTAGAGCAAGGGGGGGGGCACAAAACAATGTGACAAAAGAGGGGGACAGAGCAAGCAGACCCCTTTCCTTTGTGAGGAGAACACATGCCCCGGGGTGGGAAAAATCCAGCATCCAGCCACGGCGACGTCCCCCTGTGCTGCTATTCTGCACCTGCCCCGGGATCTACATGTGTGTGGGGTCGTGCGGGGCGCGCAAGCTGGGGTCGCCGCGACACAATGCGCCCATCTGACCCGCATTGTCCGGGTAACAGCTGGTAAGCGGCCACTCGCGAGGCGAGCCAGCCGACAGCTTGTGCCGACACCGAAAGAAGAAAGGCGGCGACTATTCCGTGGCGCGCTTGGCTGTGCTCCGCGAGTCACCAAAAGGGCTGAGGGCACTTCCTCCTGCTCTGCGCTATTCACAGAGCCAGATCTCTGTGATAACTCGTTCTGTTCTTCATACATACCGTACAGGCCAAACGCTTGGACACACCTTCTCATTCAATGTGTGCAAAGCAGTAATCAGAGCAAAGGGTGGCAACTTTGAAGAAACTAGAATATAAACCATGTTTTCTGTTATTTCATAAGTTATTACATAACTGCACATGTGTTCATTCATAGTTTTTATGCCTTCGGTGAAAATCTACCAATGTAAATGGTCATGAGAATAAAGAAAACACATTGAATGAGGAGGTTTGTCCAAACTTTTGGCCTGTACTGTACATAGGAAAGTAATCTAACTGTATTAGGTGAAAAAATAATGCTATAGTATATCCATAACTATTTACATATTTGCATGTTTTAAATAATCATGCACATCATACTCAGAAGCAAACGTAGAACATATGCTGCGGAGCTAAATTTACACGCGTTGACACGTGTAGACGGAGTAGCTCAGACACCTCGGCCTGAGGCCACGTTAGCCTGTAACTAATTACCAGCCTCGCCGCAAACAGAGCTTCTCAGCTCGGATAGAAAACCCACGTTAATCCGACTGCGAGCTGGATCTCGTTTCTCTTACGGCTTCGCCCTCGTTTTGGGACTGCGTACGGGCAAAAGCGCCCCAGGCCGAGCGATGGGGAATTAGGATCCTGTTAGAAAAGTGGCTCCATCTGGCCAACTGTCAGAGATCGAGACGGAACAGGTAACCACGCCACGCGCAGCACCAGGGAGCACCATCCACCGTCCAGCACAAACCAACACACAGCCTGCAGCACGAGCCTTCATGCCATCAGCAGCCACCCAGAACCTGTTGACAAGTCACAATCAGCTACTCCACCTACACAACACATTATTATCGCACATCATTGTCCATGCAACAAAGCAACCTTAAATAGGACACAGATTAAACAAACTACATCAAATAAATGTAAAACTGACGTAAAAGGTACACAGTTACTGTGACAATACTTTCATGGTATTAAAATTACAATATTTTTTTGACACAGTTCCCTAAAATTGAGGTAACGTGCTAATGCTAGCAATCACAAACAGCTCCGTAACAAAAATATATATTTATTTTGCCCGATATTTACGGTTTAATTCCGTGCCACTGTAGGTCCACGTCGCCTTACCGGCCACGGCGGAGCCAGCTTAGCAGCGCGTCACCGAGAATCCGTCCCGAAACCCACCTTTCACGTCCCCGGCCAGCGCTCTCCATGTGGGCGAGTACTGGATGCAGTGTCCGCACCACGACGAGTAGAACTGCACCAGCCAGGCGGTGGAGGAGTTGCGCACGGTCTGCTTCAGCGTGTCGCCGCCCAGGATCGCCACCGGGTCGTCCTCGACGTACAGGCGAGCGGCCCGGCCCGGCGGGGCCAACACGAACGCTAACAGGCTAACCCTGGCCCAGACTGCGGCACCCATTTGGCGTGAGGGACGGCTATCAGGACGGGCGGTGTGAGTGAAGGATGGAGCCCGGCGGCGGCACCATCACGTTTAGCAGCGGCTGCGTACGTACGTGCAGCGACGCACAACGCTTCAGGGGACGACTTCATTGGAGTCCGCTGCAGAACCTCGCGGCTGCGTTGTCCTTGCGCAGAAAAGGTCCGTGGCAGTATGCGCAGGGAAGACGCAGACTTCCTCTCTCGAAGCCCAAAGCACGTGACATGGCGCCGAATTTGGCACAGAGTGCACAAGCCGTGAATCTACAAGCTGGCCGATGTCAAAGAAAATGGAACGTGCGCAATAATACAATAAAATAATAAACATCTGTAACAGTTTTTCTTTATTGATGGTCTATGTTTAAAATAGCTGTTTTGAATATACTATTATTAATAACGTTTCAAAGGACCCCCCCCCCCATGTTTAATGAGATAATGACAAGTGTTAGACCAATAGTCTTTGAAATGAAAAAAAAAACATTAAACAGATTTTATGATATAAACATTTTTTCACAGTTAGAAAAAAATGTAGATTATTTCTTTATCATTGTGTATGCAATCAGTTATGCAATAATGATTCCTGACGCAGACTAAAACAATTTTTTTCCCAAAAGTTGTGTAACCAGATAATCCTTGTCAGGACATACATTATAATCAGCATCTGCGTATTTTAGTCTAAATCTGACAGCACTCAAAATTTGCCAAACAACTTCAATTCAGAATTTACATTTATGGAATTTGTCAGACGCCTTTTTCCAGAGTTCCTTACAATCATTATTTACAGGGACAGTCCCCCTGGAGACACTCAGGGTTAAGTGTCTTGCTCAGGGACACAAAGGTAGTAAGTGGGGTGGGAACCTGGGTCTTCTGGTTCATAGGCGAGTGTGTTACCCACTAGGCTACTATTGTTTCAGTTGCATCCTTATTTTCCTCTCTGTGAAGAATCCAGGCAGGCATACAGACATCACATGTTCCGAAGCTGCAGTTTCAAGAGAATCCAGAATCCAGAGAATCCCAAATTGAGACAAGTAATGGCCCTTTACCACACACAGGAGCCATGCATCTATCAGTCCACTTGCAAAGTATTCCAGTGGGCAAGTCCCCTGACAAGGATTATCTGGTCACTACTTTTTGGTCACTGGTCACTACGTCTTGATCATTATTTTCCCCAGGAGAAAATGTATATGCAATTTGCTTCACAATACATAATAATTATTAAATAATATAATCAAAATGATAATCAAAGTGCATTAAGAGGTCAACCAGTACCTGAGATGATCACTTCAACATTTGATCCTCAATGTATTTCACCCACATGCATCCCCTGTGCATGTTCAGAACAGCCAAGGTTAAATTAATCAGTTTATCGGTAGCCTAGATGGTGTTGAGAATGGAGATAGTATCATCCAACAAATAGTTGAAAATATCTTCAGTCAGTTTCATCTTCACTGCTCTCTGGTCCTTGATGTAATCTGTCCATTGCTTCTCCTCGTTTTGAAGTTCTTGAATCTAAGAAATTTAGAAACATCATAAACAAGTAGAAATTTGTGATAGCCTATATAAAATGCACAAATGAATGAAGTGAATTCCCATTTAGTGAATGATAGGACAATAAAGGACAATCGTGTCTTCTGCCGTTTTCTGGGTTGTTACGAAGTTAATAGACTATACTGCATCTATTTAGTATGTAAATGTGAAAATTCATTTCACAAACCAGTATGTGGTCCACCCTATCCCTCTTGGCATACCAGTACTTGCATAGGCCCTGCAGCATGTCTTGCATCTGCTGGTCGGTTCGCTCCAAACTGAGCAGTTTTTTTACTTCTTTTTTGACTAAGGTCTAGGAAAATAATAAATAATGTTAAAGTGAATAAAAAGGTACATTTGGTCAAAACTTATTTTATTTCAGAGCCGTACCTTAATATCTGTCATTGTGAGTCTACCTGATTGCAGAGTTGAGACTGGAGACGTATCTGTGGTTGTCCAACAGCAGTCGCTGGTTTTCAGGAAACCAGTAAGCATATCATTAAGTATATCACGGGTTAAATCAAAGAAAACCTGAAAAAGAAAAAACAAAAGCAAGCATACAGTCTTATGCTGATAATGTACTTTATAAATGGATTCATTTTACTAACCTCTCTGTAACTTCTGCGACTTTCATCATCAGCTAAGTAACTGGGTACTTCACAGTTGTTAAGTTCACCTCCTTTATCTTTAAGACACAATGCCTCTACTGCAGCATCGATCAGTCTATACAAAATGTCACAATCATGTGGCTGGACATGAACCTTGGGTGGCGGTTTGAGCTGAAAATCATACTGCCATTGATCAATAAAAAATGGCCTATATTTATCCTCAATTTTCTTCAAATCCTGAAAATAAGAGAGATATTAAGACTCATACAGTCTAATTAACATATTGCAGTTGAAGATATTCTTTTATATATCTTTCATACATATCCTTCATATTACATATACATATTAACATCATAATAATAGTCTGCTGCATAACAACATAAAGTTATAAAAATAACTGTACAATGTACAATTTATTAAGAATAAAAAATCTGAGAAAGCACATGTACATAAGTATTCTCAGCCTTTGCCATGAAGCTCAAAACTGAGCTCAGGTGCCTCCTGCTTCCCCTGAACATCCTTGAGATGTTTCTGCAGCTTAATTGGAGTCCACCTGTGGAGAAAACACATGACTGGACATGATTTGGAAAGACACACACCTGTCTATATACAGTCCCACAGCTAACAGCTCATGTCAGGTGCACAAACCAAGCATAAAGACAAAGGAATTGTCTGTAGCGCATCTCTGAGGAAAGTTACAGAAAATCTGCTGCTTTGAAGGTCTTAATGACCGCAGTGGCGGTCATCCATAAGTTCATCATCCATAAGTGGAAGAAGTTCAAAACCACCAGGACTGGCTGGCCACCTAAACTGAGTGATCAGGGGAGAAGATGTCCTTGAGTGGCCCAGCCAGAGCCCAGACTTGAATCCGACTGAAGAGAGCTGGAGAGATCTTAAAGTGGCTATCCACCAACACTTCCCATCCAACTTGATGGAGCTTGAGAGGTGCTGGAAAGAGGAATGGGCCAAACTGGCCAAGGTTTGGTGTACCATGCTTGTGGCATCATATTCAAAAATACTTGAGGCTGTAATTGCTGGCAAAGGGGCATCGACAAAATATTGAGCAAAGGCTGTGAATTTTTATGTACATGTGATTCCTAGTTTTTTTTTTTTTAAAGAAATTTGCCAAAACACCAAGTAAACGTTTTTCACATTGTCCTTATTGAGTATTGTGTGAAGAATTCCGTGGGAAACAACTTTTGTAATAAGGCTGTAAAATAACAAAATGTGGAAAAAATGATGTGATATATATATCATAATATAATTTTATATATATATATATATATTATAAAAACATACAGATTGTGTTTTTTATCAAACAAACATTAGAGGTAACTGGGTAAACAATAAAAACAAACATACTGAGGAAGACAGCTGATGGGACACTGAGCCGCTTGATTTATAGGTGTTATAATTTTGTAATGCATCTTTCTGTAGCTCATCTTTATCTTTGTGTTTAGGATCTGGATGACCATATCTTGAAGGTTCCTGATTCTTTTCTTCAGTCGCTTTCATCTTTCTCTCAGGATGTTGGCCTTTGCTTTGTCCTCCTCTTGGAGGTTCCTCGTCCGAAAAGGGATCCTCATCTACCCCTGTGTCCAAATCAGTGCCTTGATCTCTGTGCAAGTAAGAAACGTCCTCGGCCTTGACCAGCACGCCACAGTTCTCGTCACATTTAAAGTACTGAACTCCCTTGAACGTGCCATTGTGGTTTCCATTTCGGAGGTCCAGGGCCACCCCTGCCCACACACCACTGGCAAAAGTGGTTTCTCCTTTGTACTTCAGAACCCCAGGCTTGGACCGGTACACCAGAACCCTGTCTCCAATCTTAAATGAGGCCAGTGGATCTGTGCTGATGTTTTTTTCATTTTCTGGAAGCAAGCTTATGTGCTCGGAACAGTCATCTTCTTGATTGTCTTTGGCCAGAAGGTCTGTATTCTCATTGTCATCACATTTGTCGACATGTTGAGGATCTTGAAAGTGAGTGTCTTTGCTTAAGTCAGAGGGCAATGGTGGGAGCTTTTCACTCGTGATGGATGGGTCATCCACTGGACAAATGGTCAGTTCTTTAGGTGGAGCTGGAAGGTCTTCTTCGCTTGTCCATGTGATAATTTCGTATGCAGGTGGGGCGGGAGGCAGGCTGTGGCTACCAGATCCTGAACCCAGGAAGCCTTTCACTGATGGAGGAAGCTCAGAGCTGCCATAGGACAGAACCTCATCAACAGGAGACAGAATCTCTGAAAGTGTTGGTTCTAATTGGATTTGATCTTTTGAATGAGTCACATTTTCATTGTACTGCACAGTGGTTGGCTCCCACCCACACAGAGCATAACCCGATGAGCGTGTCACTCTGTTTTCATTATGAACATCCTTCTCGTCTTCAGAAGACAGCAGATCTTCACTGCTGAAAGAGAGCGATTCAGTTCCTGACAGGCTGCTAATGGAAGATTGGTTCTTATGAAGCTTCATATCACCACCACGTACATCTAATATCACATGTCCACCTTTTTCAGGTTTTGGAATGCACATCTGTGTATTTGGCCATATCACCTGACACGTGACACCAGGATCTGTTTTGGTGGCATCTTTTTCTTTCTGTCTGTCATCATATGTGAGTCTGTTGTCATGATTATTATTTATTTGTATGTGGTTTTGAGTCTCTGTACCAGTCTTTGCTGTGTAGCAGTCTGTTTTCAAATCTGCCAGATCATAGGAGGGTTTTACTGTCATTTCCTTCAAATTGTCACCCAAGATAAGGTGATCGTTGTCATCCTTGATGTCTGATGAAAGTGCAGGTCCCTGTTTAAGTTTAATCCTTTCAGACACAGAGGTTGATCGTTTATGGGGAGGAGTAAAGGATCCCGTGTTCTGGGCATACTGTGGGTTTTTTTCCTTGTCATTACTGTGGATTGGGATTATGACCTCCACCTTGTGCTCTGTAGAGTAAAATTGCATATTACAAAGAAAATACAAGCAATACACAGTAAATGACAACAAATGATTACCCGTTCCTTCATCCACCCATTCATGTAGGAAATAATTTATAATGATACCCCATTATACTTATTTACTGTCTTTAAAAAAATATCTGGCCAGAGTAATGCATTTAAATGCCATAGATTTGAGAAAGCAGACAATAGCTGAAAAAGTGTGTAGCATCTTGTTTCGATGGAAGGATGGATACTGAGCAATAACTATGATTCAGCAAAAACATGAAGGAAATCAAGATCCTGAAACAGGATGAACAGCATGTTTTATTGAACTTGAGCTAAAATAATGCAAGCTTTATTAGAAAAATATTTTAATATTTAACTTCCCTTTGCTGTAATATCACTATATTAGACTTAACAGGCCTTCCATGTTATCTAGAAAAAGGAAGTGATGACAACTCTCACATCTCGACCAAGCTACTGCTAACTAGCAAGCTAGCCCATTCTTGTCCGTTATATGAGTTTATTTCCAAGAAAAATAGTTGTGTCTTGACATTACAGCCCCTGTTTTAACTTGATAAAGGTAAGGCCCAGAAGAAAAGATGCCACACTATTCTAGGTCTCACATACAGAACTGTGTGATCACTCAATCAGTATCTTGATCAGTGTCTTAATCCAATATGCTGTAGACTTAGCAGAGCGTCATGTTCACTAGTCTGCCGATCATTACAGTTGTTTGGTGAACACAAGCCCGTATTATGTACAAGGGAAATGGTGGCGGAAGGGCGGAGATGATCGCTGAACTACACCTGGACGTGTGTGACGTATTGACACGACTGGTCTTAAATCAGCTTAAAAGGAAGCAGGGTGTGTAAAAAGATGTCAGTCATCCCCGATTGGCTCCTCACATTTTAAACGTTGTCTATAAAAATGGAAATAATTACACACCAGCCAAAAGGCCGTTGTGGGTACGTAGATTCTTCTCTCCAAAATGTGGCTATATAGCAAGCATTTTTTTCTCGTTTGTATCTGTTTATTTCAGCTAGTGCTAATTACTGAAATTACTAAAAAAAACAAAGATATGTTAAATTTGACACTGGTAAACATGCCAGACCCTTTTGTCTACATATGACCTACATTGTCGACTTAACCCACACCTCGATCAAAAACCTACAGCACTAACGCTGTTTAAATATTCACAACCCAATGTGTTCATTTTGGGTCTTAGAACTTACAACACAACTGTTGGTGCTCCTCAGAACAAACTTTTCTCACAATCATTAGGTGTTTCTTTAAAACATAGAACAGATACTGGATTTTTCTGCATTCACCTGCAGCACTGCACATACCCCAGAGTTTGGGCTCGGCTTTTCTCGCAGGAACAGCGCTATCAGGGACGTTTTCATCCTCAGCTTCCACGTGCCTCTCATCCCTCATGCCATGTAGAGCAGGCTGGTTTTGTGTTGAAGAGGGGGGATTAGTGATGGAGGGGTCTGGACCGGTCATTTCGTCCGCCTCTGGGGTCTGCAGTGTGGCCTGGTTATCCACACTTTGCCTCTTCCTTCCAAATGTCCACACATCATCAGATGTCAGGAGCCTTCTCAAACCTGCCTTGTTTAAAAAGCTGACCCATAAAAAAAGATGAAAAAGCACAGTGAAGAGTTCTTTCTCAACTGCACACAGAAACTTTGAGATCCTGCAATTACAACCCAGACAGAATGGTCTGAGTGTCTCATTTAAATGAGATTCATTGCCTCGGATGAAAGAAAACACAACGATCCTCACAAATGTGCTGAGCTCTTATGCGGTCCCAGTGGACTCATTCTGTTGAGTCCTCATTATACATCAAACAGACGCCCCCTGTAAAGCATCAGCAGTGCATGCAGAGAATAATGAAAAATGTCCTCCACCTACCCCGGCCTGCTCATGACTGGCATACTGGTGATGCCGTATCAGTTCTGAGATACAGTGGCTCAGGCTCCGAGTCTGAGCCGTCTCTGTATCACTCCCCTGTGGGAGGCTGTGGCCACACCCAGGATTCTTTCAACTTGTGGTCCCACCAGAGCACCTCGGAGGCAGACCAGAGCGTGCGGTGCCGCGTGCGCCTCCATCGCTCGCCTCCGCCAGGCTCTCTCAAAATGTATCCTTCCCCTTACAGCTCACTAGCTTCCGGCACGTTCTATCCAATCACTCTCTCTCACTCTCTCTCTCTCTCTCTCCTCCTACCCCCTCCTTCTCTCGACCTCCCTCTCTTTCTCTCTCTCTCTCTCTCTGCATCCCTCTTTCAGAGTAATTACTGAGAGTGCTGCATTGTCCAGTGCTGTGGACAGGCACAATAACTCCAAATTCTGCAGAAATGCAATATTTCCTGTCTGTCGTCTATTATGTTACGACAGCTGCAGCTAAATTAATTAATTCATTTATTAATAATTTCATTTTTTTTCTGTTCCTGGACACTAGAGCTTGAGCAATACAATACAATACAGCCTTCCATGCTCCTGCAGTCTCACTGCTGCCGCACATGACTGGCAGAGACGATAATCCAGAACAGTTTCAGGCCCAGCCCCAGAGGATGCGGCTTCTATTTGGTTGCAGTTCCTTGCCAGACACTTGCCTTTCCTCCTTTGTGGGCCGTTTATTCCTGCCTTTGATTTCTGTTATTAGCCCAGGCTTCGCAGCACAGAATTTTCCTTCCTGCAGAGAGAGAATCAAGAAGGACGAGACAGAAGCTTGTGATTTGTTTACAGGGTCTCAATTCAGCTTAATCCATGGCGCATGGCTCCCCAATTAAACTGTGATCCTGATTTATGCCTGGCTAATGTTCCTTTCTTTGTTTTTTGGGCTGTTGGCTACAGCAGCTGGGGCTTAGTCTGGTCCAAGTGAAGTGAAAAAGGTCATCAATCAAGGCCAGTCATATTTTGTACGGCAGTACCTGCTCTTTCTCACGGTCAGGTGCAATCTGCTCTTGCACAGCAAGTTTGAGACGCACTGCTGTTTTTCGAATGTCCAGAATGTTCTTCTGATGTTGTGACAGCAGTTTTCGCTGATGTCTGCCTAATTTGTACATATTACGCCAGTGGTGGATCTCTGCCTGTGGTGGTTTAATAGAACATCAGGTTTAGGTTGTAGAGCACTGCCCATTTAAATGTGCATATATATGTCCATGTTTGTATGTATGATTTGAGATCAGCCTGCTTGCACGGTCACCTGCTCTTGCAGCGACTGGCTTACAACATTTTCTTTTTTCTTCCTGATATCAGCCAATGCCTCAGCATTGCCAGATCTTAAAGACCTGTGGAATATAAAACACAGGTCATACTTTCAAAGATGGTCTTCTATTCGTTGTTTTGGGATGGGGAAACTCAATATGTTTTACAATTGTTTCCCTAATACACTGGAGATACTACTGGAGGTTGAATTGAATTTGTGAATTGGTTTTTGTTGATGAGTTTGTATGTTTGCATAGGTTCTATGTGAGGAATTGGTGCCGCTAAAATGGCATTTAGAGTGAATCCCAGTCAGCTACGTATGTGTTTTCACCTTGCATTGCACTGGTGTCCTGTGCTGGAAGGTGACTGGGACACGCAGCCCTGATAAAATGTGTTTGGAACATGGATGGATGTAGAGACTGTGTTTTTCTGGGTTATGGAAAGTGCTGTCAACCATACAAATGTTTCTGGAATGTCCTTTGAAGTTTCTTCAAAAGCGTGTTATAACAGCTGCTCTGAACCACATGATCACATAATTTCTAGGACACTACAGTCAGAGTGCAGCTCTCTATTAGCTGAGTTGAATTGTGAAATTCATTCGAAGCATAATGGTTATGGTAATAAATAGACAAGGAAATGTTCTATTTAGTCACAGATTGTTACTGAGGTGCAGACTCACCTTTCACAATGATCTAACCATTGCAGCTCTGCTTCAGTCTTCTCTAATGCCGCCGCCTCCCTGAGCCTGAAGATGGCGCTGCACTGCCTGGCACGCAACTCCTCCTCTCTGAGGAACTGCTGGACGTGAGCCAAGGAGAGGTGGCAGTAGAGCTGCCTCTGGCCATAGAACTCACTTAGCTCACTCCACTGGAAAGCACAGGCCAGTATAAATACATGCATTCAGACACAGTTTTTACTACTTGGCCTGAATGCAGACTGTGAAATATTGAAAATAAGTAATAATTGTGAAATTTATGGCAACTATTATTACTATTCATTGAAATAAAAAGCATTCAGCACTATGCTTCCTGAGCTGCTGAAATCTGACTGTCATGCCACATGACGCACGTTACTGTTTGATTCTGTGCTAGTTGAGCTGTCGCTCTGCTCTGATGCGCTGCTGATCTTTCTCTCTGGCAGAGGTCTCCCTGACCCACATCTCTGTTCCCTGGGTGTGACTGCATCTGCAAAAATTTATATTTGGGTGACCACATAACTTAAAATTAAAAATTTCCTAAATTAAAATATTTATCACAATGCAATTTAAAATAAAATTGTTAGCCAAGAGCCAATGCAGACCATATACATCATATATGAGGATGAGAGCAGAGACAGGGCAAACCTAGAAACCCAGACCAATCATTGTGCAGAACACATGGTACAATCTCAGTTCAAGACCTGCTGTACCATTGTAACCCTCCTTTAAAAGCATCCCACAAATGCATCCTTCTTTTCTGGGTCTATGAAGGGTCCAACAGGACCTAATGGAGAAATGATCTGTAGATGAGGCCATCTCACTGAACAAAATTGGTGAAGACTGTTGTCTTCAAAGGCCCTACCTTCATAGTCTGCTTCCTCTGAACGATGCTGTCCTTGAACTAAGACAAAGCTATTGACCTAATTTTTGTATCTGTACACTAGAAATACATGGTTTCAACTCATAAATGGTCAGATGTGTTCATGTGTGTCCCATTACTAACCTACCAAATATTTTTTCCTTTCTTTTTGTAATCGTACTACAACCTTTTCCATCCACAATCCTTTCAATAGGCGATGTGACTTGTGCATGTTCACTACTGTTATTGAGGCCAAAGGACTCTGAGGAGACTGAAACTATCTGAAGAGGACCACCCAGATTAATGTCCTCATTCTCTGTCAGTTTATCTTGAACGACTATTGTTGTGCTCAGATCTTCCAATTGGGGTTTTTGGTCCCCTTTCAGGTTGTTGGTCCTTGCTGGGTAGTCCAGTCTCAGGAGACCTGCAGCTTCAGACTGAGCATCTGAAGTTCTTGGTGGTGCTCTGAAATCAACAAACCAACAATGAAACAAAATCTAAAAATGATTCAGCTCCCTGCTTATTTTACATGTTGTTAAAGATCTAATTCGCTGTCTCAACTGCTGCACAGAAAAATGGCAGCGCAAAATGTTAGTGCACACTGCCCTCACCTGGCAACATACTAACTGCACTAAATTATTGGTTTAATATAAATTTAATACCTTGTACCTATTATATTAAAGACAAATGAATAAAGGCAATGATTATTTTGTGCTTATATGTTGTGCAATAATCAAATCAAGAAGTCTAACCTTAAATGAGCAGTTTTGGAATAAAATTTGAATACAAAATCCTTGTCATTCATTAATTCACAATTTATTAATAATAGTTTTAGGCTGAATGTCAGTATGTGAAGTTAAGCCTCTATTTTCCTAAATCAAGAACAGTTTGTGACTTTCACTATAAATCATCAGTAAAGTTGTAATAATTTACACTACTTTATGAGTTGTGTGAACTGGCCTGATCACCTTGCAGACCTTGACTCCTTTTTATGCTGCTGTAGGGCGGCCTCCTGCTTCCTTAGCACATCCTGCATAATGTTCTTCTTTTTCTTCTCTTTCTCCTCAGCCTCAATCTTCAGGCTGTGCTGTTTCCTCCTCCATTCATTCATTTTGCGTTCCATGTACTGACGCACTTCCTGCACATTGTATCTTTTTGGTCGCGAGGGTCTTCTTCCAATGACTGTGTTGTTCTCTTGAACATGTGCATGGGCCAACATGTCTAAATCAATGAGACTTGGGGGGATGTTAGATATCCTGGGTTTGGTTTTCACAAAGAAGGTTTGCTTTCTGTTTGGCACTTTAAACATGTTATCTCTATCAGAAACAGATGTATGGGGTTTCACTCTGGAAGTAGGGGAAAGTTTGGTTGCTGGTGGGGTGTAGGTCTGTTTCTGATAAGGTTGGATGTCAACTGTGGTCTTCACTAGACTTTGGGATTTTGTCCATGAAGCTGATCCATGGATCTGACTTCCCTGTTCAACCAGTGATTTAGATGACTTCCTTATCTGATCTGTCATAACAGCGGACAAACATTCACATGATTAATTTTTTAAAACACTGCAAAACTCATTTTTGTGTTTGAGAGATCTCACACCTATTTTTGTGAAAGGAACGCTAGTTTCCTCAAGCTGATTGGTCAAGGGTGTCTTGTTGGGGCCAAGAACTTCCTTCACAAGCCTCTGGGCATGGCGCCAGGCCAGTATGTATGTACAATGGCTCTCTGAAATAAAATATTACAATATGCATTAGTACAAACAAAAGAACAATGAACACAGACAAATCATCAATGGCACTAGAATTCAGCTTGAAAAGCTGCATTGTGTCCTTTTTTGAGGCATGATTTAATATTCCCAGCAATCAATTCCTTTTCATGCTTTCAGGGCCTTTGTTAATATATTTATTTGCTCTTGAGATTATAGACATAATTGATAGAAGCTGACAGATCTGTGAGAACCTTCTGTATGTATTGCTATGTAATTTTGGAACTTGTAGCTGAAATAATTGAAAGAATTGAATTCCTGACTGGGGCCACTAGGAAAATTGGTGACTAAATTGTTGGTAAATGTGGGTGTCTAATTGGTGGTTGGCAGTGGTTGGCCTAGCTGGTAAGGAAATGGACCTGTCATCAGAAGATTGTCCCAAACCGCCATGGTACCACAGAGCAAAGCACTGTCCCCACACACTGCTCCCCGGGCACCTGTCATGGCTGCCCACTGCTCACCATTTTGGATTTGAACATAAGACCTAGTGCAGTCATTGGAACTAACCTTTTGGAGACACAGCAACTCGGCAGACTTTGCTGGTTCCGTGATCTCTTCGATGCCTTTCGGTCTCTGAGCTTTTGACTTTTCTCTCCTGCTTTTGTTTTTGGATCTTTTGCTTCAGTCTTTCCAAGGCCTTAGAATTAGGGGAGCCCCATTTTAGCAGCCCTCTGCGTCTCACCAAATCCGGTGACAGATGAAAGAAATTGCATTCAGCTGAAAGCCGCCTGGACGGACACACATCTGATGCATTTATGCTTGTTTTGCTGGGCATAGGTCTGGCCAGCTGTTTAAACGAAGCAGGTTTATTGAGGCGGGTCTCAGGAGCCTCTAAAAGAACACAAGTCTCAGCTTTGCTCCTGTTCAGAGAAGAAAGATGTGAATTTTATGCTTACATTGTGCCCCAGTAAGAGTGTCTGAATAATTCATATGTTCACCTGTACCCCCCTGACACATCTGCATTCATCTTTGAGTGTTGCGTAGTGCTGGTACTGTGTGCATGTATCGAGGAGGAAACACAGGATAATAATTTGAGACATTGCAGAAACTCTGTGGATATTTAGTTGACTTTGTCAGACAGTTTTAGGTTACAACATTAAAAGCAGTTAAAAATAATATCTCAAATTGAATGGGAAGACACTTGTATTCAGGTTTTCAGAATGTTAACCAGCTAGCAGTGTCTCTCACTCTTGTACCACATGTACCACTAGTGAGTTACTTTAGCATCAACAGTAATTACATGTTACATTCTCCTAGATGTTGCTGTGATGTAAATAAGCATTGCATTACATTGTTTGGTTGTCAATGCATTTCAGGTAATTGGTCCACATTTCCACTCTAAGTAATAGCCCCTCGTTTTATTGAATCTAAACACCCACATTATTTGCAAAATTGTTGCTAGAAAATAAAACCTACCTTCTTATATGCAGATAACTGTTAACAACAACAACCAAACCTCTTTCAGCAGAGCATGCCTAGTATATGTTGACATGAACCACTTGGTACTTGGTAACACTGCAGTGTGTCCTGTAGCAGCAGATAAGCTTCCATGGAAACACCTGGAGAACATTAGGAGAACAACAAAAGGCAGAAGCTTGAGCTGCATGAATTGCATGTGACATTTTCAAGCGGTGTGGGCAGTGACGGCCTTGTGGGTAAGGAAGCAGACTCATAACCGAAGGCTGCAGGTTCAAATCCCAAACCATACCATGGTTTGATGAGACATTTCATTGTGTGTACCATATGTTGTGCTTGCTTTGCTTCACATTGACAAAAAAAACAAACACTTTAAATTCAATATTGAAAATGGTTCCCACTAGATGTTTGAGGGGACTCTGGCACAAACAGATGCTTGATTGGATTGAGAGCTGTAGAATTTGAAGAACAGTTCTTCAGTCCTTGCTGTGTTCCTCAAACCATTCTTAAATTTGCAGGGTGGTAGGGCACATTATTCTGCTCTTATCAGTGAATAGCCTTTTCTGTTGTGGAACGTGGCTTGTCAAAGAAAAAACAGGAAGCATTCACTCAACTTTGATGAGATATTGGGTTTACATTTACATTTATGGCATTTGTCAGACACCCTTATCCAGGGTGACTTATAACATGCTTTCATGTTACAATCAATGAAGTAATCAGTTCTGGTTCACTAGAACTCAAATCATGAATACAATCATTTTATTTAACTGTTTTTCTTGCATGAGTTAGAGAATAACAAGTAACAAGTTAGTCTAAGTATTCTCTACAGAAGAAGGTATTGAGCTGCCGTGAAAACACTCATATACTCATTCCACCACTTAGGAGTCAAGACAGAGCAGAGTCTACACAAGTGTCTTTCTCGTACCTTCAGCGGTGAAGGGACCAGGCAAGCAGTACTGGAAGGTCAAAGAGTGTGAGGTGCAGTGCAAGATACAATAAGGACTGTGAGGTAGGATGGTGCCATGTTTGGCTTTGTAGGCCAGCTTCAGAACTGATGCGGATTGGTCAGCTACTGGGAACCAGTGGACTGAGCATAGCAGTGAGGTGGTATGAGAGAATTTAGAAAGGTTGAAAACCAATTGTGTTGCTGTATTCTGTATTACTTGTTAAGGCCGGATGACATTCATGTCACGTCCATGCGGGCATGACGCGGCGGATCCCGGACCGGAGTAACCCCATTTTGGACCGGATTGTGACAGAATCCCCCCTCCTATGGTACGACCCCTGGCAGGCCAGACGAAGCAGTCCATGAAGGAGGGAGGAAAGTCCAAACACAGAGTCTTAAATGGTCCGAGTGGACAGGAGGAATCAAATGGAATCAATTCGAAAACCAGAAAAGATTAGATGAACAGCTGTGAGGAATGATAAATGAACGAATGACTGGTCCAGTATTCACGATGGACGAGCGGCGGATGTCCAGCGCAGAC
The DNA here is from genome assembly GCF_900700375.1 of Denticeps clupeoides. Taxonomy (NCBI): domain Eukaryota; kingdom Metazoa; phylum Chordata; class Actinopteri; order Clupeiformes; family Denticipitidae; genus Denticeps; species Denticeps clupeoides. The sequence continues at coordinate 9,556,577 of NC_041717.1, read as the reverse complement.
GGCTTGGGGCCAGTTTGCTTTCACCTGACATCACGAAACAGGGGTTTAATTGTGGAACACAAGACAGGGGAGACATCCAAGACGTGGACACTGGTGAACATGGAACATAACATTAAAGACCTGACAGCGAACAGAAACGAACAGGGCAGCTTTATACAATTAACACAGGTGAGAACAATCCCGGACCGGAGTAACCCCATTTCGGACCGGATCGTGACAATTCAGAGGTAGACCGGCTAGAAGGGACTTACAGTAATCCAGTCATGAGATTGCTACGGCCTGAACAAGTATCTAGGTGTCCTGTGTTGATAGAAATGGATGGATGGATCTGATCTGTAGAGAAGGAATCTACATGAGTGGGAAAGATTGGTGATGTGAGTTGAGAATTGGTTGTCTATAGTTACTCCAAGGTTGCGTGCATTTGCAGAAGTGGTAAAGAATCTGCTGGAATGAATATTAGTTCGGTTTTGGTCTGATGGAGTTTTAGATGATGGACTGCCATCCAAAATTAAATGTCAGTTAGACATGCAGAGATTTTTGGAAGCAGAATGTACATCTGAGGGAGGAAAAGAGAAGATGAGTTGTGTGTTGTCAGCATAGCAGTGGTGGGATCATCCATGTGAGGAAATGACCTCACCAAGTTATCTCATGTAGTAGGGGTAAAGGAGAAGACCAAGTACTGAGCCCTGAGGGACGTCAGTGGAGAGTCTACATGAGGTGGTGGTGGATCCTTTCCAAGTGACTTGGTAAGAGTGAAGAGTGACTTTCAGAAACAGTCAAAAGGGTCGTCTCAGTAGAATGACCTGCTCTGAAGCCAGAGTGGTTGGTACCTAGGAGGTTGTAGCTGATTGTAGACACAGCTCGCAAGGACTTCACAAAGAGATGAGAGAAGAGACACTGGTCAGTAGTTGTTGATGTCTGCAGAATTAGCGTTGGGTTTCTTTTGAATTGGAAGAATGCTGTTGTTTTAAAGACAGCTGGTACATGACCAGATATGACTGAACCATTTATGATGTGAGAAATCAAGGGCATAAGGTCAGGAGACATTATTTTGAGTATTGTGGATGGGATTGGATCCAGTGTACATGTAGTTTGCCTGATATGATTTTGTTAGACTTCATCTAATCTAATCATTGAAAATTGTTCTAGGGCAGTCAATGGATCTTCAGAGGGTACAGCAGGGGTTGTGGTGGTGGAAAATGTCTGGCAGATTTGCTCAACCTTCCCTGTGAAAAAGCTGGCAAAATCTTTAGCTGTTATGGAAGACTGAGCATGGGTAGTTGGAAGGTTCATAGAGATGAGTTTTTGAGTGTTATTGTCAGGATTCCAGATTTGTGTATAAATTAGGCTTAGCAGACATTTAGTTATTGGAGAAGTTTAGTAGGAGATTCTTAAAATGCAGCAGGTCCTAGTCAAGCTGTGATTTCTTACATTTACTCTCCAATGCTCTTAATTCCCTTTGACTGATGTACTGTCAGATAGCCAGGGAGCAAGGGAAGAAGTCCTTTTGATTTTGAAAGATAGAGGACAGAGATCTATAGAAAAAGAAGAATGAGGAGAAGAGAGTGTTAGTGACTGCTTCCACTGGTTAAGAGAAGAGAAATGAGATATGAAAGAGTCCAGGAAGATACAGATGAGGGTGAGACAGGTTAAGGTGAAAGGGTGAAGGTTGTACTGAAAGAATGATAGATGGTAGTCGATAGGTAGAGTGAGGGTAAAGGACATGAAGTCGTGGTCAGAGATGTGAAGTGGAGCGGAAGAAAGGTTAGTAGGTGGAAAAGGATGACTGAAGACCAGGTTTAGGATATTCCTTCATTTGTGTGTGGAAGAGCTGCTGCTGTTGGCCAGTGAGAAGAAGAGGAAGAAGGCAAGACGACTGGAGTTTGTCATGTGTAAGGTTGAAGTCACCTAGGAGAATTAAAGGGGTGTCTATGGGAAGATTGATGAGCAGAGTGACCAATTCATCAAGAAAGGTTCCAAGTGAACCCGGAGGGCAATATGTGAGGATGTTCACTGGAGAAGAAACTGAGACTGCATGGAACTCAAAGATATACATTTTAAGATTTATGAGAGGCAGTGGTGTGAAGGACCAATTCCATTATCCTAAGAGGCAAATACCCACACTTCTGCCAGTTTTCCTAGGAGTGTGGGAGAAAATATAGGCAAAAGAGAGAGCAGCAGGTATAGTTGTATTATGAGGGGATACCCAAGTCTCGGTTAATGCCAAGAAGTCCAGGGAGTGGAGAGTTTGTTTCTGCTGAGGGCAGAGATGAAGTCAGCTTTCTAACAGCAGACTGGCAGTTCCAGGGACCACCTACCAATCTTGTTTAATAGGTAGAATTCAATAAAGGGTAGATGAAGTTGCTGGAAATTGAGTCTCTGCAGCGTAAATAGGGTGGTAGTAGCCTAGTGGGTAACACACTCGACTATGAACCAGAAGACCCAGGTTCAAATCCCAATTGCTACCGTTGTGTCCCTGAGCAAGACACTTAATCCTAAATTGCTCCAGGCGGGGCTGTCCCTGTAACTACTGATTGTAAGTCGTTCTGGATAAAGGCGTCTGATAAATGCTGTAAATATAAATGTGAATATGTTCTCCTAAGCCTGTAAGAGACAGGTAATGCGACGGGTTTCAGACACATGATGGCAGTTTGGTAAAAGGGAGAAGGTGATCAAAAGGTTGCTGCTTACCACTACCTATTGACCTTCACTATAAATGAATAAACATTGCCCACCTATTGCACAACTCGGGAGGAACCTGAAACCATCACTGATTGGCCACCTTGGAACCAAGCTTGGAACCAAGAAAGGCAGAAGAGATTGTGGGATTGTTGTAGGATTGTGTAGGACTAACAATTGTGTGGTGCATATCAAAGGTAGATTGTGTTTAGTGCCGGTGCCCAAGGGAAATGCAAGCAGTACGTGGGAAACCGGAAGCACAGGAAACAGGTCTGTGCTACGGCTAATCCTAGCCGGCTGGCTCTCTCGTTCATCCTATTATCTAGCGTCTGCTCCCTGGACAATAAACTGGACTACATCAAACTTCAGTGGACTAGCCAGTGGTAATATAGGAAACTGCTGCGTTTCCGTTTTAACAGAGACGTGGCTTAGCTACAGAATTCCGGGCGCCGGCATTCAGCTGGACGGGCTTACTAGCGTTTCGTGCCGGCAGGAATGCAGCACTGTGCAGTAAGACCCGTGGCGGCGGCTTGCGTGTTTACATCAACGTGGAATGGTGCCAGGACTCTGTGCTAGTCTCCAGCTACTGTACACCACTGGTGGAGTTTGTGACTGTGAGATGCAGACCTTTTTATTTACCACAGGAACTCACCTCAGTTTTCATTATCGGAGTGTACATTCCACCCAGCACTAATGTGAAGGAGGCGCTCTGCGTGCTGTACGATATGCCGAATGTACCCCCTGATGGACTGTTCGTTGTTGGCAGAGATTTCAACCCTGAAAATCTCAAGTCAGTTCTCCCTAAATTCCATAAAAATGTGGGCTTTGCGATGAGAAGGAAAAATGCCCTGGATCTCGTCGCTGACCCCTTCTATGCCAATTGGACCACATCACAGTTATACTAATTCCGCTCGTCAGATGCATAAAACCAGTTCTGAAGAAGGGGAGAACCTGGCCAGCAAGAGCAATCTATGCTCTTCAAGACTGTCTTGAGTGCACTGACTGGCTAATGTTTAGGGAAGCTGCAACCAACGGTGACAACACCATCAACTTGGAGGAGTGCACGACATCAGTGAACAGCTACATCAGCAAATGCACTGATGACATTATAGTCCATCACCAGAAGACCAAACAAAAAGCTGTGGATGACTGCAGAGGTACAGAGCTGCTCAAAGCTTGAGACTCCGCCTTCAGGAAAGGTGACAAGGTGGCCATAAGATTAGTGAGGGCCGAACCATCTTACATTTACATTTACAGCATTTATCAGATGCCCTTATCCAGAGCGACTTACAATCAGTAGTTACAGGGAAAGTCCCCTCCTGGAGCAATTTAGGGTTAAGTGTCTTGCTCAGGGACACAATGGTAGTAAGTGGGATTTGAACCTGGGTCTTCTGGTTCATAGGCGAGTGTGTTACCCACTAGGCTACTACCACCAGATACTAGGCTACTACCACCATCTTGAAACCATTAGAGCAGCAAAATGTGCACTCAGGCAGAAAATCCACAGCCACTTCCAGGACAGCGATGATTCAGGCCGTCACAAACTACAGGACTACAACCTCTGCCTGTGACAGTGACCCCTCCCTACCAGATGCTCTGAATGACTTCTATGCACAATTCGACACATAGAACAACATGACTGCGAGGAAATCCAACCCTCCTCCCAGTGATCAGGTGAAGTGTCGTATGTAACCCTAAATTGCTCCGGGGGGGACTGTCCCTGCAACAACTGACTGTAAGTCGCTCTGGATAAGGGTGTCTGAATAAGGGTGTTAAATGCTGTAAATGTAAATGTAAATGTACTTCAAAAATCCTGCCTTTCTTCAAAATCTGGCCAACCACAATCAGGTACCAATGTAACAGGGTAATTCAAATCACCTATCATAATGGTGTGGTTGGTGAAAATCAATGTGAAACTTCACCATGAGCCTACTGCCAGTGTCTTAAAAATGTATTTAATGCCTGCTAATCATACGCTACTATGTATTTATCTATCTGTACATTCCAGCAGTGGCAGCATAAAACTGCCTGCTGCCAGCTGCCTGCTGCCTCGGCACACTGGCCTAGAGAGAAAAACTGTCCCTTACGGTCCATCTAAATAGAGCGGCATTCATCCACTTATTCTGTCAGGGCCCCAGGCCATGGCAAGTTGCTTTGGTTTTCCCAAATCCACCCTTCGCTGGCCCCTCCCTACAATGCCTCAAACTAGCCCAAATCCTCACTCATGGGCAGCACAAAATTTTCAGAAAGAGAGGGCCAAATCACCATTGGTCCAGAAAAGCAATGAGTTTTAATTGTTCTGACAGTGCATAAAGGAGGGAGGCAACTGATCCCCGGGGAGGCCATGAATGGAACTCAACAATGCGGGAATGTGTGTGTGTGTGTGTGTGTGTGTGTGTGTGTGTGAGAACACCAGAGGCGAGATTTGGAAGCCGATTTCCAGTTCCTATAGCAACCATGATGTAAGCTGAGAGGGGCAACTTAGCCCCTTCTCTCGCTCTCTCCCCCTTTCTTTCTCTCCCTTTTCTCTAAAACAGACACTCTCCCACTCCTGGGGTTGCTGGTTTTGAGAGGTACACCACGTTTCATGGGAATGATGAAGCTTCTCTTTTTCTCGACGCGGAATTAAACTGTGGACTTTGCTGAAGTTCAGTAACACACGTTCTGGTCTCTGGAGTGTAAGGTGTGGTACCCATATCTACTTAGATTTTCAATGCTTGGCTGTGCTGTTTCTCCGGTGGTTCGATGCTACGTGAGAAAGCCCCCCTTGTGGGAGCCTCCCTGGACATGTCTGTGGATAAGCATACTCCCAGGAGAATCAAAAAAGATTTACGACTTGAATCTATCGCTGAGGATTAAGATATATATAATTTTAACCATTTGTATTTTGTTTTGTTATTTTTGACCATATTACACTCAGCACGGCAAATAAAGATTCATGTTCATAATGTGTGTAAAATGAAAATAAAGACTTTAGAATTCAAGGTTTTGCATTATTGTTTTCATTTTTTCTCAGTTACTATAAGAAAATCTTTGTGTTTGCTGGTCCGAACGACCCTATTGTCACCAACCAAGTTTGTGTATACTAAATTCCGAGACAACGGTCTACTTCTTATTAAACGGAATTTTCAATATGCTTGGTCTGTCCCTTGGTTGTCTCATTAAAATAAACCTAATTCCCTACAAACACAGGGGAAATGTATTAATTAGTCAAGACTCCATAACCACCTTTTCTGTAATTAGCATTTAGCAAAAGCTCACAGTTTATTTCATTTAAATAATTTCCACCACACAATCAGCAAAAATATATCACTGGGCAGCAGAAACAAACTTGAATGGATATGTGATGTTTTTTTTTCATTTGAGGTGCCTGCTAGTATGTGATTTTTCAAGTAAACTTTTTTGCTTCTCTTTCAGGGTGTGAGCCAGCACACTCCTAATGAGTACGGCCTTCTCAACCCCATCTGCAAGATTCACAGCATCCGTATGGATGACCGCCGCTCCAAGAGACCTCCTCTGGAGAATGGACAGCCAAAGCAGGCCGCCCAAGAGCGCGAACCCCAGCTGATGTCTGAGGCCATGTCCCGCATGTCACTAATGCAGAATGAGGATTTTTTTGACATGATTGCGGCTTCTCAAAGTCGCAGGCTAGACGACCAGAGGGCCAGTGTCGGTGACAGCCTGGCCATCTGGATAGGTCAACAGAACGTTCACCATCTATGCGATGCATGCCGTCCACAGGAGCTGAGCGATGACTTCTTCAACATGCTTATCAAATATCAGGTACCATGACATGCCTAAAACAGCTCAATGCTCTCAAATATGCTCAAGTGTTGCGAGATGTGTCTGGCGACTTGCCAGTGTGTTAGAGTATATGGTTATATTTGGCTATTATCTATTAAAATTCAAATTTTCATATCCATCCCTAACAGGGTTTGTTTTTTCAGTGTTATGAGTTCTCGTGAGTTCTCTTGTGAGCTCTTGTCTCATGGACTTCCAATTGGGAATAGGTTTGTCAGTTGTCTTTTGTCTGCCTTTTGGCACTTCTTCTCTAGTCTGGATAATATGATGTATTTGTGTTTAAAAAACAAGACTAAGAAGGTCTCGATTTTCCACATTGTGCTACTGCTAGCAAGATCTTTTTTCCCTATTAGTCAGAATGTCACTGACTCAGTCACAAAGTTGATCAAGTTTGTTAGCCAAAGTAGTTCAATGATGTTCTAGAAAGGTGTTGGTGCCTCTAGACCAAGAGGGGTTCAACATTGACTGGAAATGGCTTATTTATAGAAATGGTCTGCCACATAATTTTTTTCTCTATAGAAACAGTCTCCACCTCCAACCCTTTTGGAGAAACTAAATTCAACATTATCACATTCATCACACTAACTGCAAAAGACTGATTCTTTTAAAGGTGCAATAAGTGCACTCATGCTGATGATAGGCATAGGTAACAGTAAGAAATGATAGAATTCTAAAAAGAACATCCAGCCTTTTTTTAAACTCACCTATAAATGTGTAGATTAAATGATTCTTCATCTAACTCCCTCAGTCAACAATGCACACTTCTTTATTTGCTTGTAACCTCGTGTAAGGTGCTCTCTGATCACAAAAAAGGAGAATTTTTGGTCAATGGGAAACAATAAGGAGACTATTGCCTGGTTATTTTAATCCTGAATTTGAGGTGTCCAATGATCAAAATCCTTGATCGCAAGTACACCCAAGTACACATATGAATTTGCATGTGGAACGTACAGTCCCTTCGCCCTCTGCAATTGCATGTTTCCATTATTGTATGTGATTTGTATACATCTGACTGACAATTGGTTGTTGCTGCTGATAATGTGTGTTATTGGCATATACACAGCTGATTCATGATGCACATGATGTTCCATTATCATTGACGTTTCACAGGACACAAGATTGACAAATTTCTTTCTGTTTGTCTAGTTGCCTTGTTACCCTCCACCCCACCCCTTTTCTTAGTGTCTTCTCTCTGTCTTTTCAGTCTTCCAGAATTGATGACCAGAGGTGTTCTCTGCCAGAGTCTGTTCCAGGAGCAACATCAGACCCAGATGAGGACTTCTTCAGCTTGGTTCAGAGGATTCAGGCCAAACGAATGGATGAACAGAGGGTGTCATTTTACTCTGATAAACAGGATGAAGCAAACTCTAGCCCCATGTCCAGCTCCCCTGATAAAACAGACTAAATCCAACCAGCACACCCATTTTGGGGCCTTGGGCACAATATTATCACCATCAAAACCGTTATCTTTGTACATTTTTGGAGCATTCAGTCAATGGAAAGAATTTAGCAAAAATAAGCTTTACTGTTGCTTTCCAGCACAGAGAGACACATTTTTTTCTGTGATAAAAAAAATCTGTTGTAATTTTTATTTTTATTTTTACATTTTTCAACACGAACAGTAATGTTTTTTCTTTTGTATTGTTCACTATCCCTTCAGTGTGTATGCATTATCTAAACACAATGATGTAGAAGCCAGTGGTGATTGTTTGATGATAACAGAATTAACTTTTCAAGAAATGGAGGCATGTAGAGGTGATGACTGCACCAGTGGACCAGCTTCTACCTACGAACTTGACACCACATGCATACAAACGTCGTGCGTGGCATCTTATTAATCTCCCGTCGCATTCGTGTTGCTCGGTGACTAACTGACGATTGCTGTACTGAAATGCGCAGATGAAATATATCGATAGATCGCATCGTCTCCGCTGCGTGCCTTGTACCGTAATCGAAGAGGGCGCAATCGTGCACGATTCAACAGGGGGGGAAAAATGCGAGGCGGTGTCGCGATGATTTAAAGTCAACTTGAAGTCAAAAAAAAAAAAAAAAAAAGAACGGGGAGGGGGGCGATGACGGCGGCGCCAGATCGAAGCCCGTCGCCGCTGGACGGCAGCTCCGCAGAAGCGGGGGACGGCCAGCAGCTGCGGAGATGAACGCCGACGACGCCAAGGATTACCTCTCCAAGCGACAGATCCCACAGCTGTTCGAGGTACGGTGTCGCCATAACTTTATTATGGGTGGATCGTAATTCCGTCCACATGGTTTTTTTTTACACATAGCTCCACAAGTTACTACAAGTGCTACTACTACTACTACTACTACCTTAAAACAACAACATAAGAAGAAGAAGAATTTTTCATCATCGTCATCCTTTATTGATGCAAAAAAAAAAATTGTGATTCAGTACTTAGTGTCTCTACAAACAAACAGCCACCATGGAAATGAGACACTTGAATCTGTCACTATGGTGATCCTCAAGTAGGGTGCTCTAATAGCAGAGTAATGGGGCTCAAGTTTGCTTGAAAGCGGCAACTTTCTCCCTAGATAAGGATGAAGGAGCGCTGGTGCTCGGTGGGGGTGAGCAGGATTTCATTTACTATAAAAGTGTTGTCCTGGACACAAATGTGGCATTTTTAGGGCTTGTTTCCTGTTTATCTCCGGCAGTGTGTGTCTGTCTCTTGTCTTGTCGTAATGTGCGCGTGTGCGCGTGTATCTGTGATGTTCTTGCATGTGCCTGATATGCACATCAAAATCCTGTATCAATACGGGTCAGTAGGCATTGGCCAACAAAACACAGTCGCACTCGCTATTATTGATTTGAATACCCAAAGTTTCATCATAGACATACACATTGGACTATCACCAAGGCAACAGGGTCCCTATTTACAGCATGTGAGTCATCATACACGTTCAGGGACGGCAGCAGAGACCTTGAGACACTGAAGAGTGGAAGAAAGGAAGAGGACACGGGAGGAAAGGTGGAGAATATGGATATTAGGATATTCGAGTAGATGTATAGTTAGGATTTTGTTCATTTTGGTTCAAGCATGCTCTAGTTTTGTGGATAATTTTGACAGCCCACAGAGGTCCGCTTACGGAATGTAATATAACCCATGAATTAAACCGTATACTAAGTTCCTGATGTAGTGTTAACATATGTGTTAATTAAGGATTCCATAATTTTATAAAGATCAATTAACTAATTAAATGTAAAATGTATAAAAAACATGAATCTGTCACACCTAATATTTTAGCATTGCAGTAATATAAATAAACCAAACAAACCTGCTGTCAGTATCATTATAGTAAAGTAAAAAAGTATAAGCAAACGAACATTTTCTATCTTGAGTAATGAGGAAAAAACACATTACACAAACAACAGCTAAAGTTGACTTTTTCTTGTGCATCCATACACTGTAAAAAGTGAACAATGCCTAATTTTTGACAAATTGAATTAATCCGTCACACCTGATATTTTAGCATTGACGTAATGAAAACAAACCGATCAAACCTGTTTATTTACATTACCTCAATGCTATTATTAGGCATGACAAATTACTTCAATTTCTTCAAGTTCAGACAGTATTCAGTGCATTTTCAGTGCACTAAACGCTCAATGTGTATTTTTTTTAAGAATCCCTGCAACTATTTTAATACCAAAGTAAAAAAAATGTAAAATATTCCTAATGACCAGGTTTCCCACAGCAGGGCACTTTGAATAAGGGGCAGAATAACAAATCTGCTGTACAGTTGTGATTACTTAAACGAATGATAAGAGCGAAACGGAGGGTCTGCTGAGGGACGTTATGCAGATGCTGGATAAGATATCTGTTGCATAATCAAGAGCTAAATATACTTTCTTAATACTGCCCACATTTTCATATTAAAACGGAGCATCTTAGTGTTGTATGTAACAACAACCCTGACTCTTCTGGATACAGGATTATTAGAAAGCCTGAAAAAAAAAAAAAAAACGGGTCCGACGCTGATCTTTCAGTAGAAAACGGGAGCTTTATTTAGCTTTGATTGTTTATTCTGGCTAGTTACTGAGCTATGTTACCCCCGTGAGAATTGACATGTAAATTTGCTCCAGCAGTTTTCTGAAGGATTAGCATCACAACAAGAAAATGACTGATTAGCCGAAGTGTATTACCATCTTTCCCTCTGAATGGCTTTGAGCAGCGCAGCACATGCACATGAATCGAGAGGAGCAATCATTTGCAATTATCATTTTGTCCTCCAGTGCCATTATAGCTTTTCATCTCAAGTCAGTCCATGAAATCTCTGTGAGATGGATCCAATGAGTTTAATGGATAACTGTTACATGAGGCAAAAAGTTATGTAATTGCACAGAAAATAATGCCAATAACCCTAACCATAAATGTTTAATTTAGTACTAGAACAGTGCTCAAAATAGACCAGATTTGTTAATGGATTGATTGGTTGATATGTACTTATTTTATTTACATTTACGGCATTTGCCAGACGCCCTTATCCAGAGCGACTTACAACGTGCTTTCATTTTGAACCTGGGTCTTCTGGTTCGTAGGCCTACTAGGCTACTACCACCGTCACCAGGACCAGGTGAGCAGTACTGGAGGGTCGGAGAATGTGAGGTATAATAAGAGCAGTGAGATAAACTGGTGAAACCCCATATTTGGCTTTGTAGGCCAGCATAAGTATTTTGAATCTCATGCGGATGGGGCAACTACTGGGAGTCAATGGAGGGAGCATAGCAGTGGGGTTGTATAGGGAGAATTAAGGAAGGTTGAAAACCGGCCGGATAACATTCAGAGGTAGACCAGCTAGACGGGATTAGAGTAATCCAGTCATGAGATTGCTAAATACTAAACAAGTATCTGGGTGTCCTGTGTTGATAGATAAGGTGGATACATGTGATATGGTAGAGAAGGAATCTACATGAGCAGGAAAGATTGGTGATGTGAGTCAAGAAGGTTGTCTATAGTTACTTTAAGGTTGTGTGCAGTTGCAGAAGGAGAAGGAGAGTTGTAGATCCTGATGTGGTGAAGAATCTGCTGGAATAAATATTAGTTCGGTTTTTGGTGGGTCTTGATGTGAGTTTTAGATCCAAAATGAAATGTCAGTTAGACATACAGAGAATTCCATGTCTCTTCCTGTTAAACAGGAGAGTCTTGTAGTTGACAGCAAAAAATATTCACATCTAAGAGTTAGATACCTAAGAGGAGCTCCAGCAGGGAAATGAAATGAATGGTATGGCTGGAGACAGACCACACTGCAAGGGACAAACCCAACAAACATGACTTGGCCTAAATGACCAGACTGCAGACCAGAAACAACATGTACTTGTATACAGCTTGGAAGCAGGAAGGAGGAAACAATGGGGGGCACCAAGAGTCATGGGCTTATTTCCGTGCACAAAATGAATGAATTATTATAGCGCGTCAAACTTACTTGCATTTTTCAGTGACTATTTGGTGCACCAATTTGAACAAATCCATAAAATGAATGTTGCCAGTACTCGACAATGCATTTTGTCAAGTGCTGAAAGTCATTTGGCTTACAAAATACTCACTACTGCGCTTCAGTAGGTGTGTGAAGAATACTAAATTACTTAAATGTGAAAAGTTTGCAAGTAGTTGTTGTAGGCCAACATGGGATTTGATAGGCTTTCTCTATGGTATACATATAAATGATTCATTTATGCAAATATGATCATATTGATTTCATAAGCATTTCACTGCATATCATACCGTGGATGACTGTGTATGTGAATTTGATATTCACATGTGCATTGCATGAAACAGCTCATATTAATTTTATGATCTCCACATCTCCAACACATCTCCAAATGTGCACTCCAAAATGGTTTAATTTTCTAATAAACGTTCTTGCATGTGCCTGACAGAGCATGCTTACGGGGCTGATGTACCACCGACCGGACGACCCGCTACTGTTCTTGGAAAATTGCTTGCAAAAGGCAAAAGAACTGGGCGGCCCTGAAAGTGTATCGTGGGACACATTCATTTCACCAGACCGCAGACCACTGCCACCAATCAGCACACCTCAGGGGAAGAAAGCTCCCAGTAAACTGGGTATGTTTTGATTTCTGGTATCTTATTAAATCTCATACATCTTATTATAAGTTATATAGGTTTTATATATAATATGTGTCTTATTAAAGACAGCGGGCCAATACCTGGGCCTTATCGCCGATATGACCGACTTCCACCCATTCAGGCTCAATTCTCCATTGAAAGTGACTCAGACATGACAGAATCCTCGGGCTTAATACAGGAGTATGATGTTTTTGATCCATCAAAGTCCCGGCCTCATATTATTTTTATCATTGGTGAGCAATATACACATTTTTCTACATTTTTCTGTAGCTTTACTTGCTAGGTCTGCTTCTTACACTCTTTTGGTGCTTTTTGAGTCTAGGAGGACCAGGCAGTGGTAAGGGTACTCAAACTGCCAAGATAGCCACTCATTATAATTTTGAGTGTGTATCAGTTGGGGAGATTCTGAGGAACAGAATGCTTCATCATGCTTCCAGTGACAGAAAGTGGGAGGTCATCGCCCAAATTATTGCCAATGGGGAGCTGGCGCCACAGGTAAGTGGCTGTTTACAAGAGGGCCCAATGTTGGCTGTTGACACACAGGACTGTGCGTAATGCTCTGCTTGACAGGAGACAACAATAGAAGAGCTGAAGCATCAGTTCATTAAGAAGCAAGATGCTAAGGGCTTCATTGTAGATGGGTTTCCGAGGGAGATTGCCCAGGCGTTCACCTTTGAAGAGCAGGTAAGTGATTTGGTATCACAGAGCAGCCAAAAGTTTTACTTAAGTATGTGTAGCGTTGATCCAAAATAATAATTCTCAAGTACAAGTAAAAAGTAGTCATCCAAAAATTACCAATAATAACAAAAGTATTCAGTGATGAGACTACTCAAGTACTGTGTTTTGGTGGCTCCCGTAAGGCCACACCCGATGAAGGTTCCAGGAACAGTGAATGCAGGTCACGGTCCTGTGAATCCCTGCACCTGAAGTCACTGCTATTTAGGCTTGCATGCAGCACGAAGGAGCCATTTCAGGGTCTTGTGTTTCTAGTTTTGGTCATGGTGTGAGTGTGAAAGATCTTGGCTCTTGTTTGTGTTACAAGGGGTTCGAATCCCGATCCGCCAAGGTGCCACTGAGCAAAGCACCGTCCCCACACACTGCTCCCCGGGTGCCTGTCATGGCTGCCCGCTGTTCACTCAGGGTGATGGGTTAAATGCAGAGGACATATTTCACTGTGTGCACCGTGTGCTGTGCTGCATCACGTGTATCACACGTGACAATCACTTCACTTTAAAAGTTCAATATATGTGTACGCAAATAAAAAAGCTAAACAATAAGGATAATTCTTTTTCCACAGAAAATGTATAGTCACATTCAACAAAATGTTTACAAATACTAAAAGAGCCAATATGATATGATTCCATATCTATGCTGTGTGACGAGTTTGGTGCTGCTCTGCCGCCACAGTTTGTGTGGTTATGTGGCTGCATGGCTACATCTGATTGGTGAAACGGTGTCATGTGATTAATGCATCTGTCTGGCAAAAAAATGCATATTGAATGTATGGAATAAATTATTTTAAAGAGTTACGAGTCGAGTGTTGCCCAATGTGGCGAGGTAAGAGTTGACTTTCTAATTCTCAAATGTACTCAAGTAAAAAGTAAATCTACTCTTAGAAGTACTTTTTTTTCAATAACGTAGTACCCATCTCTGTCGCTGAGTAAATGTATTGGAACTAGGGAAGCTTGTTTCTTGTTATTATGGTTAAGGGTAGCATGGAAATGAAGACATGAAAGCTTACCATTGTCCTTCATTATGCTGTCAAAATACCAACAACATGATTAACATACTCAATTGAAGCATCAACTTAGCAAGATTTCTGATGGGCTCCACTGCTCATGTTCTTCTCATGTTCTAAAGCTCTTTCCTTCATAACCAGCATCAATGTTTTCTGGTGGCTCTTCTATGGATTATTTTTGCGCTGGCATTTACTTCATTAAGTCTTCACCAGTTGCTCTTCCTTGAAGAGACTTTTGCTTCTGCAAAACCACTTCATACCGGAAACACCCTAGAAAACCAAACTTCAGGAGCTGAATGTTGATGCTACTGACATGAAGCCTTCCAATGAGATCATTACTTTTATTTGTTTTACCTGTCAATGGTTATATATTGTGAAGGTTGATGGAGGTTTGCTTTTATATGGTGCATAATAATATTTTGGCCATATTTTTGCAAATTAAAAGCAGCCGTTTGGTCTTTGCAGCTTGGATCTCCAGACCTTGTGATTCTTCTAGCTTGCTCAAATCAACAACTTCGTCAACGTTTAGAAAAAAGAGCAACAGAGCACGGCCGCCCTGACGACAATGCCCATGCCATTGAGAAACGACTGGACACCTTCAAGCACAACATTGCACTCATTGCCAAGTACTACCAGGAGCGAGATCTAATTGTCAGGGTAATGTAGTAGTTTTTGCATGATTTGTAAACATTACTGTACATTTATACCTCAACAGTTGTTGCAATCTATGAATAAAAATTTCAAAATGTATAATGTAGATGAACATGCTGGACTGGATGTAAGCATATCATGTGCAATGTGTAACCAACCATTTTAATATTAATCATTGCAGATTGATGCAGATCGTGATGAGGATGAAATATTCAGAGACATCAACGCCATTGTGCAAAAAAGGTTCTTTCACCAGGAAATGAGCATAGAAGGTAAGGAATACTGAATAATATGTTGTAGATTTTCAGGTGCTGGGACAAGCTGGGAAATCATCATGTCTGTTTTTTATTTCCAGATTAAGGCCGGACACTCTGTGAACTCGGCTCTGTGAATCTCCTGCCTTTTTTCTTTTCTTATTTGCAAATACAGAAATGCCTTGGTTACTATAATAAATATGTGAATTCAAAGTATTATAAAAACATATTTTTAGTATGACAGCATGATTCAGCCATTGAAAACCATAATCTTCATTTTAACCAACTGAAATTAAAACATTACAATGCAATTTATCACTTTCTGTCCATTCAACATTCAGTCGATCAACATTAAAGCGTTGCACACTAAATATGGTGTGAAATAAATTGTAAACTGAATGTACAGTGTGTCCTAGCAGGGATTCTTCATAATTAAAGGGACAGCATAGCTCACTTTTCTACTGAATCAGGTACATCCATATCCAATCCATCATGCATCAATCTCCGCATCTAATTATGCCGACGGAAGATCTACAAAGCAAAATCCTGCCAAAAACTGTCTCATGACATCACTCACCTCAGGCAGTAATTGACCGGAGTGAAGGTTACTGTCATTCACTGGACCACAGGGAGACAATCTGAGTCCTGTGGCAGGTGTCAGAATGGATCTTAGAGCCTTTGGTTTTCCACTTCCTGTGAGGGCCACAGAGGTGTCGTGGTCAGCCTGTGAAAACACATGTGTGGTAGCCACCTGATCCTCACTTCACACATCTGTTGGGTCCTGACATGAATCTGTCTGCGTGCGTGCAGTATGGATAAAGTGTTGGAGTCTCATCTGTAGGGAATGACAAGTGACACGTCGTAGCCTCAGAATCTGAGTAAACATGAAATGTTTTCTAATGTTCTCTTCCCTAGACTGACTGTCAGCTTAACAAGTCTTATGTTAGGCTTAATAACAGTAAGAAAATGAACTCAACGTGTACAATTAGAGAGAAAACAGCAGGGGGCGCTGAAGATCCAGCCACGATTGTACATAAATATACGCAGAAATCTGTTGAAATGGCTCTTTTGGATGTTTGTTGCTGTAAAGATGCTGCTTTGTTTTTATAGTTACTTGTAATGTGACGTGCCTTTTTCCTGTATACTGTTTTTGTAATCATTAAAATGTTCACTTGCAATATGCCATGCAGCTTCAGGGAAATTGTGTCTTAATCAGCCTGGGACCTCGTGTTTATGGAAGAAGCTGGCGAAGTGGAAGCATGATTGGAATAAATTAAAACTAATTAAACATTGCTGTAAGTGGAAATCATATGGGACAATGACTAAGTGTATTACTTACATAGATTTGCAGATAAATATGAGATAAATATGATTTCTTTTATCATTTAAATTATTAGGATTTAGACAGCAACAACTAGCAAAGACATGATTTCAATACAAATTTAATTTTTTACTGCTAAGCATTAAACGAGACATTTCTAACTTTAGTGAAATACATAATGCTGGAGCTACAGCCACAATCCTTGTTTATAAAATTATTTAGTTAACACTGCTGTAAAACAGCTCGGTGACAAAGGTCTGGTATACAAAATCAGGCGTTAAATGAAGGTGAACTCTTAAAATGTGAGTTCTCCTAATTGGCTGACACAATAGTGACGTTTCATTACTTTACCTTGCCATTGGCTCGAACTGCTGTCAGTCAAAGCAGGAGGAGCAAAACGAGGTCTTAACAAAAGTTGTGTTGGCTGAATACTAATTACATTGCAATAAATGTACTATTCGGTACAGTAAAAGTATTTAAAATATGGTTCAGATTCATAGCCATACCATTTTTGGCAGCACGTGAGCATCAACATGAATAAAATATCGCTGGAAACTGCATTTAAACTTAAAACTTCTTTTTGAGTTCAGGAGTGTAGTTTTCAGAGGGGTTTCATTTATATCCACATGTGTTCATTCATAGTTTTGATGCCTTCAGTGAATCTACCATGGTCATGGTCATGAAAATAAAGAAAACACATTGTATGAGGTGTGTCCAAACTTTTGGCCTGTACTGTAGTTGTAATGCTTATGTATACTGTGTGCCCTCTAATGAAAGTGTTTTGGTTGTACAGAACACAATATGATATTTACTTGCCAGCTTGAGGGGCGCAATAAGAGAAATAGTGACGTAGATAGACGTAGTGACGAAAAGTAGTGACGTAGTGACGAAATAGAGAATGATGGAAGAAGGGTGATGAGGGTAGTGATGAAGGGTAATTGGACTATTAACTGCGTTGCAAATAAAGGAAGGCATATAAACTTGATATTTTGACTTGAAGGGCCATATAACACATTGTGTGTAGATACACGCCACCACTCATGAACCAAATATTTAACTAAATATTTTATTAAATTTTTTCCACTACAAGGACCATGTCTATGCATTGCCTTGTTCCCCTAGTGATTCGAAGACCAGGCTCAATCAAGCACTGCACAGCGTGGAAATACTGCAGCGAGAACTGAGGAATTACAAGGACCGAGGTTGAAGGTTGATGAGTTCTGTACAGGGACTTCTGGAGGATTTGAAAGAGGAAAGTGAGATAAACCATGAGCTCAGAGACAAACTGGATTTTCACTCTGCCAAAATAAAAAGCACAATTTGAACCCTTATCTTGACGTTGAGCTTGTGTTAACAGTTTCCATCACTCTCCACTTCCATGGTCATAAGGTGTATATGTGTATCATATCTTGTCATTTGTTTATTTGGCTTATTTAAAGTTATTTACAGAGAGCAGCAAGACTAATGCGGTCAGTGGATGCCAAGCAGAATACATTTGATAATGTAAAGAACAAGAGCCCCCTGAGTATGAATATGTGTGTTTAATGTTTAATGCCACGGCGATTAAAAAACGTTGCTACATAGAAACATTCACAGATAGTTTTGGTGGAATTGGCCAATTTTAACATAATTTGCAATACAATGTACAGATCTTAATGCTGCTACAATTAAATACAAACAGCAGTATGTATTTAGGCACCTCCGTACCTGTTTGTCACCTTAAAGTTAACGCCCTTTTTGTGAAGCTGTCCTGTGATGGGTGACATTATAGCTTGGTGACAGACTCTGTGCAATATCATTTGATTAGAGTGACCAGTTATAAAAGCAATAATAATGATGATGATTGCTTCTGAGGAAACACAAGAAACAAGAAAGAAAACACAAAACAATGTACCAATTTAAGGAATGTGATGAATGTATTTCTTTGTTTTTTGACTGAAAGTTACTTTGACTTGTTCTTTGTGTACATTACAGACAAGAAGATTGGGCCCACATTTGAATTAAAAACCTTTGTTTCTAGAACAATAGAAAGGCTTAATTATTTTACTATCTGGGGCTGCATTTTTGGAAGCTACAGTTTTGGAAGACATGCAGTGGAGGCCTACCGGTTAAGGAAGTGGTCCCGTAATCAGAAGGTTGCCGGTTCGAAATCCGATCCGTCAAGGTGCCACTGAGGTGCCACTGAGGAAAGCACCGTCCCCACACACTGCTCCCCGGGCTCCTGTCATGGCCGCCCACTGCTCACCAAGGGTGATGGTAAAAAACAGAGGACACATTTTATTGTGTCACCATGTGCTGTGCTGTGTATCACAATGACAATCACTTCACTTTCACTATATTTTAGGATAATGGGTGACTCAATGAATTACACTTACAGTGTATTTTGTTACATTACACTTTAACTTAATTTAATATTCTATAATATTTTTGTAAAAATTTTGTTTGGGACCTGACATGTAAAAAATCATGGCAACTTATTTTGAATGTCAATGTATTCATAGTTATTACAAATATAATTGTTCATGTTTGTTTACTGTATGTTTTTGTTTCATATATACAGATTATATTCAATCAACAATTATTCTAATTTTAAAAGCATTCTAATTTTAGTTTTTGCTATTTGTTAATATTTAAATTGGTAAGCATGGTCTTGATCAATCTGTCAGTATTATAGGTCGATTGTTTGTGTTTGTGACATATCTGAAGAAATCTGTACAATGTTAAGGGGGAACACTTAATGCACACAAAATAAAGAACCAGCAGAGGGCAGACATTTCCATGTCCACGATACCACTAAAAATTCAAACGTGTTTCTTAAATGTACAACAGATGCAGTTTTTGAAGTGCCTCGACACAGTTGTCAATATCATACATATCCTTAAACTTGCCATTTGTTTCTGCTTCCAACACATGAAGGACAATATGTTCACTCTCTGTCTAATATGTGCCATGCAAGTAATGGCATTGCCCTTATCTATGGAACCTTTTTGGTCCTTGGCAGAACTCAGAATAGACCCTCCTTTATCATTTCATTATCATTGTAACTTGAGTGCTGTCAGAAATTACTGAGAGAACAGAAATGTTTGCACACAAAAAGACAATGAAAATGGTGTTCAGACCATTTCAGAAAATATTAAATCCTGCTGCTCTGACATATTGGTTTGTAGCTGCATTCAACTTCAGTTGAGTTCATACTGCTTCTGTATTAGCTATTTCTAATAAAATTAAACACAAGCACAATTTTCCATTTCACATAAAAAAGTAAGCCAGGCCTAACTGTCCATTTCTAGTTGAAGTCAAGATAAGTCCCTTCCTCTGATGGAAATTCCTGCCTGGCTCTTCACATCTCACCAGCAGCCCCTCCACCTCCCTGAGGATCACCCACCTCATCGCTGCCCTTATCTCCATGTTGAGCAGCTCTGCACCACTACTCTTCATAGCACACCACCGAGGCTGACTTTCCTCCAACGTGGCATTTGTATTCTGTGTGTTATGCACCCAGAGAGGTACACTGTGTACACTATCAGTACCACAGTATACTTTCAAGCTGCAGCCAGCGGCACTTAGCTCACTGTTCTTCTCATCAAACGAGAATGTATTAACAAGGATAAAGAAAAGATACACCAATTCTAATTCAAAATTCAGCTCAGCGCAATACACAGGACTTAGGAGTTGATTTAGTCCACTGAGACACTTTCTAACAACTTGGATTGTCCAAGGTTCTCTATTTTTATCAAGGGTACCACATCCATGTCACTATACCAAGTGCCATGGACAGCTACAACTATTTAAAGACTTCTCCTTTTATAGTGCTCAAACTCCAAACAGATAAGCATTATCTCTCTCACTGAAGGCCAGCATAAAAGCTGCAATGCTGGCTAGTTTGTCCTGTGCTGGTCTGTCCTGCGCTGTTCTGAATTATTGGCATCATGGCCCCGAAAAAAGTTGAGCCCAAGAAGCCGGAGCCGAAGAAACCTGAGCCCAAGAAGGAGGAATCAGCGGCACCAGTCCCAGCTCCCGCACCAGAACCTCCAAAACCTGAGCTAGACTTCAAAAGCATCGTTCTGGAGTTCACACCAGACCAGATTGAGGAGTTCAAGGAGGCTTTCACCCTGTTTGATGAAACACCCACAGGTGAGATGAAGATCTCATATGCCCAGTGTGGAGATGTGATGCGAGCCCTCGGCTACAACCCCACCAATGCTGACGTCCTGCTGGTCCTGGGCAAACCAAAGGCTGAGGAGATGCACAGCAAGTTTCTGGACTTTGAGACCTTCCTGCCAATGCTCCAACACATCTCTCGGGCCAAAGATCAGGGGACATTTGAGGACTTTGTGGAGGGGCTGAGAGTCTTTGACAAAGAAGGCAATGGCACAGTCATGGGAGCAGAACTTCGGCACGTTCTCGCTACCCTTGGGGAGAAGATGACGGAGGATGAAGTGGAGCGTCTAATGGCCGGTCAGGAAGATGCCAACGGCTGCATCAACTACACATCTTTCGTCAAACACATACTTGCCGGCTAAATGGGGCTGAGTCTGTCGCCACAGTAAAATGCTAAGTGTTAATTAGCAAATAAAAATGATATTATATAAACTGTCTGATTTCAGTTTATTTTTCTATATAAATCTGAGATTTGAGTTTGCATACTAACACTGGACACAGGCTGGAGACTCACCCAGGACAGGGTGCCAGCCCACCGCAGGCGGCACACACCCACACACCCACACACACACACACACACACACACACACACGGTTCTCAACATTTTTTTAGTTTTTATTGACATAATGTCAAAGGTTCCAGAGAGCGCGCCTGAAAAGCTCCACTTTATTACTGAAGAGCAGACAGTGGACAGACTGTGAATTTGCTATATGAATGAACAGCTACTGACAGTCAGGTACAGACTTGAACAGATATGGTCCTTCCACTAGAAAATACTAATAATTTAACAAATGCACATTTTTTTTGTTCTGATTTTTCAGATGCACGATTTTACGACTCAAGTTTGTGAGGACAAAATTGTAAAAAAAATGGTTGCAACTCTCCAGCTCAGGTGCATGCCAGTAGATGGAGCTGAAACCATGATGACTGGTTGCTCTGAGCCATTACGTCTTCTCTCTGAGACAGTCTATATTTAAGAAGATAATTTTTTTGGAGATTTCAGCTACAATATGTATCAAGAAATTGAAGCTATGGTTATGGTTCTATACACGTTATGATGGATGTTGGACATGAATGCGTTGTAGATAAAAATGCAAGCCATTTTTTTAAATAATCAAAATACAACAATAGAAAAAATTCCCTGCACAGTTGCATAAGAGTCATCATCAATAAAATAATCACAATTGTATACATTTTTTAGTTTCATAATTATCATTTTAATCATTCTATCCATTTTATGGTTCCAAAGTAGAGATAAATGAATGTTCAAATTTGACATTAACTTCATTCAACACTTCTTAAAGCTCTCACCCCGCCCCTTCAGAAAAGATGACCTCATCACTAAAAATGGATTCTATTCTCTTCCTCATCAGAAGCTTCATCATCAGCAGATTGGAAAAAGGGCAGAAAGCCAAATTCATTAATCCCAAAGCTGCAGTCCACCCCCCTCTCTCTCTCTAGCAAAGATGCAATGCTAGTCTACTTTCCTGTGTCCCATTCTTTCTTTAGAACAAAAATCAGTTCAGGGCAAGACACATATATGAAACCAGAATAATATTAAAAATGTATTATGGAGTGACTCATCAACTTGGGGTGAGCAACATGAGCATAGGATGGATTGGTAGCCATCAGTGAAAGTGAAGTGATTGTCATTGTGAAACACTGCAGCACAGCACATGGTGACACAACAAAATGTGTCGTCTGCTTTTAACCATCACCTTTAGTGAGCAGTGGGCAGCCATGACAGGCGCCCGGGGAGCAGTGTGTGGGGACAGTGCTTTGCTCAGTGGCACCTCAGTGGCACCTTGGCGGCTCGGGATTTGAACCGGCAACCTTCTTATTATAGGCCGCTTTCTTAACCGCTAGGCCACCACTGCCCCAGTAATACATGTATGTGTGGTATTTCTAATTCTGTAGTCTCTGTTTTTTTCTTAATATAAGATTTATATTGTAAATTGTTGTTTTCTACTGATGTGCTTGAGAGACACCACCAACCAGAATTAAATTCCATGTATGTGGAGAGAGGAAACTGGAGCATCTTGATATACATTAATATACCCAATACTGCTTTCATTAATCAAAGTTATTATAATGTGTGTATGTTCTTGGTATCCATGACCTAAATCAATGATAAATCACACTGTGTTTGGTTTTGATCTGCATAAATAGACTGACTGCTTTAAATCACACCAGAATTTTGTTCGTGCTATATATGTATTGTCTCTCTCTCTCACTCACTGTTCCTAGTCCTGTTACTCAGGGTTGTGGCTGCCGGGACACTGGGTGCAGCACACACACAGGCACACACACGTCATTCACTCACACACATGGTCATATTGCTTTTACAGCTGCCAAGAGTTCCACCTAGCGTACATGCCTTTGGATGGCAGGAGGAAACTGGAGAACCTGGAAGTAAACCCGCACCAACCCAGGAAGAGCATGCACACGCGAGGTCCGAGCCGTGATTCCATCACACAACCACTGTTCAAGTGATTCTTTTATGATTCTTAATTTAATGAAGGGCTTCTCATTTACTTAAATTCTCAGCATTCAGTTACATGTTATGTCATATGAGAAGCACTCACTCAGTATTCATTACTGCTGACTCCAGATCTGGGTTGGGGCTGCCGGAGACCTTCCCAGGGCAGGGCGCCAGCCCACCGCAGCATAGAAGCACAACAATTTTCGGCCATAAACCTCCAATCACGCTGTAGCTGTGTGAGTTGTCCTGAGTTTGCCGGTATTTCAACTTCTTGGTATGAAGGCAGGCAACGTTAAATAGATGTTAACAAGCTATTCCTTTGTGCAGCTTTGAAATTATTAACAGCAAATAAAGCTTTCAGGCCAAGAAACATTGCACACGCACTTGGAAGCGGCTTGCTGGCCAGAGGAAGGCTGGACGCCAAGCGCAGCACAGTAGAAGTGTAGGAGTGGTGTGAGTGCCGTAAAAATCCCCGAAATTTGTTGACTGCTGCCTCCATGTTTACGAGGTATTTTTAAGACATTCTGAAAGGCGAAAGGCAGTTGTCCTTTTCTTACATTCTGCAGTTTCATTAGGTGCATACAAAGCGGACCGTAATTACACATCTTTCGATGTCAGCTTAAGAGTGATGCTGAACATTCTGTAATGAACAACACAACAGAAAAACTATGTTTATGCGCAACGGGCCTTTCAATATTGGAATAAACTGTTTGGATTCATTCTAATGAATGAATTGCTGAAAAAAACAACAATAATAACATGTAACATACGTCCCACTTCCGACTTCAAATGCACTGCGAACCCTGACTGCAGACTCTTTTAATGCTCCACTTCTAACCCTGCTGAAAATATTTTACAATTCCCCTTAAACACATCTTTACACGTAAACTGCTCAGTGTGTTTCTTTATTACCTCAGCAAATACGGGCCTGTTAAGGACTAAGGTAAGCTGTAATGTTTAGTCCAGATGTCATGCTGTAAATGAAAATCCTGCTCAGATGGAACGGCTGCAGCTGGCAGACTTTGGGGAGAAAAGCAATCCGCGTGAGCAGTTTTCGCCTTGCCAGGGTCGTCTGAGGATATGGCCCATTAATATATCTGCTGTGCAGTCGCACGGTGACAAATGCTATCTGGATCGAACTTAAAGGAGCCACTGCTGCATTCATGCACACGTGGGCTCATCTAACGCTGTGCCATGCAGCATCACAACTTCAACAGAACTGCAGCGTAAGGAAATGAAGTTGCACCCCACCATTATCATCATTTTAAATAATGATGATTAAAAAATAAACAAACTCATACATTCAAGACAGGAGAAAACTTGTAAATTCTGGAAGGGGTGACATGAATGAACTTGTTTCCACATGTTCCTTCAGCCTGGCAATATCAAGTGTTACACTGAATAAAGTGAACAAAAGGTTTAGTTTGTTTAGAAATGAAATTGCTTGAGTTGACCACTTAAACCTGTTCAGCATCATTGACTTTTTAAAAAATCTTTTAAACCTTCATTTATATTTCCCAGAACCTGTGAAACTTTAGGTTTTTCACATATTCTTCTACATAACATAGCATCATTTTTGGCTAACTATTGCTCTGTATTCCCACCATGTTCCGGCACCAGCTCTCACGGGGATCAGAATCATTCCGTCTCGTATCGCTGCCTGTATTCCTTTTTCATCTGATCCCCTCACTACTTCTCCTGGAATACGAGCTTCTCCTGTTGAGTCTCCTCTGCTTCTTGTGTTCGTTGCCTTTTACTACCATGTACATGATTCCATGTTTTGCTCTGGCTGTAATATTTCTGAAGGCTCCTTTCTTATTTCTTGAAGGTTAGTTTGCACCCTGTCACGTCTCCACTTAAACTGATAATCTCATTTCTTAAACTGATAATTTCACATTCCTTCATGTTGGTGGTGCTTTCAGTTTTTTATTCATACATTTACAGAACTCTTCATCTAACCTCTCTCTTTTCAAACCGTGCCTCTTTTTTGTGTCTTTCTCTAGCTGCTTATCCTCTACTGTCTTATGATTTAATGTCCCTTGTTCTTCATTCTTCATTTGCTTTATGCGACTTTGATCCAGTGACCCATTGGTTTCTTGCTTCCTTGCATTTGCTGTCTTATCACCCGTTCCTTTCAGATTCTTCCACTGCTGAATATTCGTTTTCTGACTACAGACTGCGCTCTGTTCCAGGGCCTTTCCTTGGACTTGTTTCCTTGGCCTTTTCTTCATCCTTCTGATAATCACATCCTTATCAATTGTCTGCTGCAGGTTTTAGTTGCTTTCCTGTATCTGAACTAGTCTTTCCCATTAAGTTTTCCTTGTTTGTTTTCTTATGACGCTTCAACCACGTGTTTGTAAAGCCTTTTCACACATCCCTTACAAACCGAGTACTTTACCTTCACTTTCTTCACCTGTCTAACTATTCCAGCCATCTGATCTAACCCTGCTATCATGCTTCTGATCACCTCTTCTGTTTACTCTCCCAACTGCATGACATATTTTAGGCTGAAGAAGCAGGCAAATTGTTTCACTTAAAAGAAGCAGTCGACCCGGAGGTGGAGTGACAAAAATGTGACACCAAAGGGAAGTTTATATACAAACAGGATGATCAATGAATGACAAGAGGAGGTGCTGGTAAAAATGTTCAATTACTTATCAATCAACCCACATTGTTCCTTGTACCGTGTGTCTGGGTTTTATTAGACAATGGCCTGTTTGATGCTTCCAAATTAAATATCTTAAAACAAACACGATACAATGCTTCAATCATCCATATACTTTTTCAACACAGTGATCCCATTGTGTTGAAAAAGTCTATGGGATCGGGTCATGGATCTGCCCAGAACCACAGACAAAGTGTCAACAGACTCAGGCTCACCATTGCTATAGTGACATGAAACACCTACATTTACTCCCCCATTGTTTATACCTCCCACACGTCTTTTTCCATTTCACAGAGATTAGTGGCACAACCCTGTAACACGTTTGATCTGATACATGCACTGAAATACTTTTATTTTTAATAGCAAGCCAAACATTTACCTGTGGAAATGGGCCTATGGTCCAGATATGTGTGGTTCAATGAAAACCACTCCAGGCAGAACGCTACATTTTATGGTAACCTACCATGAGACAGAACACTGCTGTTGTAAAATATAATGACTGAGGCCTTGTGCAAGTTTCATTAATACAGAACAGTCCACTTTCGCAGCACACAGTTTTTCCTTAAGCATGTTCAGAATTATGATTTTACTGACATGTGTGCCATGACTTAATTTCCCCAGGAACTGAGCTGTGTTGCTTGTTTTTTACTTGAGCATTGAGGAAATGTAAAAAAAATGAGACAAAAGTGCTTAGGCACTCGTATTCAGCCACTTACTCAGTATCCATAACCGCTTAATCCTAATTTGGGTGGCGACCGCCAGAGCCCATTCTGGGACATTGGGTGCAGGGCGGGGCACCAGCCACAGGGTGCACACACACACACACTCATACCTGTGAGTGTGTGCACACACACACACACTCATACCTGTGGCCAATTTAGAGTCAGCATGCATGCCTTTAGGCAGTGGGAGGAAAGTGGAGAACCCAGAGGAAACTAGCACCAATATGGGGAGAGCATGCAAACTCAAAGTTATGGCCTTTGAGGTGTGAGACCAATGCTAACGGCAGCCCCACCCAGTATGGCAAAAATCACCTTATTTCTTTGTCAGAATTTTGGAAAGAAGCATGTTTCTCTGGATTCTTCCCTACAAACCTGCAATTTTGAATGTTAGTGGATAATAATAAAGATATCGCAAAAAAAATCTGGATACATATTATATCAAAGACATCACAAAATTAAAATATTTAATTACAAAAAGACAAGACTATCCAATTAATTTACTTTCCATCCTAACCTCAACTGGAAACATTGTAGGAGCTTCAGGATCATAGTAATCGATGAGTACATTTCTTTACATTTTTATAACAGGGAGCTTATTTTATAACATGATTCCATGTTTGCTCTACTGGGTAACAATTAGTTATTTTTCTTCTTTTTTTGCTTTTTTTAATTGGACCAGAATGTTTTTGTTCCTTCGCATCACACATTCCTTTCAAACCCTAAACCTCCTAAAAGCAACAAGGTTATGTTAGATCATACACTACAGCTGTAATTAAAAAAATGTTTTATGTGTTTTGATGTTACTGGTCTCCAGAAGGTCACCCTGACTATTCTTTCCTTTGTTGTGTCTGTTGAGGTTTAGCATTAACAGCCACAGTATGCAGCATGGTGATGTGGGTTGTCTATGTTTTCCTTCACATGACAGACTGCTTTACTGAAGCCTAGTCTTGAGTAAAGTAAAACAGTTTCACAAACCAAACTTACGAGCTGCAACTCGTTGAAAACACCAGCAAACCCGGATAAAAGAAAAAAAAATGGTCAAGGTATTAAACACATATTTTTGGTATTTTCTTTTAATTATATCTTCCTAAATAACTGTAAATTCATTTTAGGTTTCCATGGTAACCAAATTTTATCTGGTCATTCATTTAATATAACATATAATATGCATATAATATTGGAATATGCATTTATTATTAATTTAAACACTCCTGGGTGTTTAATTTCCCTTCATGTCTTGTCTGGTGGATCTGGGTAAACAGTAAATTCTGTTTTTGCATGTCACATTAGGTCCAAAATTGAGTACCACTTGTCATACCTTTAGAAAAGCTTTTGGGTTTTTTTCTGCATTTTGGTGGAAATCTATTTAAAAGAAATTTCCCCAAAATAAGCTTAGAGTATTCAACCCGCAATTTCATTTCTATACAGGTCAGAGGGTTAAATTTTGTGTCTGCTTTATTATTAAAAAATACATTGAGTTCTTATCCACCCCCTATTCATTACACATTTACAATGTTTCTCACATGGCGCGAAACCCTTTCTTGTTTACAATTCGTTGCATTTATTTTTACACTAACCACACATTGAGCAGTTGCATTTCCAGAGGTCGCACCCCTTATTTAGCTCCAAATATAAAAACGAAAAATAACAAGCTAAAATACTTGTGTAATGGTTCACCACCATTGCCCTGAGATCAAGTGCATTTCCAAATCTGATTTGTTGCAATGCTTTTCCTTTTTTGTGGATGTGGGGGAAAATCCCTTGCTGGATGAGGACATCCTCTCTGATTTCATACACCCTCACTACTCCGGGCCTCTGAGTGACCTCTCCAAAATGGGAATAAACTGGCTGCTCTTAAAACCGCAAAGCCACAGTTGTCTGGCTCATGCCAATTTTACTGCCTACTGGGAGAATGGACTCTTATGCAGGCAGACACAAACACATTTGGGCTGTGTGGCTCAGCCAAATGTGTTTATTTAGGACATTATGGCCAAAGTGGCATGTACCCAAAGTAGACTAATAATTTTTAACCCGTGCACATGATACTGAAGTATTGTGCAGTAGGCCCTTGTGTTTTTGAAAAGTTCCTGTATGCCCTGTGTAAATTAGGAAAATAATTAGGAAAATAAATATGAAATATATTATGTTCAAGTTCTAAAACTTTACTTTGATAGTTTTAAATTAGAATGGGTGATCATCTAAAGAGCCTTCTTGTCCCAGTTTTCATGTATTTCAATATAAATTTAAAGAAATGTAAACCCCGTAATAAATCCAGGGCAGATATCAAATAAAAAAAAAGATTAGTACAATCAAAATTTAAGTTCTTAGAACGTTGGGACATATATATAATTCTGTAGTATGCTGCATTGCTAACAATGGCCTGAAGAGTATTGACATTTTGGAGCACTGGTGTATTTGCTGGTGAGAAAACCACTTAAGTTCTCCACTCTGACTCAGATAATACAGGAACGAGTTTTTATCATGCAATCTTGGCGTCATTTGTGTCCCAAATCCTCTAAGTAGAAACAGCTGGAGGTTTGACATCTCTGTTCCACCGAGCTGGCTGCTTTTAACCATCACCCTTGGTGAGCAGTGGGCAGCCATGACAGGCACCTGGGGACCAGTGTATGGGGACGGTGATTCGCTCAGTGGCACCTTGGCGGATCGGGATTCGAACCAGCAACCTTCTGAATATGGGTCCATTTCCTTAACCGCTAGGCCACCACTGCCACCATTAAGGGTCATGTAGGGTAGGCTGAAAGCGAATGCTTAACGGTAGATTGAACGTGAATGCTTAAATTTATCTAACATTGCAGTTGAGATAGCCGCTGAATGAAACGGAATGAATGGAATGAAATGAATGAAAGTGAAATTTTAACATTCAAGCACGTTGTAAGTCCCTCTGGATAAGGGCGTCTGCCAAATGCCTTAAATGTAAATGTAAACGGCAAGCAGCTTGACAGTGATGGTTTGCGATTGGATCACCCAGATTTCAGGGTGTTTAACCAACAAGCTGCATAGACGGTGATGTGATGACAGTCGGATGTGACAATAAATTGATATGCTCTTATAATGCCCATATGACCAGAGGTTAAAAAGCAACACATGAGTACATTTTGTACTTCACCAGTGTTTATTCCTAAATAATACATACCATGAAAAAAGTTAACATTGATTTCTTTCTTTTTTTCATAACGATTTGTGTTTATGAAAATATACAGTACACCAGTCGTGTCAAATTAAAAGCACATCTTATTAACACAAAACACATGTATAAAAGGGATCCAAGTGAATATATATGGAAAGGAAAAAAAGTTTAAATAAACCCAAATGCACAACAAAATACAGGACTGTGGTTAAGTGCCCAGACAGTGCATTGCGTGTGTGTGGATTAAGTAGTGAGCATTCCTTCAGCTCAACCAGTGCTAATGGAAACCATCAGAGTAAAAAAACACAGATCTAACCCTCTGCTCTAATTCCAAATGTCTAATCAGGCATGGAAGCAGAAATGTATTGAACCTCAGTGCAGTTTAGGAATGGATTTGTGGACCAACTTTCAGAATGCTGTTCTAATCTCTGTGCAAAAAAGACAGTGAATGCTTTTTATTAAACAGTTTATGCATAAGTGAGGACAAAATGAATGAAAGTTCTGGACATTTTTGTGTTCTTGTAATTTTTTGTACCTATGCAATAGGTATAGTCACATCCTCTCCCTGTCTGCCAATACAATGACTTAGCGATTTTGATTCTGAAAATTTCCAAAAATGTATTTGCTGAAATATATATAAATAGGAGTAGGCACGAACCCCAAATTTTTACTACAAAAAACAAAACATGAATTCCACCAATGTGGTGATAAAATGTCAGAATGAAGGTTTGTGATGTGATGACAATCACGTCCACACCATCTCTGGGTGGCATGACATCGGAAGACGGTAAGAGGGAAGCTCCCCACACCTGGCCAAACATCTCAGGCTGATCACAGCAGCAGGGTCGCCACAAACCGCCGTTCTGCTGCTCACCTAATCAACTGTTTACTCTCCCACTTTCAGCCCTCACCAGTGTGTACACATCACCGCTTTGGACCCACTTCCCTTTACGCTTCAGCTGAACCTGACTGCATATACCTGGCATTTGAGCAAGGGGAACAAGTAAAGTGGGAAAACAACTTCGTGCATCTTATGGGTGGAGAAAAATATTTTATAAGAATTATAAGAAAAATAAAAGTAATGATTGAACTGGGGAAGAAAGGTTAGACCTGTACTTGTTGACTTAACTGATAGAGGGAAGTTAAAAAAAAAGGGAACGTACACAAAACTAATTTTAATCAAACGTAAAAGTAAGAAAACATAATAAAAATAATAAAAATAACTTAGATGAACACTGTGTAAATATAAATAAAATGACATTCTTAATAAATAATTCTATTATTTACATCATTGAATATATTGCTAGGAGACTTTAAATTACTAAAATACTGAGTATGTAAGCAGCAACAATTACAGGCATGAGGTACAGCAAAAAAAAAGGGTCCTGTGGTGTTTACAGTAGACAGTTAATAAACATTTCATCATTGTCTCAATTCTATTTTATTTTTTTCTTGAGAAAATAAGGTTTTTAAAAATAATTGTTCTTCTAAAAGCATGGAAATAATAAAACGAATATGCAACTGCTGTAATAAAGACAAATCACAGTTTCCGTCTGAGGGGGTGAAAATTCAATAATGACCGGCGTCCAGTACGGATGATA
Source organism: Denticeps clupeoides (assembly GCF_900700375.1). Lineage (NCBI taxonomy): Eukaryota > Metazoa > Chordata > Actinopteri > Clupeiformes > Denticipitidae > Denticeps > Denticeps clupeoides. Next base: position 9,525,253 of record NC_041717.1, on the reverse strand, counting down.
AGGTAGTTTTGAGTTGAACATTCAGGATCTTTGCACTGGTTATGATGTGTGAAACTGCATGTTTTTGTAGGCACTCTCTCTATCTCGCTCTCACTGTATAGTCTGTTAAAGCAAGAGTGATTTAGTTACTGACGAACAGAGCATTACATAATGAATGCACAATAGGACTAAAAATGATCAGTCCTCCGGTGAAATACAAGCTTCTTATTTATTCCTTCTTATTAAAATATGGAAAAAGATGGTTTTGAGATTTCTCAATGGGGTGATTCTCAGCACGCTATCAAAAACCAATGATCAGGAGCTGTCGCATTATGAGTTTTGCAAATGACTTTGCCATTGGAAGGGAATGAAATTATTGCAGCAGAGCTATGGACATATGGACATGCTCTACATTCCATTCTGATTTTGGTATAGTGACAAAAATATATATATTTTTGTCTTGCATTCTTTGTAAAATATGCTTCATGGCACTAGGCTAAATTAAATTAATTGACTATTTCAGTAACAAATAACATGTCTGACCATAGCAGCTTCAGGGTGTCTCAACCCCTACACATAAAAAGAGTTAGTAAAGGCTGCATCTGAGGTTATGTGAGTAAATTATCCCACCCAGCTATTTTCATTATATGAATAATGACATAAATGTTTTGTGCGGAGGTAATTCTCATCTCCTGTTCCTGGGGCCATATAGGTGACAACTTTTTGTGGACAACACCACAATAAGATGACCATGGGACGAGGAAGCAAACGAGGCAAAAGTCAAGAGGACGTGGGGCCCATTAACACCATTGCTGCTGAGCTGACGGCAGACCTCTGATCAAAGGGTGGTTGTGTACCAGGACACAGGAGGTAGAGCCACTAAGTTGTGTGTATCCGGTTTTCCTTCTTGGCGGTCTTAGACACCGGACTGAACTATTTCTATCAAGCGAGCGTAATACAGTATACTCGTACAGTCACAGAAATACTAATCACACCATTAACTTATGTCATTATGTCATTGTAATCATCAAAATGAATGGCCGCTGCTCGAAAGAGAGACTTTGCAGCCGACATCTATGCCATGGCATTAGTTTGGGCAATAATTCAGCAATAAGACAACTTATCGCCAATTTTGGAAAATGCCAATCTCCAATGGTAAAATTTCCCAAAGGCCTAATAATCATAGAATGAACACATAGTGCCATGCATGCCGCGTTTGCATAATTGAGTTCGTGTTTTATGTGGCTGCGCTGGTACAAGAGGTAACTGGATGCTCCCACGCTGTTAGTTAAACATCTGCAGAGAAAACTGGCGGGATGACAGAAAAAAAAAAAAAAAACGCAACACGAGTAGCAGCCCCAGCTGTGCTAACACACCCCATCCTCTTTCACATCTTCTCACTGCCTCCCACATCTTCATCGCCCGCCACTGTAATTTGCTGCATTAACACCTCTTTTCATATGATCTTTTTAACGTCTCATCATCCCCCCTTTTTTTTTTTCATCCTCCTTTACTGAAACACCGGCTGTTATTGCATTCCTATGGAAAGTCTCCGCTGACTTCCTATGGTTTTTTTTAAAAAAACGACAGGGATTTTATGAATGTCTTCTTTTTAACATGGGACATGTTTAGGGGTTTTTAGCAGTATTGTATGTTGAAAGAAATGGAACAAAAGACTTCATGTGCACTGGACTGCAGATGTATAGCTTAAAGCCCTCGATTCGACAATTGTTTTTTTTATTCATTTTCATTTGTTTTGTTGCATTTACATCCTGTCTTGTGGAGCAATGGGTAACAGTGGAGGGTTTTGGAATTATTTTCTATTTCCATTCAATTCCTGACTCATTCTGTTTTCGAGACGCGTGCCATGATACTGCAGACAAACTGGTTAATTAAAGCAAAGAGGAAAGTAAGACAACATGTTTTTTCTTCCTTGTTCCACCCCCTGCCCATCCAAAAAAACACCATGAGTAGCTGAAGGCTATTTTCTACTTAATACACATTTATAAAAATACCTCAGATTCTGCTCCATGTTTGTTTTTCATACCCATGTAAGTCTGTTTCTCTTTGATTTTATGTTTTGTTTTTGTCTCACGACAATGAGCTTGCCAGGTGGCAGTCATGGAGTGGTGTGTTATGAGAGGAGAGGTCCTCCAGCAAGCAGCATGAAGACAGCATTTCTTTGCCAGCAGCCACCCTGGGTGCCACAAAAGACCTGCCCTTCTTAGCCCAGGAAACGATGATGAAGCCCCTTGTTTTCCTGGGCGTTGGGATCTCGACATGCACAGTCTTCTCGGATATCACATGACATGGGGAATGGAATCACCTGGAAAAAAAAAGGATTTATATATATAAAAATATATATAATATAAATATATAAAAATATATATGTATGTACACACACACACACACACACACACACACACACATACACACACACACACTGCTGAATGTAATACTACACCTTGATACTAATATTAAAACTAATACCTTGAAAATTATTTTCTGGACATAATATAACAGTGAATGAAAAATCCAGCCCCCGCTATCCCTCTACAGCTTCGCCCACAGTTCTACCAAAAATAAACATCCCTGAAGATGATAGACGTGACGGATCAGTGTCATGCAATGACCCATTAATACACATATCTACAAAGGTTCAAATAACCATCAGTTTTACGGCGCACACGACTAAAAAGGGTCAAAGTGCCACAAGTTTTACAGCTGGTCATCACAACAATAACAGGGCAACGTCCCAGTTCAGATGGTTTAGGAAAAAAAACAAGCTCACACATGGCTGGCAGAAACAAGGCTTCTGTTGTACGAGGAACACTGGAGGAAGGCATGCCCTCTCGCTGCCCTGTGAAATATACTGGCTTTCCCTGCCGGTGTCCCCATCCACCGTGGGGGATTTTCCCGACTGTAAATCTATCCCATTCATGTTGCCCTCAATTCCTGGCCGAAAACAGGCGCACTGCCCCTCTGCTTCTCATTACAACTAACACTTCATCAATTGTTGTGTGTGGGTGCCCAAGTGTGTTTTCATCGCACTTAAGCACGTTTAGCAGAACCAAACCAACTTTTTATTCCTAAATAGCGGTACCCTCTTCTTAAGTAGATAGGCACTTTGGAAATGCCAAAGTGACTGAATGTTCCCCTGAAAGTGGTTTTGTGTTGATGTTACCATCTGCACCCCGTAGTAACGCAATATAGCTACTGCCAGCTCTTCCCAATCGCTTCGTCTGGAAAGTGTTGCATGATGGCGTGTTTGGGAGGAAATGACCTTGGCCGCAATGGGCTTTGGCACACGGTGAGAAGTATGCTGTGACAAGGTGGAAAGCTGGATCGAGACGGATGTGGGGCCGTCCAAGACGACCTACACAGCCGCCCATTTCACCAAGGATCCAGCAACAGATACTGCGCTAGTTAGCCAATACCCTTCCGTGGCTGGGCTGAAATGAAAGCATCGCTAGACCTTGAAGGGATTGCGAGAGACATATCTCATTCAAAGTGTGGAAAATAAGTGCAATTAAGGTCTCTGGTATCGTAAATAACGAGATTCGAGGTAATAAAATACATAATGGTGAAAATATGAGGCATGACTGAATTGTACTCCGTCCACTGCATGAGTCCAAATTTTGCATGTGTCTTTACTTACTAGTAGATGTCAAGACATTGATGTTTTCCAGTCCACAAATCGAAAATGTAAAAGATGTCCATGAAATGCTATAAAAAAGTCCACTATATACTGAATCTGACCTAATCAGGGAGATTTCCTATAATCTAGCCGATCAAATAAATTAGTGAATGTTTCAGTGCAACTGTTGCTATGTGTGATTTTCAATATTTAAATAGCGCAAGATTGACATTATATTTTCAGCCTAAGTCACTGAGGTGGAACTTGAATCAATTATGATAGCATGTTTTTAGGACAAGAGAAAGTGTTTTAAGTCTTATATAAGCATGAGAAGAATGAGAATGATAGAAGACGACTCACTGGACACGCCCTCTGGGTGGGAGAAGAGGACGCCCAGTTTGTTTTATTGTTTGCTTGGCTAATCCTGTGGTGTGGACAGCCACCGAGTTTATGTGTTTGCGATGTGATTTATTGCTGCATTCAGATTTTTAAGCACAATACTGCCGTTTCACGCCATCTTCTACTGGGAGCTTCTTTTTTTTTTTAAACCTCTGGGTGACCTGATGAGTTCTCCTGCTTGGACTAACATACAAAACATACACATTGAAAGAAAACGCTTACTGCTGAACTTTTAGTATTTGACTTTTGTTGTGCAAGAATTATAATATTTTCTTATTAAATTATTAGAACATAGGCTTGTCTGTGTATAAAGATCATCCATAGGAAATATTTTATAGTTTCAGATGTTTCTCCTCGCTTTATTTTTTTGGTACAGGTAAAAAAATAGAGAAATTCACTGCAACAAAGTTGATAAAATTGCAGCATCAGATGACCTCTCTTGAAACAGAGTGAGATTCATTAGCTTTGTTAAGTTTAAGTTTAAACATTTAAGTTTAGACATTTAAGTTTTTATAACAAGCAGGAACCCATGACATGGAGTACAAGTCGCAATGTGCGCAATTGTTTCTGTGGCAGGAGCACCACGGTGTGAGAGAACCTTGAAACTTGGGATCATTTTCGTGAATTAAGTTCACCATTCACAGGTGAGTTCAGCAGATGCAATTAAAAGCCTGCAGGCAGTTGTGGGCTAAGGCTGTTTGAAGAGCGGGGTAGCACCCACTAAATGGGGCTCCGCCACACATTCATTTTAATGATGCATCATTGGTCACTACTTCAAATTTCCACCCCGGGAGGGGCACCCAGTAGGACCCCTCCCCACATTAGCAAACATGCGGCTACGCCCATACAGAACAGCTACACAGTACAGCCACTGAAGGGGCTGTATTCTTGTACTCAATGTATCCTAAAAACTATTTATCCTGTTGATGGTTGTCCGGAGGTAGTTGAAGGTCATTCTTAATCACATGGTGCAGGCTTTATTTCCATTACGAGGACAGTCACAGGGTACAACAAATTGTGATTATTGTAAAGCCAGATAGGGGAGCTTTTAACCACTCTAGAGGGCACCTTAGCAATACTTTCTCAACTCTGAGGGCACGAATGCCTGCAGACCCTGTCTGTCTGCAGAAACGTCACCTACCTTTTTTGTTTTGACAGTCGAATAACAGCAGTCTCCTCCGTCATAGTTGCAGAATGCACGGTTGTTGATACCATCGCAGTAATTGTCTCCCATGAAGGGCTTCAATGAAAGGAAAAAAAACTCAAAATCAATAGAAATAATACAATATACAATGGTGTATTACTCTTGTTTTTATTGTTATTAGCCTCCAAAACCCAGGCAGCACAGTGATCTACTCATACAGTATACAGTGCATCTACACCACATATAAATAGACACAGACTCACGTCTGTTGCAATTATTCTGCCCTGGAAAAAGTGAGTTAGTATTCCAGTCTAGTGGATGGCCGAGGCCTTGTTTAATGGGGAAACGGAGGCCCTATTAAACTTATATGTGTCTCCCTCGAGAGTTACAGCACATTTCCATCTTGACACACACACACACACACACACACATACAGAAGAGGTTGCCCAAACACACCTGTGACCTTTTCTAGTTTGAAACCATCTCTCAGCCTGACCCAAATATCCTCTCAGAGCTCCTAATTGCACACACCTAGGAAAACTGGGTCAGAACGAATTTGGTTCAAAATGTCTGCATTTTGGCATAAATAAAAATGGGACTGTGGTAATATCCCTTACTAAGCATGTCTGCTGCAAAACAGATGCATTTTATATAAAGCCCAATGCGGTGTTACTTTAAGGGCTAAAGGATGTTTTTTATTTGCCCAATGATTATTTTTCTGAAAGGAAAGAAAATCAGAATTATATGATGTCTAGCAGTCTGCCTGTGAATCATTTCTGGATCAAACATTTTCGACTAAGTTTACTGTGTAAACAAGTGCCCTACCAAATAAAATCATTCAGGATGCATAAAATATTTTATATGCAAAAAGAATACACCAACTATTAACATCATTAAAAGAGGTATTTCAACAGCGTTCTGGGTAACACAGACTCCTTCAGTTTCCCTACAGATCCTAAATAATACCAGACTTATGGTTTTGCTTGTTTTCCTCTGTATGTCTGCAATTACTGCATTTATGCAGTACCTTGGGTACCAACATATTTTACCAAAAGGGGCAGGAAAAGCCAATGTGGCAGGAGTTCAGAGGCAAAGCCGCCACAAGAGTATAACTTAATTTCAACGTTTTTCTGCACATATTTTTTTATGTGGTGCCGCCGATCTTTCAGCAATCAATCCGGTTTCTTGCCTTGGAATTTAGATCAATGCCATGAGGTGGACAGAGCAGCTTCATTCTCCTTCTCCGCCATGTCTCCTGAAGAACCAGATAAATGAGCTTTCCAGGTTCCTCTAAAAAGCTAAAGAAAAACAAATCCCCGAGCTAAACAAAACAAACGAGGGCCGCAAATTCCTCCCGTGCGCTTTCATCGGGCCCGTAAAAACCTGACTCTGATTAGGCCCGCAAGTCCATAGTGAGAGGAAGGCTGCTGACCGCCAATTGTTTATTTATACGTTTCTTAACTTCAAAGACGAGCGTAAATACTGAAACAACTGCTCAAGGTCAGACTGTGAATAGGGCATACTGAGTGCGGACCTCCGGGGCTCGCCACAGTGAATGTCTGTGGTCAGCGTATTTAGTCCCGACTGTTTCGAAAACAGGCAAGGGTATAACAGGGGGTCACGGAACGGAGCTGGGGGTCGGCCACCGGTACAATGAGGTGTTGTGTGAGCATGACATGCGGCTGTGGAGGTGGGTAGATGTTTACCTCACAGCCTTTGATGCAGTGTAAAGACCATGGGTCGGGATACCACTTCATTCCCATTGTGCACACAATACTCTGCAAAAGAAAAAACATGGAACATTACACATTTTATCATATCGCAACAGTACTTGTAGGATGTTTGGTCTGGCTACACAGTGATTTATACCCCTTAAATAAAGAATACACTCCAAAAAATAAATCATCTTATTAAAACCAAAATACTTAGATTTTTCACTAGAATTTAAAACAATCTCAGTAATTGATTTAGAAACTTGCTTTATTGTAGTACCTCTCAGGAGTATCTTTGTTTCTTTCTTTATATATATTTATATATACATACATACATACATATACACATATATATACACACACACACATATATACACATATATATGTATGTATGTGTGTGTGTGTGTGTGTGTGTGTGTGTGTGTGTGTGTGTGTGTGTGTGTGTATATATATATATATATATATATATATATATATTAGAGGTGGTCATATATTAATTTTCTTAATCTAGATTAATCTCACTGTAATCTTGGAGTTAAATTAATATAGATTAATCTAGATTACAATGGCTCATTTGAATTCTGCCGAAGGCATTCAGAATATGTGTACTACCCAAATAATGACTAAAAGTAAGTCTCGGGTTTCTCAAGACAGGTGGCGCATTAGACCAGGGGCTCATCTCCTGTTTCCAAAATGCATCACAAACTGCTTGAGAAAGCTGTTCTACTATGGTAATTGGTGATGAAAATAAATTATGTTCAATAAGATGTACTTGTGTTTACCAACTGTTTATTCAGTTAAATAGCTGCATCCATGTTACCACGTCACGTTTGATGTGGTAATTTCACAGTTCGAAGACTCGTTCTTGCCCCCTACAGTGCAACTTGGCTAGGTATACATCCGCGCTAAAATATCAAGGTGAAAGTGTAGTGGTTCTTCTTCTGCGTTGTGTAAGTTTTTGATTTCGTTATTTGAACCACAAATGATGAGCTGACACCCAAGAGATTTTCTGTGCAAAGTGTATTCTGTACAAAAAGCAAGGTCGCGTCAGAACATCGTGTCACACATCGCGTCTTTCTGCACCTCTCTCTACAATATACAGTATTAAAAGAACATAAAAAAATATTCACAAAATAACACACATGCAAAATATTCCTAATATGTACATAAATTAAAATGAAAGAAATAACTTTTTGCACACAAACCCCACGCACCTCTCACAACTCACGCCATGTGTCCAAGAGACCTGAACCGGGTCTCAAAAACAAAATAAAAGTCTTTAGAAAATAAGAAACTAAAAGACACAAGAAAGAAGAAATATACTTATAAATCTAGTGTAACCATTTAACTCCGGCACAATAGCTTGCGTAGTATAGACCCAGATCACAACCCAACTTTGTGAATAGATTAACGGCGATATTTTTTTTATCGCCCGATAAGAGTCTCACGTTAACGCAGCACGTTAATGCCGATAACAGCCCACCACTAATATATATATATATATATGTGTGTGTGTGTGTGTGTGTGTGTGTGTATATATATATATATATATATATTGCAAAGGCATAAACATTTTTTTAAATGTATTTTACGATTGACTTGACTAGATTTGTAAGTGTACAAAAATAATTAGCTATAAGAAGAATTAAAATAATATATATAGAGAAACAATGAGGAAAGCTCTAATGTAATTTCCATTTAAGTTCAAATAGGCACACTCACAACAAAATTCCATATACAATTGTGAGGGTGGGTAAGGGCAGGATGCAAACACTGCAGGGCATAAATATTATTCACTGATGTGCGCATATGGGTGTGAACAGCTGTGCACACGAGAGTGTAAATAACACTGCTATCCACGTCAGGGTGTAAATCTCATAATCTGCATGGCTACTTACACCAGAGTGAAATTAGTATACACTGCTAGTTACAACCAGGTGCAAATAGGGGAAAAGTGTACATGAATGTGCAATGTTTTGCATGTCTGGAATCCTTATGGAATTCTACTACTCAGAGGCAAAGTGAAATAAACTTCTGGCTCACAAACAAAGAAGTGTCGAAATAAAACTTAGAACACTGCCTAGGGACTATCCAATCAGAATCCATATGAGAGGGCAAATAAGTTGAGGCTTGGATACGGGGAGACACTGTAAACATTTGCAGAGCTGGTCTTCCCTCTCTTCCCTTCCCTTCATCCCCATCTTCCACAACTTCCATGATGGGTCTCCTCGGTAAGGTAGCTACTCAGATTAACCCAGGTAGAGGATGTTTGTAGAGGTAAAATAACGTGGTCTGGGGGAACTCCAGATGTGATGGGGAATGGAAATGCTGAGCATAAACATAACATTTCCAAGAAAGCAGGCATTTGGCGCTGGCCTGAATGTGGATAGGGTGGTGAGCCTTGGCTTGGGACAGCCACACACACACACACACACACACACACACTTAGTATTCAGTGTCACACCAAGGGCCCGGCCGCTTGTTTACACAGGGGCTAATTTAAACCGTCTGCTCCAGAGCCTCTGCTTGTTTTCACAGTTCCTCTAAAGGCCTATGCTGTTTGGGGTTTACCTAGCTTCTATTAAATAGACTTTTATACCATCTGTATCAGGAGTGTTTTTAGTTTTTTTATTTTGTTGTTGAAAGGGTTAACTTTTTCCAGCCATACATTTTGATGATGATGTTTTGAGTGCACCTACAGTACAGCAAATCCTGTGAGGGAGTGGCTAAGGTGAGCAGGTTCATGCCTGAGTGTTTGCATGTACGACAGCAATATGTTAGCATTTTTCATCTTTATTTTATATCGCAAATGAATTCCAGTTCATGCATGATGGGTCTCTAGTACAGGGGCAGAGCTCAGGTGAGGCCATAACAGAAAAAACATTTTTGCACTTTTTGTTTTGTGTAGCATCTTCTGTATACATGCAGTAGTTTGATCAGCACGATAATATAAAATTGAAGGCCTACAGATAAACCTCATTCCAGTATCTTACTGTTGTGCAAATGCCCCATTCAAATAGAAAAAGAAATGAAAACATTCACAGTAAATGTGGGAAAGGGGTCTGTGAGAAATCCAGACAAACTCAGACAACCTCTAAACCGCTGGCAGGCATGATGTCACCCAAAAGCACCATCCAATCGGCTATATATAAATCAATGGCATAATACATCATGCAAATGGGTTTTCCTTTCTTCTCCAACCTGTCCCCTTTGCCGGGCCTCCCCAGCTTTCTGTACCGTGGCTATCAAATGAGCTCACTCCTTCCCCTTCTCAAGATAGAGAAGAATGCAGTTGTTTTTTTTTTTTGGTATTTTTTGCTAATCTTTCCATGACAGGATGACTCATTTTAATTAAGTCATTTGCTTGGAGCATGACCACTGTGGAGTCTGTAACACATCCCCCATCCCCGCCTATACTCCACCCCACAAAACCACCTTGTCATTCTATCACTGGCACCTTGTCATGAGACACCAATGCTCCCGGCATTATAAACAAAATCATAGAACACAGAAAAAGCCCTGTCTTGGGCTTTAGCGCCGAGTTGTCAAACAGACGAATTTCCTGAGCTCGCATGTCACATCGCCAGTGGTTTGAGGTTGACACCCTGCTGTTTTTAGAAACGACCCAGATCGAGAGGCATTTGGCGTGTCGTCATCACAACTTGTGTCGGCAGCTCAGGGTCTCTCTTCCACGGCAGCAAGTGACCACACCTATGGCAGAGCTGTTGGACTGCGGGGAAATGGGCTTTTATTCTGGAGGGAAAAAACTGTGGTTTCCCGCTGAGTTTACATCAGCTACACTCATTATGTCTGAGGCTCTGAAGGTTGAGCGTGTAACGCACATAACAGGAGCCACAGAGGTCAAATGTGCAGACTTACTGCTCTCATTTCCTAAAATATAGGAAATGCACAGAGTTGGGAGTAAGGGTGATACATATTCTGAATACAAAAATGTATTGTATGTATGTACTCCATGTTACATTTTCAAATGTATAAAACAGCTATTTTACACAAAAGAAAGGGATTACGTTTAGAAAACATCTGCTATGATGCAAACAAGCTAAAATGTGGTTTCAAATGTGGAAAACAGTTAAGAAAAACTAATGTTAATGTTGATATTTGTTAAATGATGATTTTCCAATTGACAACTGCAGTGGTTTACATTGTTGCATATTATAATTCAACTACTGCATTTAAGAAATCATATGAACAAACAGCTTGTGTTTGTGGAATTGAATGCGGTTACAAGTGAATAAACTATATTTTTGTTGTTCTTTTGATTCATGAAACTACTATGTAAAACTTCTAGCTGTAAAAATGAAGGGTGTTAAATGTGTTTATAACTGCAATGTGCTATTAATTCGTTTAAAAGGTTTGAATTGATGGTGCCAAGGACCCAGAGGAAAAATAAACATATGCATTTAAAAACTTTACTTTATATGTATTCTGAATGCAGTTCTTTAATTACAGTGTAACAGAATACATTCTGAATACATTTATGATAATGTATTCGGTATTCAGCCATCATTCATGCATTGGCAGTAGGTAGTATGTTGAGAAAAACTCCCAAGATCTCCCATGGTAAATAAGCTTATTTTTTATTTGGACAAAAGAAATGTTCAATTGTCAATGTCTTCAATGCTTTGGTTCTTCTGTTTCTAGAATTATGCAGTGGGAAAGTACGGGGGGAAAAAGTGTGTTTTTTTTTTGTGTGAGGTCCAGTCTGTGTTTCTCTTACATTGTCATAAACAAAATGACACATAGTCTGTTTCATAAAAATGATTAATCTTCACTTTTATCTGCATGTGCTGTGCAACCCAGACATTTAGCAAGTAATTATTTAGACTACAGATTTTTGATTATTCTTACCTCCCTTATCGGAACACAGACAGAATAATCATTTCAGAAGCCAAATGGAAGTGCTATTATATTCAATGATAAAAGATCACATTCTTGTCATGGGTCAGTATTTAAAATAGAATAGATACATAGTGCAGAGTAACGGCGAGAACGTTTGAATCCTGAGTATCTGGCCCTTATTTAATACAAAACAGATACTTGCTTGTATCTGTTTATTTCTGTAAATCTCAAAAGACACACTTGATGTGACATGACTCTCAACCAATGTTCTGCCAGTAGCAGCCAGTCAGTCCTAGCATGCAAACTATTGTGACAGAAAAATGGTGGGTTGTGTACAAACCTGGACTTCAGGTGGGTTTCTCCAGTGGTCCTTCATTAATGCTTCTGCGGTCATGTTACCAGGTAAGATTACCACGTTGTTGTTTCCATCTTTACATGTCAACTCGCACTCCTCTCCTATACAACGAGCATGACAATGTGCAGTAATCAGCAGTGCACAAACAAATGTACTCGAGTAAAACTGTGCTCATTATTTTGAGTAATTATTAAAAATAACACATAATTAATGGCATATAGGGCATACAGACCTATGTTATATCCATTTTGACAGTTGAGGTGAATGTTGGGACTGAGGTTCTGAGGCAGAGGACATTGTCCTCTCATCTGAGGACAAACTCGGAATGCACCAGTCCAGTTTCCATCTTTCCTACATCTGATCACGCTGGCAGCAGAGCTCTGAAACAAACCCCCAACATCACTCAATACTCATGGAAGGAATGGATCCCATTCCCTGAAATGGATACAGAATCATCACGTCATTCTATGCAATAAGAACATGATCTATGTCAGAAAGGTAGGCATATGTAAAGCAAATGCAGTGGTATAGCCTTCCTCAAAGTCTACAGAGTAGCTATATGTGGCGTAGCGGCAAGGACAAAATGTGAGAAGGAATTAAAAAATTGACTTATAAAACAGAGGGTATCATATAAAGCAAATTTAACTGCAGGGAGATGGAAGAGGCCACTGATGAGATTAAGAAAGAGGAGCTGATGACAGTCCAGTCAGACTCACCATGTGGCTTGTGCCGTCACAGTTGAGCCAGCAGTCACTGTTGAACTGGAAGCCATTGGTGCATTGGTATGAGCCATGGAAGATGGCCGGAGGGGGGTCACAGGTTACAGGGACACATGCACCTCCCTGCCAGCTCCCATCCTCCGTGCACTGACGCTTAAATGCTCGCCTGAGGAAATCACCAGTTAACAATTTTAAGATGTTCCTTTAAGGTTCCGTGATTGATTCTAAGATCATTCCACAACAATTTTTGTATGTATGATGCTTATACAAATGCTTATACAGAGGAAAGTAAGGAGAAAAATATTGAGTGAGGATTAAGTGGCAGTAGAAAATTTGTTGTTTTTGTATGTAATATTGCCATATTACATTATTTATTTAACAAAACATGACAGAAAAAGTCTCATAGTTTTAAACACACACCGCTATATGGTGCCAAGTAGGATATTTGGTTACAATGGGGGGGTTTGACCTACATTTAGGGTTATTGTATATTCTGGCCCCTATAGTAATAGGTATTTTCCTATTGAGGGTGGTGAGAGATTATAGTCTTAACCCAATGCATAACACAAATGTTGTTGACTGCAAAGCAGTGATGACATAATCAAAACAAGACTATTATCTTGTATTACATATATTACATAGTAATGGCTTCCCAGACAGCTACCAGCCTGCTCCAGACTAACTGTAGACAAACTGTGCTGTATGTGCTTAATGCTAATATGTATGAAGTGTTTCCATTAACAAAAATGCTAATGAACTTTCTTTCCACACTGGCACTTCACAGTCACATTTCCATGAAAATAGTTATTTCATTTACAATATTTTGCAGAAAAGCAAACAATTTCTGTCCAAAACTGCATTCATTTATGTCATGTAAACACCCAAGTTAATTAAACCAGGAATGATTAACTTTTTGGACATTTGGAGCTGTAGGAAAGGTCTCCAGTGTAACCAGTGTCCGGGTTTAGTGGCAATTCCTCACCTTTTGGGGTTGTCCATGTTTGGTACATGGTAGCCTGGCTTGCACTTGTACTTGCAGAAGGAGCCCACTTTCAGATCGTTTGCATTACAGCGCTTGGTTTGCAGCACGGCGTTAGGCACCGGAGGTGGCGCTGGGCACCGCAGCTCACAGAGAGCCTCGGGGAAAGACCACATACCATCCTCCATGCATGTCAACACGTTGTTGGTGCCTGAGGGAAGGAGCAAGAGACGAGTGGAATGAGTGGTACCATAGAGGCACGCCATTGTACACAGTCAGACTCCAATCAATAGCCTCTTGCTATTTCGCTGAAACTCTGCCACCCACCCACAAGCTGTGCAGGCTCCCTGCACTGGAAAAAGCACTTCTTTCCATAGGTGGTGCCCTCCGGGAAGTCGAAATGGGCAGGGTGCACGTGATACTTGTCTGGCCGCCCACAGTCCACCGGTTCACAGGTCACCTGCTTGTTCCATTTCCCTTCAGCGCAGGTGAGGGTCACAGTGGAATCCGACTGCGTAGACAGAAAAAAAGACCACAAGAGGATACAGCTTTGCGTAGAGCTTTAAATCAAAAGGCACAGGCCATTAACATAAGGTTATGAAGAACATATACCCTGTATAAAAGGATGTAAAATAGTGTTTTTTGACAGAATAATAAAAGATCTGCCCATTTGTAAGGGGCGTATCTGTTTTTTTCTGGGGTGTTGATAATAGATGGCTTAAGTATGGCATATAAAGCTGTCAGGAGCCGAGGCAAATGAAGTCAGAGGTCATCTCTGGTGATTTAATAAGTCACTGCAGAACTTTGGACCACTTGTAAAACCATCAGCAGGGCTCAGGCCGAGGTGCTAGACCTTCCCGTCCTGCCAAGACCGAAACCTGAGAGCCGACTTGCCCACTGCCAGCCGGGCGGAATGTGCGCCGGGGTGGTGTGGACCAGCCGTTATTTTTGACCCTTCTCTGCAAACGCAAACAGCACACGTGCTCAAATACGCCTGGCGCACTGATCCTCCCCCAAACACGCTCCTGTCCTCGCAAAACACACAAACACAAAACAGACAAACACATACGCGGCCACGGTGCACAGCACACAACACGCCCTGTACAACAATGTCTGTTTATTGGTTGTGAAATGCCACAGCATTCCTTACCAAATACAACTCGGGCGGTGAGGACTTGCCCGTGGAGCCTAAATGTATTTGTCTTCTTTAAAACTTTAAACGTGCTCACAAAAATTCCTACACTTTCTGTTGCCTGCTGTTTATTGTGATGGTGTTTACTGGGGGGAGAAAGTAGAAGACTCTGGGCCGAGGCTGTAAAGGACTGACACGGAGCAAAGGATATGATACTTATTTAAGCAACTCTGCAATAAATAAAAATTTTAATGTGATACTTGGACATGGGTACACACTAACATTCAAAAGTTTGGAATCAAAAAAAAAAAAATGTTAATTGAAAATGTTAGTTAAAATGTTCATTTAAATATGGTAACTGTTAATGAATGGAATTGTTAATGTAGAAATGCCTCTTATCAGCAACTATTAGTTCACTAATTCAGGTCTGTCACTTTAAATGCTTCATACATTATTTGAAGACACTTCTGCAATGATCTTGGTAGAGCAAAAAAAACTGCACTAATTAAAGAGGCAATAAATTCAGACAAGTTGAGTATCTGGTGCCTAAGTAAATGTCGGTTTAGCCACATCATTATTTATAACTTTGTCCGTGAATGCTTCTTATTATTTTTGTAATATTTTCTGTTTAAAATAATTTCTTGATTTTCAGTGGATGACACATAAAAAAAAGTAAAATATTTTTTCCATTCTGAAAGAGAAAATAATTTTTTTAGGACAGCCACAAAATGCAGGATAATGGCCATTGACGCATCCATTTAGCATTTAGCATCCATAAAAAGGATGCTAAAGAGCTTCAAAACTGTTTTGTTGGCTGGTGATAGGTGCCATATTTGTACACTATGCAGCATTTTAATTTTGGCCGCCAAAGATTCCGTGTGGCATTAGAAAATGTTCTCTTTCTTTTAAAACAGTAATGCTGATCGCTTTTGGAATCTAATGCTTATCTAATGTTCTGTACTCTCGCAGGAAATGTACCACCAGCAAAAAAAAAGAAAAAATTGAGAAAAAACAGCAGGAAACTGTTGAAATGCAATCCAGACGCAGTTACAAAATGTCGTTTTCTCTACCACACTTCCCTCCAACAAGCCCCCCTTGCCTTTCCTACTTTCCTCTCAGTAAAGCGCTCTTATTGAAAACAGCTTACTGTGAAGCGAGCCTTGAATACCGTAATTAAATACAAAGCACTTGGTGAATGTGCATCCTGAACTGTCCATGAAGTACACCCTGCCACTCGAACCTGATGTCATTTTCATGATCACATCTCAACGTATCCTGACTTCTTTTGCATCCTCTGCTGAGTAGATATAATGTGTTTGAAAATGAAAGCAATAGATTTTTCTCTGACCCCCCTCAAATCAACTACTACTAACATTCAGACACCAAATTCATTCAATTTAAACACGCCTTCAATACACATTTATGGAATTCATTTATCAGATACCCTTATCCTGAGTGCCTTACAATCAGCAAATACAGGGACAGTTCCCCTGGAGACGCTCATGGTTAAGTGTCTTGCTCAGGGATGCAATGGAAGTAAGTGGGGTTTGAACCTGTGACTTTGTGGTCTTGTGGTTCTTAGGCCACTACCACCCCTTTCACGCCCTGTAAATGGAATGGCCAGATCTGTCGGTGAGAAGGGACTGAAGAACACTGCCACCTGCACAGCGATCCCATCTTAAAAGTGTTTTACACACTCCTGCTTGCTTTGATACAAAAAAAGAAAGCCAGTCAGAAAAGGGAACTGCCATCCCAAAGGGTGGGATACGGGGCGGGTGTCTGCGTGCAAGGAGTTTCCTTCTTTTAAAAATTTACAGCTGCTGATTCCTCCTCCACTGAGTGTTTAACTGCCACTGACTACTGTGCCTAATTCAACCCAGATGCCCCACTCGCTCCACCTCCAACTTCCACAAAGAAAAGGAACTCGCTGTCCCCTCCTGCCCCCCTCAAATGTTGTTTGCCTAACGGTGATTTCAGGACATGCTCTGCTTTCAATAACACTTTGGCAAAAAAAAGCTTGCAAGCAGCCAGGAAGTTGTGGCCACAGAAACATGACATTGTTGTTGTGTTACCTCCCTGCCGGACCACCTCATTTACGTCCCTGTGACCTGCTCTTAAATCATTAACACCATCTTTGTCTGATTTATTGGCACCGGATCAGAAAATAACATTAATTTATCATCATTTTAAGGGGATATCCCTGAATCATGATGCCACCCAGCACAAATGAAAGGTGCTACAGCGGGGTTAATGAACTGGCTAATTGCTCTCAATTGCAGAAGACAGATTTGAATTCCCCCTGTGCATGAATGAATGAACTGTAATAATTTCTCCCTCTCCTTGCTGCAATCGGCACATTCCAGCGGTAACAAGGCAGCAGGATTTGCCTGCTACAGTCATCCACGCTTCGTCCAAAGTGCATTTAGCCCTTTTTGGCTTTCACCCACTTCACTGGAGTTGCCAGCAAGACTCAGCATGGGGTTCTACATCGATCATCTACAACATTAAGACCACTGACGGGTGACGTGAATAACAGTTCCATGCATTTCAATGGCACCTGTCCAGGGGCGTGAACATAAGGCAGCAAGTGAACAGTCAGATCTCGAAGTGTGTGAAGATCGAAAATGGATGAAAAGATCCACATAATGATGAAGTGACAACAGGGTCAATGGCTGGTGTGTATTGGCAGCCCAAACGGTCTACTGAAGAGGAACCACATTACAACATGATGGAGTCCACAACAGTTTTTGGTGCATGAGTTAATATATGCAGTATTGGGCAGGTAGTTTTAATGTTGTGGCCAGTCAGGAAAGTGCAACTGTCTGTGCACTACCATGTGAGAATTTTCACATGCCGCCTTGGCCCGGGAAACAAGCCGCGAGCGGCTGTGCGCTCTCTACCCAGACCACCTTTACGTCAACAAGAGCAGCCGTCTACTAGATGGAAAGTTTTAACACCACGCGGCATAATGAAAAAAGACAGAGGCTTAACAGTGGCGGCTACTTTTGTGAAACGTCTCCCTCTCACCTTACATAACCGGAGCAGACGGTAACCACAAAGGCCCCCGAGCCCCCCGTTATGGGCCCCAAATACGCAAAACGTTATATAACCCAAACCCTCCCCAAAAGCTGGGAGAAGCTTGTCCGCCTTTCTCTAATGCGTAATAGCTGCTGATTCGAGTCCAGCGCTTTTTCAGCGGCCAGCGGTTGCTGGCTGCACGACTTAAAACACACCTAAGTACAGTACACTCTTTCGCCTGCAAAATGTTTACCTGCCACCATTTCTTTTCACCCAAGGGGCGCTAACGCAACACGTTAGGCTACAGCAGCCAAGTAGTAGGAACTGGAGGGAGCTGAGCAACTGTCCCGCAGTTTTTTTTCCCCAGTCGTGGCGAGGGTCACTGAGTTGCCGTAAAACACTGAAGCGTCCTCGTCGAGGGCAGATCACGCTGACAGATCTGTGGCTCCAGCGATCCATGGCTGTGGCATGAAATAAGGGCCCCGGGGACATCGCTGACAGCCACATTGAGCTCTTATGTATTTCTGATGTCAAATGGGCTTGAACAAATTACATCTGGACGGACCGACTTTGACACATTCATAATAGATTCAAACTGAAACGAGCCTGAAATTGCAGGCATGCGCAGCAACATGAAGACACGAATGGATATTAGTGGGTAATCGTTCTCGCTGCTTCATTTACTTATTCATTTTTGTAGAGCCTGGCGACTGTACAGCAGTTCACTTGCTTTCCACAGCAAATTTTTTTACACAAGAAACATTGTCAGAAGTTATAAGTTTTATTGTGAAAAGGTCATTTGATCGTTAATCATTCAATATAAACAAAATAAATTCAATTATAAATAGGCAAGAGTCACGTAAGACAATAGCAGAAATGTGCAGGATATTTCCAATTAAATTAATTATATAAATGACCTGTGAATTTTTGGCTCAAATTGCCTCCGGTTAGGTGTAAGTTGGTCCATGTCACTGGGTGTCTGGAGGTAAACTGACCCCTAAGGTCCCCAGTACAGACCTCCTCTCATATTTTAAATCTAAACATGAGCTACATGAGCAACCTGAGCAAAATTGAGTTAGTCCTTGTTTTATTTATGGTACTTTGCCTTTCTATTTGTTTCTCTCTTTGTGCACACTTTCAGTTGTCACATGACACCTAATGGGTCACCTTAGTAACTGTCTCATCTTTTTTCCACTCTTCCCTAGAGTTCATACATGTACATGCACATATTGGACTTACTAGTAAATACATTTTCTCTAGCAATACTATTGTCTGTATATGATTATGTTGATGATAGAAATAATCTCTGACTTACACCATTCCATAACAGTTCTTGTGTATGAAGAATAATTTAGCTCTTTTCCAAGTATCCATCTAAACATGGAACAGTGTAATACAATGAACTCAGACAGTAACTAGGGACACGGCACACGCAGACGAGCTCTTTAGTTCTCATTTAGCACTACATTAATCGTGAAACCTTCTGGCCAACAATTTGCACTCCAAATAGCAAGCAACAAATCACTGCAAAAGTCGACAAAAGTTCAGGAGGAAGACCACGCTAAATGGCAAAGTGACGACAATTTAAGACACCAGCTCCACCGCTGTCTCCCAAAAGGTTTTAATTTTATTTTGAGTCACAAGGGACGTTCCCATGGTTACAGCCTTGTCAAGCAAAGTGGTTAAGGAAGAACGAAGCGAAACCGCAAACAAGCCTGTTGCTCAGCCTCTTTCACCCCTGAGCTTTTTTACTGTGAGAAGTCATTTATGCCCTTACAACTCAGTTAGAATAACCTACGAGTACTATAAAACTTTACTGCTGCCTTCCCCATAAGCGGTTTGCTGATGAATAGATGATAATCATTACCTAGATGTGTGTCCATGGGTATTTAATTGAATGATGGCACATGGGAAGGCATTCAGGCAGATGTCGCCTACGTGGCATAAAACAGTGTGTGGACGTAGACCAGTACCTGTGTCTTGATGATGTCATCGTCTCTGTGAACCTTCAGCACATATCCACGGTTACAAGTGATGGTGCAGCGCGCTCCGTTACCGTAGCCCTGGCTGCTGCAATCCATCAGCGAGTTGTGGACCATGGGCTTCTGACAGTCAATGGCATCACAGGAGTAATGGACGCAACTGAAGAAATTAAATTTGATGGCTTAAACACAGACAGTCTTTCCACACAGAACATGAATTTTACATTCAAAGCTGGTTACCTAACAACAGTTGCTGAGGGTCAATACAAATATTCAGACCCTTAGGAAATGGCATGATAAAATACTTTGAGAATCAAGATGTCTGGATTGTGGGATTTGGTGTCTGACCACATCCCTGTGTCAGAGTGTTGTGCTGAGAAATGTTTTCAGGGCTGGGAAAGAATTAAGAAACTCTCAAAAATAAATAACTAAACCAAAATCGTAAAAAAAGGTGGTGGTGGTGATGGGTGAGGGGGGTGTCTTAAGGCAAAAACTAGTCCTAAGCGCAGGACATAAAACTGGATTAGGTTAATGGTCATGTTGAGACCAGAGGCTTTGTGTTTTGTAGAGGAGCAGCGCACTGCGGTAGGCAAAGTTGGACGTTAGCACAGATATTTCTCTAGTTGTGGGGCCGGTCTGGGGTGCGCTTGAGCAACCAAAAGAAAAGAAACTGCTTATAAATAGTGTGAGGTAGATATGACCACACAGAATTATGGCAAGCACGTCTGTGTTAATCCTAACATCAACACAATGAGAAATGTTGCCCATACACTGCCCCGCCATGTAGGAGTATGGTCCTCTTGTTAAGATTAGTAATACCTGCATCAGCGAGACATGACAAGCAGTGGAGCATTGAGTTCAAATGTTCGTCCTTAATTAACTCAAATTGCCCATATGCTTACATTTATTTACTATTTTTGTAATTTTTTAATGCATTGGTACTACTGAAGCATTCCTTCTATTTTAGATTTTGTGGACAGAAATAGCTACTCTCTCTAGTTTTAACACATAATGTGATCATACCTAGAGCCTAGTAGAGCCTAGACAAAAATAATAAAAAAAAAAACCCATCCTAGTAGATGGCAATAAATACAATATTTTGTGAGTGCTGAAACAAAAAAAAGGGGGGGGGGATCCTAGTGGCCTAGTGGGTAACACACTCGCTTCTGAACAAGAAGACCCAGGTTAAAACCCCACTTACTACCATTGTGTCCCTGAGCAAGACACTTAACACTGAGTGTCTCCAGGGGGACTGTCCCTGTCACTACTGATTGTAAGTCGCTCTGGATAAGGGCATCTGATAAATGCTTTAGATGTATAGTGGCAATCACCTAATATCTGTTATCTTTATATTACGTGCATGTATATTGTATGTAACAATCATTGTATGTCATAATCAATTGGGCTGTATGACTTTGGACTGCAAGAACATCACTTTAGTTTCTAACTATAGAATCTGTATGTAAAAAAGCAAAAAAAAATCTCTACATCTCTGAAGCAGTCAAAGTGGAGCATCTCACCTTTGACCCATGGGATTGTAGATCTCATTGGTCTGGCAGCCACTGATGGTGATAGGATCAAAGTACTGGAAGGAGCGCAGTCCCACTCCAGAGATGGCGACCAGGTGAGAGCGGAAGCGCACCTCTATGGCTTTGGTTCTGTAGAAGGGTGTGCTCAGGTCGTGGCTCACCGGAATGACCAGTGGATTGTTCCTGCAGCTCAGGCGCCAGTCACCTGCAAGAGGGTCCAAAAAGAAAATGACAGGAGAAAAAAAAGCCTAAATGAGTCCAAACCCTCTGGAATGTATTGGCTGTTATAAAAAAACAATATGATGACGAAAAGCAGACCTAGATTGTGAGTTTGTTCCAGTGTGTCCACAAGCTGAATGGTGATGTTACACTGGGTCTGGTCAAGGTAGCTTGTCCCATCTGCTGCAAAGTGGATAATAACAGCTGCTGCCACCATAGGATGTGAATAATAAGCCTAGAGATAGTGTAGCACAGGAAGACATGAGAGCTTTGTGACCATATTTGTACTGATGACTATCATATAGGGTATTCATATAGGGTGTTAAATAGGGTGGTAGTAGCCTACTGGGTGACACACCCGCCTATGAACCAGAAGACAAAAAAGTAACAGGTTCAAACCCTGCTCACTACCATTGTGTCCCTGAGCAAGACGCTTAACCCCAAGTTACTCCAGGGGGAGACTGTCCCTGTAACTACTGCCGTCTGATCAATACCATAAAAAATGTAAAATGTAAAAAAAAAGAATAGTCAATACTCCAGAACATGTTTGTCATTGTGTCTGTCATTATACAATTACCGTGGCATCAATAAACTAGAATTTTTACGTAAAACACATTGAATGAATTTGTATAGATAGTGAATAGATTTGCAGTGCACAGATCTCACCTTTAGGTGGTACTGAGGGTTCCATGTGTTCTGCTGAGCCTCTTGACATGGGAACCAGGCGTACTGCGAAACTCCATCAGACAGATCAAACACTTTTGACTGACATGTCTGAAACACAGAATTTAGATTGCCACTTTTAATTCAAATTTATTACCTGCCAGTCAGCGAGTCCTCCAGACAACATTTTACATTTACTTCTACATCATTTATCAGACGCCTTATCCAAAGCAACCTATGGTAGTAAGTGAGGCTTGACCCTGTGACTTGGTTTTCTGGTTTGTAGGTAAGTGTGTTACCCTACTAGTACACAAAATGTTGTTTTTTTTTTATTATTTACCTGGCTAATATTTATCAGGTTGTCAAGGAAACATCCCACCCAGTTGCTACAAAAACACAAATTATTTAAGGACAATTATAAACAAATTACCTGAAGGGGTTTACTCCTAAAACATGGTAATAATGGTGGGTTGTTGGCCTGCAATTTGCCATCTCGGGGTAATTTAGACCATCTGGAGGCCTGCGCTCAAGTTTGAAAGGCGGACAAGCTCGAATGGCACAGTGGATCAAAGCTAGTGGAGGAACGCAGGCGATGTGTCTCACATGGCTACATTACATACCAACAAATGACATACCAGCCAGCGAAAGTGCCCGGTATCTCTTACACACCCGGTCACTTAATCCCTGTGCCTGCAATACTCGGAAAGTTATCGTAAAGTGGCACATACAGTCGTATTTCCACAGCCCTTCCACGGGTGAACCCAGGTCATGCAAACAAAGAGCCGCCTTAGACATACACTTCGTGTCATGTATGCCACGGGACACCGTTTATGATGATGATAAACCAAGGGCAATGCTACTGCTCCGGGTCCTATTTGGTTACCTTAATGTCTTTAAGATCGATGTCTCACAGCTATTCTTGTACGGCTATGATGTATTGTGGTCTGCATTCACCATCTGTTTACACTTTACTGTAACAGTGCACTGTGCAAAAGGTGGACCCCATTTATATGTTTGGGTGCAGAAAAACCTCTGCACACTGATGTAGGGTTTTTGTAATGTAAATTTCATGTTAATTAAATACCTAAATGGTAGAAATAACAGCACTGCTGTTTAAAATTAAGCTCAGAAAATTAAGCAAATATACTCAAGATCATATGTGAACAAGGTCATTTGTTTTTGCAATTAAACAAATAACAACATTCAAAAACTATTTTGTGCTAAGTATGCATCCTGTGTACCATGCAACAGAAGCAAGAGTGCAGTTGGCTGTCATTGCACAATTAATGCTCTCTGTATTTTGGGTCCAGCTTGCAAGCCTCACTGGGGATTTTGCTCCATCAGCGAACCAGTGTAATGGACTGTCTAGTGGTTACGTTGACCCTGTTTACTTTAAAGAATATCATTGTAGCTTTTACTGGATTAAAATTGAATTTACGTCACGTAATTATAGCTGCAGTCTTTGATAAAAGTTATGTAAATACTGGAAATTCTCCAAAATATCATGTAAGTTTTTGAAATATACGATGAGGCCCACTTCTGATCAACTGATTTAGCTTGACAGAGCCAAAAAAAAGAGCAAATAAGCATGTCAAATTTTCATACATACTCTGCCAGAAATAACAGTAAACTGTAAACTGGCCACAATTTTGAAATTACAGCATTAATACAAAAATAATTCAGCAATACAACTTGCTATACACAGAGATCCAAAGGCCGAATCCAAAGGCAGTGGTGGCCTAGCCAAGGCAGTGGTGGCCTAGCGGTTTAAGAAGCGGCCCCGTAATCAGAAGGTTGCCGGTTCGATTTCCGATCCGCCAAGGTGCCACTGAGCAAAGCACCGTCCCCACACACTGCTCCCCGGGTGCTTGTCGTGGCTGCCCACTGCTCGCTCAGGGTGATGGGTTAAATGTGTGCTGTGCTGCTGTGTATCACAAGTGACAATCACTTCACTTTAAGAATGCCAGCGACAGTCAAAATTTCACAGTACAGCATGACATTCAGGGTATTATTACAATAATAACACATTTTACTAGAGGTAGAAACTATAATGGTACTGTATATAATTTTTTTTGTTGAGGAAGCATCACAGACTAACGGCAATATTTTGTGTAAGACCTAATGCATTGGATGTCAATTAAAGCACTGATAATCTAGATGTGTTTTTCACATTTGTAAAGTCCACTGATGTCATTGTGAATAAGAAATCTGAGTTCCCATTAAAACGAGGAAGATCAGATTAGGTGAAATCTGACGCTTTCGTGCAGTACAAAAACTTCATTCATTATGAGCCCACAGTAGTAGAGGCGTGTTAACAACTGGCAAAAGCACGAAAGTGAGTTCCACACCACAGATTCCACCAAGATGTTAGGTTTGAGCCGCAACCATAAATAAGAGCAGAAATCTGCTGAATGGGCTGGACCGCATCCTCCAGCTACGCCGGGACCCGTGTGAATCTCGGCTGAAGGCAAGGAAGACTCATAACATCCTATTATTCACATATATCATGAAATTTGAATGACGCATGCGCATTTTACCAGGGGAATTGAGAAATCTGATGTAATTCTTCCAAGCCGGCAAGTGAGGCAGGGGAGAATGAGGGGGACGAGCTGCAGCCCATCTTCCTCTCATCAGGGACACTGTTATAACCGGACTAACCCTCTCACATCTTACATCAGCATGTGAGAAAGAAATATTACACAGCCTCCTCACATTCTTGATGTTCTCACAGTAAAATCCACAAAAAATCTATCACAGATGAAAGCACACAGTTACAAAATGCAGTGATTTAGAGGCGAAGTACTGACTTGTTCTTTTACAGAATCAACTCGAACAAATGGAAAGGAATGTTTCTCGTAGTATTTTATGTGTACAGTGCACGCTATAAAGCAGGCGTGCATTAAAAGTTACTGCGACCCATATAACCCAGTTTCCTTTTCTTATAAAGCCCAGTCTATATTTTATGTAACAATATGGTCTAATATAACAGTGAAGTATGGTTTTGTAGTCCACTATAAATCTTTAGGTTTCTGCGCAGCACGAAACCAATTTAATTTTTTCTCGACATGATTAATTTAATAGCATGCATATTTTTGTACACAGGAGTATTTTACAACAAAAGCCGTGAAGCAAGATAAAAGTGGACAGGAAAAAAAAATTATAAATCATTTGAATCATGAATTTATGAATATATCAGATTTAGCTGAGCAGGGTGTACAACCCTCTCATTTTCTGTAAAAAAAATTCTATGCGCTTTACAGCTTCCATATGTGAGTCTGAGCAAAAGTTCACAGTGCTGACGGAACGGTTAGATAATACTTTACTGATTCTATATTGTGCCTGAAGTTCTGTCACATGACAGGGTGTTGCAAATTGCACCCGAGGTCATGCTATTATGCCATATATCAACATATGGCATAATAGCATGACCTCGGGTGCAATTTTCCTTTCATGCGGTTCTCTAAACAAGGTTATTTACCAGGTTCAAGTCATTTCCAACGTCAGATGATGATGCTTGTCATTTATCTGGTTAGTTAATGACTGTTTTCAGATTAGCTAAGAAAGACTTTTGGGAAGCAAGAAGTGTCAATATGACAGATGTACACCACCCCAACAAAAATCCACCTACGTAGTATAGTACATTAGAACACTTTGTCCAAAACTACTATGCTTTATGATTAGTTACGACCTCGTATTTTGACTGGTTATTTTTCTGGTATTTCATCTGATATTTAAGTGAAATTAAGCCAGGTGACCAGTGTTGCTAGATCCTAAATGTTAAAGTATCGTTCCAGCAGCTTAAAATTACACGATTTTGAGAACAATTATTGTGAACACACAATTTCTATTCTGACATTGCTCAGAAAATCTGCTTCAATAACACATATTATCATAGATTATGCATATTATAGTGTATAATGCAACACCTACAGAATTTTTGTGAAAACCACCTCTGGGCAGAACAGTGCCTCTTTAAGGAGTGCAGGATGAGTCCCTACACTGAACAGTAGTGCTGTAGTCAAGACTGTATAAACCAAGACATTGTCGAGACTAGAGGCATCAAGACCAAGACACTACTGAGACTTGATGGTAATGAGACCAAGACCAAGACAAACTAAGGTGAAACCAAGACCAAGACTGAAAACAGACTCAGGCTAGAATCGACATCACATTACTCAGATGTAGAGAAAAAGGCAAACAATTATGCACACACATTATTTAAAGTAACGTCATATAAATTAACCTCTAAAAACAGCTAATCAAGTTTTAGCTTCATTTAAGAATGTCATACCATGAAATTATTGCTGCTCTTGTACACAGACACAGGCTCAGCTGACAAAGTCAGCCTACACAGACTTCGGCCGTGTTATTGACTTCATCCAAAAACAATTACAAGGTCCGGGGAAAATACGGAAGAAGTTAGAATCATATTAGCTTCGTTGGATTCAGATGGGTCAGCATACACACGTAAACGGAGACTTCACAGGAGAGAGCGCTTCTCAAAAGGGGATTATATTATTATTATATTTGACAAGTTTGTTGACAAGTCAAACCCTGTATTATTAATGGGTGGCTTCTCATGTAAAATAATTTGTCTTAACTCCTACAAAACAAGCAGTGATCCAAGAGTTATTAGGGGCTATTTTATAGAAGTTTTGGAAATATTACATAACTGTCCTACACTTAAGCCAACAGACCGTGGTATACAATACCTTGTGCACACAGGATCATATATTGTACTGTAGTAGTGATGTAGCTGCTTGCAAAAACAAAATATCTCCCCCTGAAAAAATGACTGTACAATGCGTGCATACACAACATTCTTTGTCAGATTTTGGAGGTTTTCCTCATACTTTGATGACAAGCAACTCAGAGCTAGTCAACATTCTTACTTTTCAAGTAGCTTTTTCTCCAGGTGCCTGGTGAATGCATGAATGATGTTCATAAACTTTAGTTTAACATTCAACACCCCCATTCCTCAGCAACTGGTCAACTGTGCAGTGGTGCACAGCTCCAACCACATCACCGAGTTCACTGATGACACGACCGTGGTGGGTGTCATCAGCAAGAATGATGAGTCAGCATCTATTTTTTCACAATCTATTTCTGAACGTGGACAAAACTAAAGAGTTGATTGACTTAAGAAGACAATGGAGGGACCACTCCCCACTGAACATTGAGAGATCTTGTGTGGAGACTGTCCAGAATACAAAGGTGTTCATGTAGAGGAGAACCTCTCCTGGCCTCTCAACACCAGTTCAACAGCCAAGAAAGCCCAGCATCATATTTATTTCCTACAGAGGCTGAGGAAAGCCGATCTCGCACCACTCTTTCTCACCACCTTCTATAGAGGGACTACAGGGAGTGCAGAATTATTAGGCAAGTTGTATTTTTGAGGAATAATTTTATTATTGAACAACAACCATGTTCTCAATGAACCCAAAAAACTCATTAATATCAAAGCTGAATGTTTTTGGAAGTAGTTTTTAGTTTAGCTATTTTAGGGGGATATCTGTGTGTGCAGGTGACTATTACTGTGCATAATTATTAGGCAACTTAACAAAAAACAAATATATACCCATTTCAATTATTTATTTTTACCAGTGAAACATCTCCACATTCACAAATATACATTTCTGACATTCAAAAACAAAACAAAAACAAATCAGCAACCAATATAGCCACCTTTCTTTGCAAGGACACTCAAAAGCCTGCCATCCATGGATTCTGTCAGTGTTTTGATCTGTTCACCATCAACATTGCGTGCAGCAGCAACCACAGCCTCCCAGACACTGTTCAGAGAGGTGTACTGTTTTCCCTCCTTGTAAATCTCACATTTGATGATGGACCACAGGTTCTCAATGGGGTTCAGCCACGCTGTGGAGTACTTGGACGTGTGTAATGGAGCATTGTCCTGCATGAAAATCATGTTTTTCTTGAAGGATGCAGACTTCTTCCTGTACCACTGCTTGAAGAAGGTGTCTTCCAGAAACTGGCAGGACTGGGAGTTGAGCTTGACTCCATCCTCAACCCGAAAAGGCCCCACAAGCTCATCTTTGATGATACCAGCCCAAACCAGTACTCCCCCTCCACCTTGCTGGCGTCTGAGTCGGACTGGAGCTCTCTGCTCTTTACCAATCCAGCCACGGGCCCATCCATCTGGCCCATCAAGACTCACTCTCATTTCATCAGTAAATAAAACCTTAGAAAAATCAGTCTTGAGATATTTCTTGGCCCAGTCTTGAAGTTTCAGCTTGTGTGTCTTGTTCAGTGGTGGTCGTCTTTCAGCCTTTCTTAGCTTGGCCATGTCTCTGAGTATTGCACACCTTGTGCTTTTGGGCACTCCAGTGATGTTGCAGCTCTGAAATATGGCCAAACTGGTGGCAAGTGGCATCTTGGCAGCTGCACGCTTGACTTTTCTCACTTCATGGGCAGTTATTTTGCGCCTTGGTTTTTCCACATGCTTCTTGCAACCCTGTTGACTATTTTGAATGAAACGCTTGATTGTTTGATGATCACACTTCAGAAGCTTTGCAATTTTAAGAGTGCTGCATCCCTCTGCAAGAAACCTCACTATTTTTTACTTTTCTGAGCCTGTCAAGTCCTTCTTTTGACCCATTTTGCCCAAAGGAAAGGAAGTTGCCTAATAATTATGCACACCTGATATAGGGTGTTGATGTCATTAGACCACACCCCTTCTCATTACAGAGATGCACATCACCTAATATGCTTAATTGGTAGTAGGCTTTCGAACCTATACAGCTTGGAGTAAGACAACATGCATGAAGAGGATGATGTGGACAAAATACTCATTTGCCTAATAATTCTGCACTCCCTGTATTGAGAGCATTCTGACCAGCTGCATCACTGTCTGGTTTGGGAACTGCAACACATAGGACCACAAGACCCTACAGCGGATAGTGAGGAAAGACTCTACACACCCCTCACATGCACTCTCCACCCTCCTACCATCCGGAAAAAGGTACCGAAGCATTAGGGTCCTTGGGCAGTGGTGACCTAGCGGTTAAGGAAGCAGCCCCATAATCAGAGGGTTGCCGGTTCGAATCCCAATCTGCCAAGGTGCCACTGAGGTGCCACTGAGCAAAGCACCGTCCCCACACACTGCTCCCTGGGCGCCTGTCATGGCTGCCCACTGCTCACTCAGGGTGATGGGTTAAATGCAGAGGACAAATTTCACTGTGTGCACCGTGTGCTGTGCTGCTGTGTATCACATGTGACAATCACTTCACTTTCACTTTCACTGCCAGATTGTGCAACAGTCACCTAAACACTCACGGACTATCCACGCTGAACTGACAGGCACTTTACTTAATATGTTCAGAAAAAAAAAATATATATATACACACACACACACACACACACACACACACACACACACACACACACACACACATATATATATATATATATATATATATATATATATATATATATATATATATGTATGTTACAATTCTATTACAGCATTATTTGCACATTACCACAGCAGAATTAGCACATTGTTACTCTGCACAATCCAGACTTGTTACACTGGTTTTTACCGCTGCCTGTATTGTTATTGTTGTCCTGCATGTCCCATTTTTGCTCTTTATGTCAGTATGTAACTAGTCAGTATGTTTAAATGTTACATGTAGCACCAGGTCCCAAGGAAATATTGTTTCGTTTCACTTGGTACTGTCTCACTGTATGTTGCTAAAATGACAATAAAGCTCAACTTGAACTTGAATTTTCTTGCATGTGCACACGCAAAGGGACGAATCAAAATCCTGGACAATACGAGACGGTTGGCAACCCTAATTGGAGAATGTAGACGATGTCACAGCAGTCTCCATTAAGGTGCCCACCCCCCGTTTATCAAGTGATGCTCAGCCCACCGCACCATCTCCTTGCTCTGTGGCAAACAGTGGGAGCACCACGCTATTGGGCAATCGAAAGCCGCAAAAAAGATGCATCTGCCTTTAAATAATGACACTCTTTGACGAGGATGTGCTATTTCCCTTTGAGACAGCTATTTTCGAGACCAATATGAGGCTGAGGCCAAATAGTGTCAAGACCAAGAAGAGAGACCAAGACCACAAAAAAATGGGCTCAAGACCAAGACCGTTCTGAAGAACTCCAATACTACTGAACAGCCCAGAATACCATTTGCACATTACAAGAGCAGAAAACTTTACTTTAAGTGCTGCTACTGACTTTAACCACCCAGTAAAACTGGGGTATTTCTCCTATTCATTTCTGTAAGTCTGATGGCGATGTAGCATATGCGTACTCTTTTCATCTTCCTTAACTGCAAATCCACCAGGCAAACCCACATTTAAACCACTTATCATTGTTCACCTTGTGTGTCACCACACATTACATCAGGTGTGTCAAACTCACTTGCACAAGGGGCCAAAATGTATGGGATTGCGTTTGATAAGGCAACTGAAGCCCTGCTGTATGGAATCATGTTCAGCAAGGCAACTGAAGCACCGCGGGTCACACGTTTGACACCTACGTGTTACATTTTGCATTGATTGGTTGTAAAGGCACGACTGCACATAAACACGCTAAGATAGTCTGCCAGGTGAAAACAAGGGTATGTACCTGGCCGTGCTAATGAAAAAAATTATCGTACATTTTTGGCATTTTTTAATTATTGATTGTACAGAGTGTACAATTATCACAGAATTACAATAATTATCACACGCCCTGAAACAGTAATACTAACCCAGTTCGTTTTTCTAACCTAGATTCTAACCCAATGCTAATCCCCCTGAATGCATACTACCTTTGTGACTGCTGGATATCCCACAACCACCTCTGCTGGACAGCGTATCTTGTCTTTGTGGGACACGTCCACTTCAGTGGCCCACTGGTCCAGGAAGCCTTGCGGAATAAAAAGGCCACAGTCTCGGACGCTAGTCTGCCGCTCGAAGTCCTCACACACTCCGTCTCCATCATAGAAATAGCACAAGCTGGGCTCATCTGCAAACAAAAGGCCATTGACCCAACAGTGAAATAAACAACAGTAACATTAATCTTCTGTATTGCATGATGCAGGAGCATTATGGCTAGATTAACAGTTAGCATCATGTGCATTTTAATCTGACTTGAAACAACATTTCCCAAAAAATAACAAGTCCTGACATGTGACAAATGTGACACAAGCCAGTCCTGTGACTTGCTAATGGAATGTTAAAAATGCAACGTCATGGCCGTTGTTTTGAACAGACAGTTTCCATCTGTGTCCCGGGACCTTGAGGTGTTAGCTAGCTATAGACATGTGCGCCAACACCCACTCAGCTTTCAAGGAAGGATCTGATAGTCAGCTGTACGTTTTTTTTTTCCCCTTCATGTGCGTGATACGCTACTGTCACCTGCTCCTGCTAGTAAACAGCTGTTCGTAAAGTCAGCAAGATGGCCAGGAAACACGTTTGCAGGAAATCCACTTATCAATCTCTGCACTCTTTCCCCAGTGCTGCTGAAACAATGTCACCAACTGGGGCTTTTGCAAAAACAGCGGCGCATCCTCCTTCCCCAGTGAGGCTGATATATCACACAGCGGAAGACTACAAGTAGGGACGGCCCTGGATCAGGGTGGCACCTTGTCTCCTGTTTTTCAGCACTGGAACACCCATTCTTTCTGAAATACTCTGCCATCACACTGCAGAGCCTAATATAGAAGCATGTCAGGACCAGGCTGACAGAAATGTGATCCAGCAGCCCCATTTGGATTTATGGGAGCCTGAACTCAGTGAACCTCCTCCATTGTGCCTACCCACGGCTTTCTTGTCTCCTCGTGGAGAATGTTACTAATTAGAAGTGTTGCCGATGTCACCTATTCAGAGCACCTAATGTTTCCGGGGTCGGCACGATTAAAGCACATATTCACTTCAAATGGCGCCTGAGTCACTACTCTCGCTTCTCATTAACACTTTTGTAACACAAAAAAAGGGTGAACAACTAAGGCTACTGAGGCTAGCAGGAAACCGCCCAGAAAGAGCCGATAATGTGCAGGATGTGTAGATCTAAAGCACTACAAGCTGGGAACTACTTCTTTTGTAGATCCACTGACATGTGGCAATTATGGTGCTATTGTCTGGGTACTTGTTTCATGCTACATTGTTAGCATTTCAATTAACTAGCATTGCCTTGATCTGTAGCATTCCCCTGCGAATGGCACAAAGGGACTTTGCTGTTCTTTGACAAATTGAGCGCTAAAAAGGGAATGGGGAGATTAGACAAATACCACTGGACAGGATGAGACATCCAGAAGGAATTCACATCCAAGTAATACTGGGAAATAGGTGCTGTATAACTGAAAGGTGCAATGTTTGCAACAGCCATAATTCCAAATAATAAAGATAAACAAAATGCTAACTGTATTTATGATGTTGTATTTAAAAAATGTTGTAAATAAAGATGAAAAAATTTCTTGTCAAATACTGTCTCTAATTAATGAATTTTAAATTAACTAGATGGCCAAATGTTTCATATTTGATCGGCATATAAAGGCGGGTTAATCTGGGAAGCAGAAAAAGCAAAACACCTGTGATGTCACTGGGACAATTTTAGTAGAGAAATCAGAAAAGTAAAAAAAACCTAATAGACCAAAATTGACATTTATGATATTATGATGTATTACAGTCTTCAGGCAGTTCACGTATAGAGTACATGATGCTACATTCATGTGACAAAAAACATTGTTCTGTTCTGATACTGGCAGTTCACATTCATAATTGCAAGTCACACTCATCTTACCAACACAGTTGAACAAAGGCTCCTTCTTGCACTGACTAGAACATCCGTCTCCATTTGAAGAATTCATGTCATCGCACTCCTCACCCAAATAACTAAAAGAAAAAAATATATATATTTCTGCAGATTACTCGATCTGCAATGTTGCAATTATGTGATAAGCTCATTACTGAGCCAGCATTTGGAAATATTATGGCTGCTATACATAATTAACATTTCATGTCAGACAATGTTCCATATACAGGAAACAGGAATGTCTATGTAAAGTGATTACAGCTCTTACTTTTGGATTTGGCCGTCTCCACAGTAGGGTGTCCCCAGCCGGTGAGTGAGAGGTGGGGAAGGCTCGCTCTTTGCACGTTTTGAGACTGTGTATACTTGATAGGTATAAGTCTCACCAGCTTCGACATCCCTGTAACAAAAAAGTGCATTTCTTACAATATTTTAATAATATAAGCATATATAGGACTTATTAGGCTGAATGCTATAATAAATCAAAAGGTGCTTCATCAAATGATTCATTTATAGGTGTGCATCCATCTTATTGTACTTTTTTGTATTTTCCCCCAGATTTCTTTACCTTTTCTGTTGAACTGTGGGGGTTTAAGGTCACATTAAAGGTCAGAAAAGCTTGAACAATGATTTACTGTAGTCAAAATGTTTTACATCACAAAAACCTGGCATTTTAACAGGAATGTGTATGCGTTTTATAACCACTGTAAACTCAATCCAAAGCCCCAAAAATGAAATAAAATAAAAATAAATAAATATTATTTTTAGTTGACAGTTACTTTAAAGTCCCTCAAAACCACGATAACTATCCATAACCATATCTGACCGGGAGATAACCGATAAATAACCCAAAGCTGCAGTGTATCTCAGCGCTGACATGTGGCTCCCATTTCATTTTAATCAGATTAACTAAATTTCAGTTGCCAATACAGTGGGAAGCAAAGCAGGAATGCAGAGAATCATTTATACTGCATATTGATGCGAATTCTCAAGCGTGTTGTGTGACAGTGAACAGAGA
This sequence comes from Denticeps clupeoides, assembly GCF_900700375.1. Lineage (NCBI taxonomy): Eukaryota > Metazoa > Chordata > Actinopteri > Clupeiformes > Denticipitidae > Denticeps > Denticeps clupeoides. The sequence continues at coordinate 9,491,135 of NC_041717.1, read as the reverse complement.
TAAACAATGATTTATTCATTGGGTTTCACTTTATCCACCGAGCGGGTGACATTTACAGAGAAGAGCAAGATAAGCTGTCATCACGTGGAAGGTTTCCCCATCGGGTCCTCTAAACCACCTATACACTCAATCTCACATTCCATGGAGTGAAAACCAGAGCGTCCGAGTGACATTTTGGAAGAAATTATGAAATGTCATGGCAATTGTTATGGCGAAATGCATTTTGTTTGGTGACAGTGTCTTCTTTTTTTTTTTTTTGCTGGAGCTGGAATGTGTTATAGGTTTATTCAATGACATCATGGGTCCCATTTGGGGATGCCCTGGTGAGTCCATGTCCATTCGCTCTATGCGCTATTGATAAGCCAAGAAGTTTTTACTGACGGAGGTCCGGATGAGGTCAGGGAAGAGGTTGAGAGTGGAATGAGAGGAGACCCAAACACTGTACAATCCCTTTTTTCAGAGGAGAAAAAAAACTCGGTACCTGCTGATAAACAGGCATGGGGGCCCGAGAGAGAGTGGGGAAGTGATGGAGCAGCTCCTCACAGCCCCTCTGCACATTCCCACAAATCCATATCATCATCCTGTCAACACACCACACACTGTTTGTTTCCTTCCCCCGGCAGGGGATACCGGGATTGAAAACAGATGAGACCACCTCAACTGCTCGCAATCTAACATAAATCAATGAAGACTAATCCTCTGAGTTGGAATTAATAAAAGTCTGTTTAGTAAAGTGCAGATAAGAAGACCCTTGCTATTTCTTCCAGACGTCAGTAGTGGACGTTTTCACTTTCACTTATTGTAGAGATAGGAGCTCAGGGTTCTTCTGGAGCCCACAGGGCAGCTTCCCTTAAAGCACAATTCAAGAAATGTTTTCACAGCTAAAGATACAGCCAAATCACCAAAGAACCTGAGCACCATATTTGGGCACATATTATTTGGTGATACTGTATTGCATAATGGATGTTCAGCAACAACCCAGGAACCACCAAGGCCAAAGTCTGCCATGAACTGAAAACTGCTCAAATACCATTGTCACTGTTTTACATCGCCACGGGCTGAGAGGGTGGTTTTGCCTTTTGGCTAAAATGACAACAGGTACGTTTGGAAGAGCTTCCAATTCCAGACATTTCCTGGTGGCCCTGTCCCCTGTTTTCCTGACCGGCGTTTCATGTTGGTCTTGCCTTGATTGTTTACATCTGTGATAATCGGTAGACTGCCATGTCCATCTGCCATGACCGATGAGCTCACATTAAATGCTTCGGATAGCAGGTGACAGCTTCGCAGCAAAAACAGTCAGCCACTGTTCTCCCAGCTCTATGGTGCCGGCTCTCTTCATATCATTGATAAGGAAATTATCACACAACCACGAAAGACCTGAAACCTGGTGGAGGCCACATGGTGACAGTGACAAAAATTGTAAAACCAGTCATCTGACTTTTTTCCATCAAAAGAATTGGAAAAAACAAAAAAACGACCATGAGTAATTTATATGGGTTTTTTTTTTGTATCTTCATCGCAAGTGTGCTCGTGCTTTTATATAATTACCTATCCGAATGACCGTAGCAGGTTTTGTATCTGAGTGCCTTAAGTCCAGTTACTATTAACTTGTTTGGTCGCCTTTAACTTCCCTTAAGCCTACAACTGCGGAAGAAAGGGGTCTTGTTTAAGCCATTCACATGGTTCACTCACACAGAAAGATCAGAGCAAATGAAAAGAACTCGAGATGGAGGCCGGGGGAGGGGACAAGGGTATCACTGAATGGACTCCCACAAAGTACCTCCTAGAATTCACGCAAGTATTGAATTAATGGGTTTCCTGGATTTGAGGCCCGGACTAATGCATGGATCTCACTGGGACATCCTGTGCTGTTTTTCTGAATGAGGTTCAACAATTGGCACCCATCTGTCTGCTGTGCATCTTGGAAATATCTGGGATTCAGAAATGTTTAAACACCTGTTTTGGATCATTTAATTATCATGCACTCAAGTTGTTCTATTTTATGTTATATGATAATACATGTTGTGAAGCATTCAATTTCCTGAAGCAAGTTTGGTAGAAGTATGTCTACCCGTGAGTTGAGACGGTTTGATACTGAGCAACTGTATGCGCTTTGAAAAGTGAATAAATGTAAATTTGAGCTACATCAAAATACATTAGCCATGTAGTTCATGGCAGAGGGGTGGCCCACTTTTAGGCAGACAGAGTTCATTCGAGTCCCTGTTTATACAACATCGGCTTTTACAGATGTGCTGCTACAGTGTAGGTACAAGAAATCACCAGTAAAGCTTATTATAAGAATTTTGGGAACAAAAATAATTGCAGAACATTATGTTTGGAATATCATAAAAAAAGAAGAATGAGCAAGGGACAATGAGTCAATAGATCAGTGTGTCCTAAAAGCAAGGTGTTGATTGGCAATACTTTTGAAAGTGTTTGTGTGCGTGTGTGTGCTCTACCATTATGAAATGAAAGTGAAAA